>NC_092219.1:3465014-3793944 GCF_042764415.1 Remersonia thermophila
AGGTCGATGAGCTGCGGCAGCTCGGAGCACAACTGCTCGTTGAGCTGCTCGTACGCCGCCTTGGCCATTTCCATCTCCTTCTCGGCGCGAGGCAGCTTCGTTACGTCCTTGTCGGGCTTTTCGACGAGCTTTTTCACCTTGGCGCGCAGGGCGTCGTAGTCGAGAAGTTTGTGGCCGCGTTTCTTGATACCTGTAGGCGAGGAAGGGGGGAGGTGGGTGTTAGGGAGGATGGCGAACACGAGACGGGCAGGGAGAAGGAGGGATGCATACACTCATTGACGTCCGGGAAGTAGGCGCAGAAACGTTGGATGGGCTCCAGCACAGTGGTCCGATATGGCCCGTCCAGCGCCTTGATGGTCTCGGCGTCGAGGTCCTCGACAGCTTGCTTGTAGCTCCTGCTCACGCCGTCCTTGGCCCCGGAGTCGCCGTAGAAGGCGTCGATCGTCTCGGCGATACGCATTTGTGATGCGGTCATGGCTGTTCCAGGGGTGTCAGACGTCAGACGGGGTCCATCCTCCTCGATATGC
The DNA here is from genome assembly GCF_042764415.1 of Remersonia thermophila. Lineage (NCBI taxonomy): Eukaryota > Fungi > Ascomycota > Sordariomycetes > Sordariales > Chaetomiaceae > Remersonia > Remersonia thermophila. The sequence goes on from NC_092219.1 coordinate 3,465,542, forward strand.
TGGCGTTGAAAATCGCACCTCGTAATGAGTCTAGGTACCCCTTGGCCTCTTTTTGTAACCGCAACGACGCCGCTTCCATTGTCCTGAATCGCCTGCAAGCAGTCTCAGTACCTGGGTCGTTGGGGTCGGTGTCCCGCATCCCTCCTCGTACCTCTCCTCGACTTCATAGTCCCGGTCGTTTGTCTTTTCGACATGGCCTGATCCCTCCAGCATCAGCATCGCGGTCGGACGGTCGAGTAGGCGGCGGAAAGCCTCGGGGAGGCGACGTACCGGTCTTCATCATCACCTGCGTCGTTGCGCGATTGACATTTTTCTTGAAACCTGCCGTCCGCCGCCATTGTTAGCATTGCGCTGCGCTGACGCGACGGACAGGAGACGGGTGTGGCGGGGTTACGTACCCGCCCACGACATGTTGGGCGATTGATGCTGTAAACGATGCGGCGAGAAGGGACAGGGTCGTGATGGAGGTGGAGAGTTTGTCTTGACAGCAAGCGCTGCTCCGATCGGGTATCGTTGAGTCGGTATCGCTGGAGTTGATGGATTCAGGGAGAGATGCTTCTCGGAGTGGCAATGACGCTTTGGATCCTCGATGAGCCTGCGCAGTGACGATGATGTGTGGCGGTGCCCGTGACGGGAACCTGGAAGAGCCACGTGCCAAGCCGCCAGTTGGGCAGGGCCCAAGCCACGAGCGGACATGACGGGATACCGAAAAAAGGTGGGTCCACGGAACGTCAGCGCTGTTATAGCCGGTCCACCAGGCCCTTTGAACAAGAGCAAGATGACTTGTGTGTCAGGGCAGCGCAGTTTAGCATGAGACACGATATGCCTACAGGATAAAAGTTGTCTACGAGGGACTAGGCTTGCTGCTTCGTGGCAGCAAAGCCTCCACTGCTTCCACAGAGCCCCGTTTCCCACCGACTTCACTTCTCATTCAGCTTTCTTCACCACCATTGCCGACTCACCATGACTTTTCCAAGAATTCCTGACATTGCAACACGGGATTGCACGTTAGCAGGACTGGCGTTATTACAGCCGCATCAAAAACCACAGAAACCAAAACTTAGCTAAGAATGGGCGTTACACTCTCGAAACCTTTCACCGGGAGTAAAGGTATCAACAGGTGAAAGAAACCCCAATGCCTTTGCGAATTCTCTTTGTCCACCTGCGTGTTTTCAACCACGCTATGACCAGCTTCCAGGAAAAGTCGATACGGCTGGTTGTGCCTAATTGCCTGCTGCATAGACCTTTGCGAAGCTTTCAGCAAACGGCTGAATCATTTCCCATCCAATTGTAACACGGGAGTCCTATGCAGCGTCCATGTTAGCTAGTTCAGCAGGGTCAGCTACATCACTTTCATAAGCTGCCCCACGTCCGTATCACAGCCCCAACTTGATTCTTATATAACGACAGGAAGCCTCAAACGCCGCAGCCCTTTTAGACGACAGCAGGAGCGCACTGTGAAGAAGATATAGAGTCCTTAATGTCCTCACCCCGACTGCTGCGAGCATAGTGACACCCCGGAGACTCGCGACAGCGTATCTTTCTGTACATGGCTATGTCTATAACAACTGTAGGCCTCGCTATAATTATGAGAACAACTTCATGGTTCACCGATCCCGTCCGTCGGGTTTCTACCTTGGCTCTGCGCTCGATTTCCTGGCGCAACAGGTACGACCAGCCGGGCACGACACCCCTTGGTCACGAACCTGTTTGTCTCAGGTGCTGTTTATGGTGTGTAAGGGATGATGAAGTAGAACGAGAAGTGTAAGGAAGAGAAGGAGATGGGCGCGGTGACAAGAGGGAAGAGAGAAACGACTTGGAAGAAGGGGCCTATAACCTTAGGGTTGGGGTTGGCTGCAGGGTTTCGCTAGCAGCCGAACACACCAGGAGAACTCCCGTTCATCAAATCGCTTCTTCTCACTTGGCGGCGGCTCAGGTTGCCCCGCATCAAGAACACGCGAGGGGACCTATCCATGGAGAAGTCTCAGTGGGCCAACCCCTATACGGCTTTTCGGGCTTAGGTTGTGCAACATTCTAATCTTTGACCCTAACATTTTGGCGTTGTGTTTTTTCTTCCTCGGACTTTGCTCGTGACCGCTCTTTTTCTGGACCCTGAACCATGATAGCCCAGCCACTGTACTGCCATAAGCCAGGGCCGCGATCGGCCAGGCGGCGACGACGGGGCGCTCCACGCCACCACTCTTGCAGCTTATCGCGGCAGCCCTAGCGGGGCGGTTTAGCATTGGATTACGACCATAGCAGCAAAATTCCTAACCACCCCGCCTGCCGTCTTGTCGACATCATCAGTGAGAGAACCACGGTCAATATCTCTGGGGCACTGCTCGTGATTCCCAAAGTCGGGCCCTAACACCCACAAGAGGACCCACGCCACGCTGCTTGGTGCGGATCCTACTGACCGTTCCCCTGTCATGGCGGAGCCGACAAACACGCCGGTACCCCCGGCCACCCCGGATCTGGAGTCGGACCCGATGGCCCGGTCAGCCGTGCCTCAGCCGTTGACTCCAAAGCGGCATACCGTCCTGCACATTGGCGACCCCATCAAGTACAACCCCAACACGTATGCCGAGTTCGCCGATGCCTTCAAGGTGATCCGTCCGAGCGCCGCCGAGCGCGAGCGCGGCGAGTTCATACGCGCCCTCAAGGAACGCCGCTGGGGGGACTTTAGCGCTATCTTCCGGCCCTTCTGGGGCAGCGGCGGTGAGATGGGCAAGTGGGATGCCGAGCTTATCTCCCTATTACCACACACCGTGAGAGTGTTTGCCAGCGCCGGCGCCGGGTTCGATTGGGTGGACACGAGGTTGCTAGGAGAGAGGGGTGAGTCCTGCCATCCGGCCAATTTTTTCATTTTTGTTTTCGAGATCCTAGGAGCAACGCTACTCACACGATAAAGGAATCATCTACTGCAACTCAGGCCTTGCCGCGGCCGAAGCCGTGGCCGACTTCGCCGTGGCCATGATCATCTCCACCTTCCGGCACCTCCCCTGGTGCATGGGCGCCGCAACCATCGGCGCCACCATCAGCCCCTCCTCCCCGGAGGATTCCTTCAGGGCATGTCACCTTCTCGCAACGGCCGTTAGCCACAACCCACGAGGCCACGTCCTCGGCCTCATCGGTCTGGGTAACATCGGGCAGCAGCTCGCCGCCAAGATGGGCTCGCCGGCTTTCGGCATGCGCATCGCCTACTACGACGTCGAGCGCAAGCCGATCGCACTCGAAACACAACTTGGCGCAACCTTCCACCCGACCCTTGACTCCCTCCTCGCCGCCTCTGACTGCGTCGTGCTCTGCACACCCGCCTTCCCAGACGGCAAGCCGCTGCTCACGGCCTCGACCTTCTCCAAGTTCCGCCGCGGCGCGCGCTTCGTAAACGTTGCGCGCGGCTCGCTCGTAGACGAGGACGCCCTGGCCGACGCTCTGGAGAAGGGAGGCATCAGCGCTGCAGCGCTGGACGTACACGCCGCAGAGCCTCGAGTGAACCCGAGGTTGCTGCGCATGGCGACAGACCTTGTCCCTCGCGATGGCCAGACGCACCCTCCCGGACCGGGGAGGGTGATGTTGACGTGCCATAATGCGGGCGGTACGGTAGAGACGCACGAAGGGTTTGAGGAGCTGAGTATGAGGAATATTCTGGCTGTTTTAAGAGATGGCGAACCGATTACGCCGGTGAATCTGGGGTTTTTGAAGAAAGTGGAAGACGGAAAGTAGCACGAACTAAAGCCATGCTTGAATGCGAGAGCAGGGGGGGATATATGACAGGAGGAACGGTTTCTGGTCCAGGTAGGGACTGTGTCTCATGGAGAAGTACTCCTGACTACCTAGAAACCTGCCTTGCCTGACAGTGCGTGGATTGCCATGGAGTTAGGGCTGGCGGGGAGTGGTTAGCGCATTCCTGCGTCTTCCCAGGTCGACATTCTTGATCATGCGTCCTTGTTCCTCTCCCATCCGGCACAGTATCATACGTACGTCCAGAGCTGGCTCAACAGTGCCGTACATGACACCAACTCCTTGGCCATACTTTCACGATAATTATGGGCGGTCTCAACAGACGTGCAGGAAGATGGTGACTTGGCACTGGTGGCCAGCACCGCCATCCACATCCTCGATATCCTCTCAGCCGCGTCTTCCACCATATGTCTGGCTAGCACAAATGTTCCAGGCCATGCTTGCTGGTCGGCTGGATGTTGCCCATAGCTGCAAGATGCATGAAGTACCATCGTGGGCTGTAGGCGGGGTGGTAGGCTGCGAGGCGAGTTCAAAGGATCACCAAAAGAAGAATGCCGTCAGCTTCCGGGAGTTGGGGTGCTTGAGCGTCCATAGCTTTGTGAAGCCTAACAGGTAACAAGAGCTGGGCCTTTGGGCTGGACGAGCGGGCGAGCCGGGACCAGGGAAAAAGGAACCCAGAGAGACGAGTGTTGGGTGGCAACCCACCTGCCTTAATACGTACCCAGCTGCTGGCCTTGCATCCTTCAAGGGTCGGGCGGTTGGCAGACCTCCAGTAGGCTACACATGGATAGAAGAGTAGGGTCGTGACACAGGCCTGCAAAACGGACGCACCCTACGGCGCAAGGCCCACTCGCCGCCATCCAACACAAGAATCTCCTTCCCCTCCTCCGCGCAGCCACGCACAATCAAAAGAGTTGGGCAAACATCGGAGGATTCTGGAGATGGAAGGAGCTGAAGCTACATGTCGTGGCAATAACAGCATTGAGAGTTCTGTTACATGTGTTACTAGGACGGTTATTGCTGGTCCATACGTGCGCCACAGGACGGAACGTTTGGCGTGGGATTCTCCGCCGGCATGGCGGTTGGGTGGCGCGCCATTACATTGGTTGTTGCTCCGTTCCCTGCGGTTCCGCACGATGATCCAGGGAATGCCGCTCGCGCTGATCCCCAGCATGGCGAGGCCACCCAGCGCGCCGCCGATGATAGCGCCATTCGGAGCACTACCACTTATGGTATAGCTTTCGCTGGTGCTGTTCGTGTCGCTACTGCTGTCACTCGTAGTCGTGGAGGAAATGCTTATAGGACGGGAGATGGTAACCATGGTTGTTTTAGAGACGGTAACAAAGGCTGTGCTTGTGTCAGAACCGAGCCAGGGCGTGGTGAGCAAGGCAGAGACGGTGTCAGTCTTGCCACACAAAATCAAAGGCAGGGTACGACTCCCAGACAACAAGATATGCGTTTCACACATGGGGTATTTACTCATCCAGCTGCAGCTGACGTGTTAGTGGACAGGACGGTGATGCGCGGGGCCAGACACCAGGGGGTAAGGAGGGACTTACCAACAACCAGTAGACTCGCCCATATTCTCACGAGCGCCTCCTAGAACTCGTAATAATTCCAACAGGTAGTAGGGAAAAGGTTCGATTCGCTCGACAAGCAAACCATTGCACTCATGCCTGTGACGCAGGTGAGACCGGGCGGGCAGGCATGTGCGGACGCTGTTGGAAAAGCTCAGTTGCGAGATTGAATTCGCCTTCAAGGGTAGCTTTAAGGGGTAATAGACTCATATATCACACTGCAGTACCATCCACAACCCGGACCCGGATCCTTCTGTCTCTTCGCCAAATCCAGGGGCGGTCCGTCAGTTGGCTTTGGAGTTCACCCATCCGCGTTGCTGGGTGTCGGACCGGCCGTTATCCTGGGAGGGGGGTAGTAGTTAACGCCGCCAGGACGGCCCAGCAGTTCCTTGAGGCAAACAAAGGCATTCGCGCCTGATGCCGCGAGCACTCAGAGGAGAGATCGCATGGCGGGCTTACAATCCGTGGACCAGACCGTATTAACGGCTTGGTATGATAGCGGTACGAAAGAGTCCCTGGTCGCATCAAGACGTCGTCAACGAGTTCTGGAGGGTTGGGACGTTGGAATGCCCAACAACGAGCCTCATATCAAGTCTCCATTGACATCGGACAGAGTGTAAGTGAGGTTGGCCTCAATCTGATAGAGCAGTTGGCAAACTGGAGCCAAGCAAAGAAAAACAGAGAGACAGACACTGGGAGATTATGCCCCCCCTCGCCCCCCCCCCCCCCCCCCGAATCTGCCACACCCATGAGGGCATTGGGCTTGATCGTGGGTGGGCTTGGGCTCTTCGAGGCTCCCGAGCGGGTATGCGCAGCTGAAGAGATGGACAAGCAGGGGGGAGGACCAGGTTTGGTGCTGGTGCTGACGAATGAAGACTGCTGAGGCGCACACTACCTAATTAGTCTAAGATAGGAGGTATGCAGCCTGGCCGACTCGTCATGCGAGGCGGGACTCTCTTTCGTTGCAGCATACGATTGCGAGTTGAGGGAGCTGTGTTCAGATGGTTGCCGCCTCGGGGCATGCCAAGTCCAGACCCCAGGGCCAAGATCACAACCTCCACGAAGGTAGAGTATTTAGAGGTACCTCTCGGCTCAGGCCCGGGGCCCAGCTGTTCACCTCCCATCCTCCATTGCGATTTTGCGATCGGGTACTTCCAGCTTCAGGTTGCTACTGTGTATAGTATTTTTACAAAGGTAAATGACAAACTTGCCGAACTGTCTTAAAATTACCTCGATATCATGCTTTCCGACTGCGAGGTATCGGATTTGACTCTGCTTCTAGCCGCCATGCTATATTTATACCAATTAACTACCTCGCTTTGGGTCCATTTGTTCCAAGTGGTCCACTAGTTAACGTTAACTAGTTAGCTGGTAACTAGTCCATACAACCTTTGCACCTTGCCTCAGCTGTGGGGCTACCCTTACGCACTGTCTCGCTGCTGGGCTTCACGTGTTCAACCTTGTGGCGTCGATTGCCGTGGGCGCGGGAGTCAACTGGATGCGCCGATGGAGATGGCGGTGAAATGACAATGTCTTGCCTTGTTCTAGACAGGGTGATGCTAGTCGGCATACCCATCTCAACAAAAGACAGCCGGTATCTCTAAGGTATCGAGATAGGTAAGCGACCGGCAACCGCGCTTGGGAAGAAGATGCGGTTTGCGGGCCTTGGCCGTTCGCTTCTATGAATGTGGCTGAAGATGACTTGGCTTCGAGCGAGCGCAGTCAAGTCCGTGTCCATCATGTCAGCAAGACGGCCGCGGCATTTCGACAACCCCGCGACAAAACCCGAGATGCCGCTGCATCCAGTTCAGCAGGCCGATTCTATAGGCACTTCAGAACAAACCTGATCTACTCATTACTGTGTATGGACATTTCCATCTCGGGGTCTCTGCCGAGTGGCTGCTGACTCGTGACACGCAGTACCCTAACCCTTATGTCGTCCTGTCCCCACCACAAACCTGCAAACCATGGGAGCGAATTTCCATGACGAGCAGACTCCTCATGTCAAGCGCCAGTCTCACGAGCAGATGAACGAGATCCGGGCATTTGACCAAAACCTGACAGCCACGAAGCCATTCTCTCCGTTACCAACATCCCCTCCTGACCACTCCGACACCATGGCGCAACCATGTCGCATCCTTGTCATGGCGAGCGGGAACGGCTCCAACTTCCAGGCGCTAATTGATGCCGTCGCCGACGGTCGGATCCCAGACTCCAAAATCATCCGCCTGGTTGTCAACCGGGGGAAGGCATACGCCACGACCCGGGCAGACCGTGCTCACATTCCCTGGGAGTACTTCAACCTCATCTCAAACGGTTTCCAGGCCAAGGGCGAGACCGACCCAACCAAGATCCAGGAGTCGAGGAACAACTATGACGCGGCGCTGGCGGAGAAGGTCTTGTCCTGGGACGACAAGCCAGATCTGATTGTGCTTGCCGGGTGGATGTATGTTTTTGGCACGCACTTCCTCGACCCCATTGCTGCGGCGGGCATCAAGATTATCAACCTGCATCCGGCGCTACCAGGTATGGCGTAACCCTAGAAAGCCCTACTCAACCATTCACCAGCTGACCGTGTTAAGGCAAATATGACGGGGCCGGGGCAATCGAGCGGGCCTTCAACGACTTCAAAGCCGGCAAGCTAGAGAACAACCGGACGGGCATCATGGTCCACTATGTCATCGCCCAGGTGGACCGGGGTGAGCCGATCTTGGTCAGGGAAATCGAGTGTCGCGAGGGCGAAGACCTACATCAGCTCGAAGAGAGAATTCACTCTCATGAGCACGAGCTGATCGTTGAGGCTACTGCCAAAGTTGTCAAGGAGATTGCAGCTGCAAAGGCTGCAGCGCAATAGAAAGGTGCATAGGTAGCTTCGCCAGCAAAAGTCCAAAGACATCCAGTTGGGTTCCAACGCTAGATGCAAAACGTCACTAAGGTACCGTACCTTAGCTACATAGGTACCTATAGCCTGCGATGGCAAATGGTTTCGATACGCGTCGACGTTCTATCTGACTCGGTGGAGATACTTGAACTCAGGGAGCGTCCGCCGAAGTGCCCGGTAAGTGCTACGGTAATCTAGGTACGTCGCCTAGTGTACCTTCATTTATGGGGCGATCTTGCCTGCCTCCTGCAAAACAACCTAGGCAGTGCTCGAATACAGTTGCCATTGCCAAAGGTAAGGTGCCCACCTGACCTTACCTAGGTACCATATCTTGTATCCCTAGCCTTCGGGAGTCACACGGAACGTATCATAAATGATCATCTCTAGGTACACCAGGTTCAGGAGGAAAAGCTTGCCATTGGTACTAGCTACCTAAGACCTGCCTTAGAGTCGAAGGGCGCAAGCCCACTGCTGTATTTGGCAGGATCCACCTCCGCCTGCCTAAGCTCGTGGGGCGGCCATGGGGAATCATTTAGCTTTGTTTAGGCAGCAGCCCCCCTAGGTAACTAAATGTAAAGCAGAGCTTCACAACCGCCCAAGGGTTCGCATCAGACCTGGGTTGTCAATAGGTATATAGTAACCATCACTTTCCGGATTTTCTTGTCAAGCTGTAACAAAGATTTCGGAACACGCAGTTCTAGCCCATGCTTTCAGCCGCCAGCGAGCTCGCAATTTCCACCCCGCCATCCGAACCGGGCTCACTGGACTCGTCACCTCGACCTCGACCTCAATCATGAGCTCCCTTGTGGCTCGAAACGCATCTGATGCGTCGTCGCCAACATCGTTGCCGTGTGCCATGGACCCCCAGTCAACATCCGCGCTGGTTCACCTCCCACTCGAGATCCTTCTCCGCATCACGCACCACATCTCGACCGTCGATCTTGGCAATGTTCGATTGACCTGCCGCGCCTTGGAGCGGGCAACCTTTAGCTTTTTCTCACATGAGTTCTTTCGCAAGAAGCAATTCATGGTCTCCACCTTCAGCCTGCAAGCGCTGCTCGACATTTCTAAGCATCCAACCCTGTCTCCGTGTCTCAAGCACCTCATTCTTAGCACGGACCGCCCAGAGGCCATCGGGATGTGGGGTCTAAACGGACAGCCCATGACTGAGGAGGAAAGCGCCCAACTCGAGCTTGCCCTAGCAGATCAGATGCAGCTGATGACCACGGGTCGTCTTCGCGACCTGTTGACAGAGGTCTTCACGAACCTGAAACACCTCGAGACGGTCGACATTCGAGACTTCGACTCTCCGAGCCGCCGTCGTGACCGTACCCAGTGGAGGAGCTACGGTGCCCGTACGCTTGAGGCCGCAGCAAGGACCACGGTGCGCTCCCGCGCATGGATCATCAACGATCCTTATCCGAGCCAGGTATTCACTGCCACCACAGCCGCCCTTGCAGCGGCGCAGGCCCGTCCCAGGAGCATTGAGGTCCTAGAACGGAACCGAGGCGGTAATGGGCCCTTCGCTCTTCAGGATGCCGCCTTCTTTATACCTGGACACATCGACTCGTCGATGGCCTCACTTCTTGGCAGCCTCCAGTCGTTGCACCTTTCCGTGTCGTTTCACACTCGCAGGGAGCCCTTCATGATTCAGAAGTTCCTCGCGCTCGCGACCAACGTAACCTGGCTGCGGTTAAACTTCCACTGTCCTCAAATAACGCACCCAGAGTGCGTTATCTCGTGGCTAGGGCAAGACCCGGATTGTTCACAGGCCAGGCCGTTTGAGACACCATCTCCCAAGCTGCCCATGCTTGAGCGACTTGATCTCGGGGATGCCACACTCAGCTACAAGAGCGTCCTACGGTGTCTGGCCAAGTTTGCCCCGACTTTAAAGTCGGTATATCTGCGACGCATTTGCTTCCAAGACGACGACAACATTAACAGGGATGAGCCAATTAACCCCTGGGATTCGTTCCTGAAGGCTATCCCCAGGACTTCGAACCTGGACCTGAAAGTCCTCGACATCAGCTATCCCCGGACATCAACCTATCAGTGGTGGATCGACATCACGTTCGACAAGCCCGGCGGCCGAAATCCCGCAACCCAGTGGCGGTGCACCACGAGCACATTGACTATGGAGAAGGCCATAGAGCAGGTCCGGGGGGCCATCAGAATCAAGTGGCCGACTTCGGAACAGTCAGTCCCCACGGAAGGTAAGCTGCTGGAATGGCAACGGTGCAGCGTCCAGTTCTGAGACTAACTTTAACAATCTACAGAGAGCGATACTGAAGAGAGCGAAGAGACAGAAGAGGAAGAAGGCAACGAGAATGACGGGAGCGAGCAGGCCGCGGAATAAGACCGAGCAGGAGGACAGGGTCTGAGATGTCTTGTAGAAACTTGCCCATACCCCCGCTTATTTCCCTCGATTCTTCGCTTCTTGGGCAGTAATATTGGTCAGCCACCTTAAACCGAGCTTGGATTTTGTACCAGTTGGTTTTGCTGGCCCTCCAAGTTTGCCTTGCTGTTTCATATTGTGATGGCCCGGACCTGTGAGAGTGCATACGGCGGAAAGGAGTGATTGGAAGCTGTTGTTCAAAGGAAGAAAACAACTATCTGATGTGCCTCTTCTGGAGGCTCCTTATATACACGATGGATGCCCAGAATGGCGGTCTGAGCAGGCAGAATGCCTGCTGGGGTTCAGGACCAGGGTATGAGTCCCCATAGATCCTGTCACACATATCCCGTGGCCGGAGTCCCTACAGGGTCTGGCAAGTGAGATAAAAGCCCTTGGGCACGCAATTATTGAACCCACAGGGCAGACCAAAGCAAACTAAGGACCGAGATCGTATTCTAACCACTGGCAAAACACACCAAGAAGAGACAAACAAGGTGTGACAGACGACTCGCCCCCTTATCTCCATCGCTAACCAACCCATCTTCCTGTCAAGAACCTGCAGACATCGGCCCCCGTAAGCCTCAGTATACTATGAAAGCCCTGACCTCCGTCGGATTTCCGAGTTTGTTTTCTCCCGCCTTTCCCGTGAAAAACGTGATCCGACAGTGTTCATGATTATGGAGCTCGAATCTGGTCGGTGCAGTTGTCGATGGCTTAGAGCCCGGGGTAAACTTGACGCTTTTGACCGTTGGGTATCTTCCGTCCTTATGGACGAGCTTCCGACATCCACGGAGGTCATTGGAAGAATGGATGAGCGTCGGGCCCTCTGCCGTTCGAAATTCGAGCTTCCAGGCGGAGATAAGCGTGCCTGGTACAGGCAAGAGGAGGAGGATGAAGGTAGCCTTCATTTTTGCAAGGCTGGCTGGAGAGTTGGTGGCTGTTAGGGACGTTTAGCGAGCGAGATTTGGAGACACATTCTATCAGTGAAGACTGACTTAGAACAATTTGTGTTCTTGACGCGGTGGGGTTGAATTTTTGGGTTGCTAGGTTGACTTGGAGGTGTTGATCTGAACTTTCAATGACTGTTAAGTGCCTTATATCCTTTTTCTTCGCTGGCATTGCAACCATCCGTTGGATGTGTTGAATATGATGTGTGATCAGGTGAACTGGGGTCGATCATTCTCCTGCCCGTTATGTTTCACCCATCAATATAAATTTCAAAAGTGAACCACACACCGGGTTTCCAACCACTAGCACAAACCGCCAAGGAAAACGATTCACTTCGTTCTCTCTTACCTCCAATTATTCTCCCTTCCCCGAACACCTTGAGACAGATAGCTTTCTCTAGTGCCTCTCACCGCCAACTAACCCACCTTTCTCAGAAGCTCCGAGACAAACAGCTCACCCTCCTATCCCCCACCGTCAACCAATCTACTTTTCCCAAACACGCTGAGGCAAACGACTTGCTCTATTATTATCTACCACTGATTAACTTGCCTTCCTCAACAACCTAAGACAGATGGCGTACTCCCTTCTATCTTCTATCCTACCGCCAACGGACCTATTTCTCCCAAACACACCGAGACAAGAAACTCGCTCCCTTGTGCCCTATTGCCAGCCAGCTCATCTCCCCTCCTAGAATCTCACGAAACCCATCTCCCCCACCCCCCCCCCCCCCCCTTCTCCCTCTAAGCCTTGATATACATTGAAGGTCCCGATCGGCTTCGGGGCATAGGTATGGCCCTCGCTCCCGTCGGGATACGCTGGTTCCTTGCAGGGCTCATCGGAAGATACTCAGTAGCGTAAACCGGACGGGGGTATCCCCTTCCGGTTACTCCGGTTACTTGGTATACACATGCTAATACGGCTCTCTTGACCTTACGTCTCGATGGGTCCAGGTGGGCTCCCGGCATATCGTTTGATTGGGAAAAGCACCAGACAACGTATGCTTCCTACGATTTGTCGTGTAAAGGTTGAGCTTCCTGGCGGAGGTTCGATACGGTATCTTGCCGACTCGGACCGATGTAACAAATCTCCTTCTGCACATCATCATTTAGTTTGAACTCACGGGCTATCTAGCGGCATGATAGAGTAATAAGGGCGAGTTCCCGGCAAGGACCCCTCTCCTAGCCTTCAGGGCCAGCCTGCGGATAATGGGGGACGTCTCCTCTGAAGGATCGGTCTTACAGTTAAGACATACCTAGAACAAAGCCACTTGTGCTCTGATATTCAATGATGTATTTCAGGATACTACAGATGATCAGTAATATCTTACCTGACAGATCAATGCATTATTGTTTACGCCTGATATTTGAGCTAACTCTGGCCATCTATACAGACAGTGATAGGTGAGGAGAATGTCGACACAGGAGGGTGAAAAGGGAATGAGGATGACGGGAGCGGACAGTCTACACAGTGAAATTGAACCCGGAACGCAGATCAATGCGAACAAAGGATCAAGCTTTCTTTCTAACTACCATCTTAAAACGACCGAGACGGACTTGTTTCCTCATCCCCCACCGCCAGGTGCTCCGCCTTTCTCCTTCCTTACAGGCGTTAGGACAGACGATCCACCGAGAGATCTCGGAGATCAGGAGGGAACGCTTAGGCTTTCGGGCTACCTCGCTGAATGCCATGACAAGCACATCAAGATTAATACTCCCAGTGTCTGTGTATCATGAGATAGATGCCAACAAGCACTAATCATATAAACATAAAAACATCTCTATAAGAGTTACTCTCACCAAACTGTCGTAGTCTCAGTGTCGCGGAAAGCATTGCAAGATATCAGATGTTGCGAGGTTGATCCCTAGATTATTTCTCTGTACCACTGTGTGTGTGTTGGGGTTGGGTAGAAAAGGGGAGAGGAGGGGGGGGGGGGGGGCGTGGCTGAGTGAGACGGTACGGGTAGCCGACTGGCTGCCAGTGCGAACAGATTCAGAACAGATTGAAGGAGAGAATTGCTGCAACAGATAAGGGGAAAACCATGAAGGTTGGTTGAGCCTTCTACTGTATGACTACATGCCACTGTGCCACCGACCCAGTGTACATGTTGAGAATGAGCCCGAGACATGAAAACCATCGTAGAATTGAGTCATGTTTGTAAATAAAAGGTAGCTGACCAAGCCATGTCCGTCGCTACCTATACTAGTGATTGACTCGCCGACATGTTGATCGAGTTCTCCTTTGGAACGCCCTTGGTTCAGCAGGTTGATTGACCAATGAATAGACCTACATCCATGAAGATAATACACCGTCTTGGAGCTTACAGAACCTACCCATCTGACCGGCCATGAACCAGCTGGTCATAGGGGTGCTTATCTATTAATTAATTGATTAGACATAATTACAAGGAACTGTGCAGGCAAAGGAGTTCGACGTTGAGCCAACCTACCACCAACTGCTTCCATCTTGATTCTTCACTGACTTGCTCATTGCGTACTTTGTTCACCTTTTCGACATCTTTAAGGCGGCACATGGAGTAAAGTCAACGTCCTTTCGCTCAGAGGTAACCAACCTAACTGCCCTTGGCATATCCATGGTATGTTTGTTGGTCGAGGATGCATTCTCTACATCGATGGACGCTTATGAGCCTGTGGAAGGATAACACAGAATTAAATGCCATATCAGGAGGTTGTTGGGGATAAAGAAAAGCTACATGATGACCCTGTCCAGATCTTTTGGAAGTTGTATCAGCGAACTGGCAATGGCCTGGGATGTAGTTTTGAAAAGCTTGCCAATGAGCAATCGGACAGGCTAGCCAAATGAGGACGAAACAGGACATCCGCCAATCACAAATAACCCCTTGTGGTGTAGTTGGCTATCACGTTCGGCTGTAATGGAAATTATTGATACCGAAAGGTCACCGGCTCGATTCCGGTCGAGGGGACATTTTGTTTTTTTCCATGTTTTTTTTTTCTTTTTCTGCCCACGTGCACATATCGCCGGCAGCACCGCGGCGCCTCAAGTGCCATTCTAGCTTGCTTTATTATAAGCTGTTTATATACCGCAAACACTCGTCTGACGAGATGCTACAGTAGAACTTACCCATATTACAAAAACATATCCCAAACAAAGGGCCGTCTGAGAGGAACCGTGTAAACCCCGCGCCTAGAGATACCGACCATCCTCAAGCCCATCCTACTGTATACGCATTATCCATAAATATTTATACCATCTCTCCACCCTTTTCGTTCTTCCAAGTGCCCGCGTAATGGTGCTTGACCAACGGCGGGGGCACATGGAAGTCTTCGCCAAAAGCTTGCTTGAACTTATTGACGCTTGCAGAAAACGAGTACCCAGGGAGAATCAAAATGTCGCCAACAAGCTTCGGCTGGGCGAGCTTGATGACCTCCGCGTCCCTAAAGTTGAAGAGCTTCCTGGCGCTTTTCATGACGCCCCTTGTAAAGGCGCGCGGGCCCGTGGCGTCGACCACGTCGCCCAGCATGTCCTTCTCCAAGTCGGCCGGGTCGGTGATGTTGTGCTTCTTCATGCCCTGGCGGATGTTTTCCATGATGTGGTCGAGGGCCGCCTCGACGTGCGGAAGCCCCGGCGTCGCCACGATGGTCCACGTCGCAAACTGCCGGATGATGTTGTCGCCCCATCCCGCGTCAAACTCCCATCCGACAACGAGCTTCGCCTTGCCCTGGTACTCGGAGGGGATCCACTTGCTGATCGGCTGCTCGCAGGACACGTCCAGGTCGAGGTAGACGCCGCCCTCGGCGAAGAGGAGCAGGTAGCGGAGGATGTCCGCTTTCCAGATGGGGACTGGTGGAGAAAGGGTCAATTAGCAAACGGCCATGGGGAAGAGGAGAAGCACCAAGGGAAGAAAACATACCTGTGAGTTTGAGAAAGGTGTCGACCAGCTCCGGGTGCGTGGCGCTGAACCGGGTTTTGACGTATTCGTCGGCCGTCGGATCCGACATGAAGTGAACAAGGTGATCTGGGTTCTTGCGCACGCAAGTCTCGGTCCATTTGCGCGTCTTGTCTGTCAGGCCCATGGGGCCGAGCTTGTACCAGATCTGCTTCGGGATATCGCTGATTGGCGCCTGATAGCTGATGTGGCTGCCATCGGGCTGGTGCTGTTGTTGATGCTGCTGCTGCTGGTTTGCAGCCTCGGGTGATTGTTTTTGTGGCTGTGATCCCCATGCAACGGATTCAGGAGCACCAAAGAAGAGCAAGAATAGCGTCAGCAGGCTGCTGATGGCGATGAGAGGAATGAGCTTCCATGAGAGCCGCGGCCGTAGGCCGGTGGGCATCCCGGCCTGGACAGTTGCCAACATATGGATGGTGGTGATGGTGAAGACGTCACACCATGGCCGTGGGAGCTGATGGGGGGGCGAAGAAGCCGAGCGACAATCGTGCAGGTGCGTCCTCCTCCAGAGCAACGCCTCCTGGAATCTGCAGCCGGCTTGGAATATCAAGGAATCAGAAGTTCCAGGTTGTTCTGGAGTTGCTAGATCCAAACGAACGTGAATGTGTCTGTTGTCAGGTCTACTCGGTCCCTGGGGCTGAGCTCTTTGCTGTGCACATTGTCAGCCCGAGGAGAGAGCGGGATATCCGACACACGAATATCAGGATGCTCGTGTTCAATCACGGCCCCTCAGCTGAGGCACGAGATGCACATCAGCGGCTCAGCCTTGGGATGGCCCAATGGGGAGGGAAGGCAGCGGGATGCAGGATGATTTCGGCTGGGAACGTTGCCACAGACGGCAACCCCCTGACGCAGGACAAGGGCTGTTGGCACTAATCCACTTCTGTGTCCCTTTTTCTCGCTTGGCGACGCAGGGCTGGCATCAAAAGCAACCAAGGCCTTCGGGGCCCTGAAGAGGAACGATCTGCTGGCACTCTGACGCGCCAGGGGCTTGTTGGGTAACTACGCAGTAACAAGGGTTTGCTGCAACGGGAAATGCGTCTGGGGCACAACCCAGTCGACACACCTTCAACGCGCACAGTGGATCATCAATGGAACGGAGGACGATTCTGGTCTGGCGCGGGGACGAAGCTGTCCACTGGGTCCTCATCTTTCTCCAACGGTCTTAAAAATAGAGTCGCGAGTGGATGGCCGTGGAGATGGGTCCCCACGGTCCTGGTGGGGATACTGTGGTAATGGCGGCCTTCGGTCCTGTTTGCCGCCCACCCCGGAGTAGCGCGGCAGTTCAGCGGCTAATGCGACAACACCGCAGCCAGGAAATAGCATCGGCGCTTCGAGGCGCCGAGTAATAGTAGCACTGAATCTCCCTTATGGGGAGTTCTGCTTGCCCGCTTCTCGTCGTCGCCTTTTGCCTGTAGTCGTTCGCCCTTCACCATCATCATTGTCCCTACGAGTTCCCGGCGGCGACAAAGGGAGACCACCCTCGCCGCCATGCGTCTCCTTCCACTTCTTGCTGGGCTGCTGACGCCGGCGTTTGCGCTCATGGAATTTATTATTCCTCCCAAAGCAGGACCGGTGGGAGACCTGCGCGGCATCCCGACGTACGAGGTCGGCAGCTTTCTCGAAGTCACCTGGACCGCCGGCAAGCCTGGGAAAGCGGCCTCGGTCACCCTCTGGCAGCTAGATCCTAGAACCTACGAGTGGTTTGGTAGCATCGAATATGTTATCCGTATGCTCATCAACCAAGATTAACGAGATAGAATCGTTTACTCACAAAGACCATCACAGAAAACACCGTCGATGTCACCAGCGTCTCCTGGGTGGTGGGCACCAGGAAAGACCTCTCCGTCTCCAACCTCTTCATGATGAGCGTGTTCGAAGCTGGAAATACGTCGCCTGATTCCAACAGCCAATACTTCTACATTGTCCGACCAGGCCAGACACCAACTCCAGCCACCACAAACAGGAACCTCCGCACTCAGACCGTCTCCAGCAGCTCTGCCCCAACCCAGATCCTCTCTGCCACGGGAATCTCAACCTCTTCCTCCACTGAAGCTTCCTCAGCAAGTGCTTCATCTAAGGAGGACGACGACAACACCACCACCAGCACCACGACCTCCATCACCACTAGCGCCGAACCCACCAGCACCACACCGCCCCCCTTTTTCCCCGCCGACAGCGCCCGTCTCACCGACGAATCCTCCACCAACGACGGCCTCAGCACCACTGCCAGGATCACCATCGGCGTCTTGGTCCCGTTCGGAGTCATCCTCGGCGCCGTGGTCATGTACCTCTGGCACTTGAACCATCGGAAGCGGGATCTGGAGGCCGGGCCCCCTCCATGGAGCGGGCAGCAGCAAAACGTGAACGTGAACCTCTCTGCGCCCTTGGCAGGGTACTACAAACTTGAGGGGGGGTCTATAGAGGCGCGGGTGACACCGCCGCCGGAAACCTATCAACGGGATGATGGGACATATCGGGGAGGGTCAGCAAATCAGGGGGCTGTCAATGGCGGTAGCGGGTATACGTACCCGTCGGCGGCGACGGTGAGGGAACCGCAGGGGATGCCGGCTGAGTTGCCGGGGAGTTGAGACGGGGGGGCAAGAATACCCATCGTACGATAGGAAGAGGGGGGGTGGGTGATGCGGCAGGTTTGGCATTTCGCTCGATCTCCTGGGGTTTGGATTCATGCTCATTACTGTTTCATGGCATTTTTTTGATATTTTTCTGTCTCTGGCGTTTTTTCTAGAATCAACGGACGCCTATCTTCTGGGTCTTTGTGGGTAGGTTGGGGTATTCAAGGGGTGAGGTGTTCGGACTTGTCATTATTTCAGTCAAGCATACGGCGAGATACCCAGATCTGTCACTCTTATGAGCGAGGGCTCCCATCATCATGTTATGAAAAGAAATGGAACCGCCATCAAAGATAGCTTTCTTAATCTCGACCATTCTTTTTTTTTTTTTTTTTTTTTTTTTTTTTTTCATGTGCAATCCCGATTGACCGTGTTCACCTTCGGTGGTGACCATTCGGTAGCAAGCCGACAACTGAGAACAGTAGTTATCGCTTACGACGCTCACTCCGAAGCCTCCAAGACCACCAGGTCACGTCGTGGACGCATCTCCTCGAGGCATGATCCGCAATTCGATCCCCCGGGGCATCCCAACGTTTTCCAGTGTGTTTCGGTTGCTCCGGACACTGTGAGGGATGTGGTGACGATACGCGCTCTCGCTTCGCTAATGCAACCCCCCGGCGGCTCCGGCGGCAGTTGGGCCAATCAATGCCTTGCAGGTGGCCCGGATTTTAGTGTCCGCTTGCATGGCAGGCAGGCTTGGGAACTTTGTGGTTGTTGCTGACAGCGTCAATATCCAATGTTCATGTTGGGGGAATACTACTAGTTTCTGCTTCAGAAGCTCAAAGCTTCCTTGGGTCAATCAACGTAGTTATCACGTATAGAACCCAGGACGCAAGCCGACGACGACCAACCCCCCTTGCTTATGCAGGATTGTGCTTGTGTGTTTCGAGCCATCTTGCTGTAATCACCAAAACTTCGTCCAGGCTCAGCATAGAAGTACGAACCCTGGCCCGGGGACAGGACACCTGGCGTTGGATCATTGACATCCCAGAGACGACGGCGACCAGGGTGATGAGGATGCGAGCACAGATATGCATTTTTGCCGTTGGGGGGTCCGAGGGTTGAGAGGTTTGACCTGTGACGAGGGCAAGGGTATTCTTTGCTTCGGTTGCAAGAACACAGACAGCGTTACGAGAAAGTGGTATATTGCCTCCCCCACGTCAACGTATCGTCAGGTCGTGGAACAGAGTTCTCAGATGGCTCATCTCAACCAACTCTCTCGTGAACTGAGTATTCCTGGTTCTTTCCTGAGGTTTTGGACAGGCCAACGTGATGTGTCCCAGATTGAATCTTTGCAAGCAGGAATAAAAAACTATCACGTAAGGTACTTCCCGGCCTTCGTCCTTCGGAAGGGACCTTAGCAAACCTGGAAATGGTGGAAATGTACTATTCAGCCTGGGAATGAAAACGCTCATCGGCCCCTCTCCTAAGTTTTTGATATCAAAATGCCAATGACTATATACAAACTCCGGACCAAAAACCAGAACGCCAATGTCATGCTCCCAGCGATCCTCAAATCGTTGCGTCAAAACATCAAGAAACCATATCCATCATGCGACTATGCTTTTGCGATCATGATCAGCGAAGCATGTACGTCAGATCCGGGAGGTTCCTGAGGATACGCTCCGCAACGTCGTCCGGATCTTCATCATAGCCGAGTTGCGTCCCATCAGCGTCGAGGCTTGGTTTGCCCCTGCGGGGTTCGGGAGAAGCCTGAAGCGGTCCTGTCGTTGGCGATGGTTTGTCCAAAGGTATTGCAGCAGGAATATCAGCGAGAAGGGCAGCAGCTGAGCTTTGGGGTGCGGGCTCCGCTGCCGGCTTTGTCGGGGCCGGGGCCTCAAAGATTGAAAAGTCGACCGAGCCCCAAGGATCTTCGTTCGGGGCCGAGACGGCAGAGGCTGTCGTGTCGACGGGGGGAACGGTCGGCGGTTCTGGCGTGGCGGACACAACGGCGTTCAATGTGGTTGGAATGGCGGAAAGGATCGTTGCAGGAGGCGGCTGCGACGTGACGGGCGATGAGACCATCTCGCCCCATTCGTCCTCGTCCTCGTCGTCCTCCGTGGCAGGTTTTTTCGGGAGGTTGTTCAGCGCACTGACAGTAGGCCTGAGGACCGTCGGCGGTGCAGGCATCGGCGGAACCTTGGCTGTCGGAACATCGGGGGTTTGTGGGGTGTTCATTAACACGCTAGGCGGTTGATGGCCAGGGGTAATGTTTGCTGGCGGGTCCGACACGGGCGAGCTGCTCCAGCTGAAGGATGCAACAACCGCCGACCCCAGACTGCCCGACGGTCGATGGTTCCCCGACGCTTCGATCCCAGCCATGCCGTCCAAGCTTGTCTTCGGAGGCTGAAGCGAGCTGTTCCGCGAGTGTGCTTTTTTCCTCCCGAAGACGGCCTCCAGGGCAACAGGCTCGGCGGTCGAGTCCCAGCCAAACATGTTCTTCTGCGTTTTGGAAATGCCGCCGCCGAGTTGCACGCGCCCCGCAATGGAGTCTTCTTCCACCCAGCGGCGGACGATCTTGATGGTTTCGCCGTGAACGGTGGAAGTGGACCATGTCACACGTCGGTAATTGTCATCATCTGCGGCGTCGTGCCGGCGGGACGAGCCTAGCCTGGAGATGCGATACCAGGTCTTGCGCTGCGAGATCTCGGTAAAGCTGTCCCGGAGAATGTAGTCCGGCACGTCGTCCTCCACCTTGGGGTTGCGGGCATGCTGCTCCACACCCCCAAAGATGTTGCCTATCAAGCTCGGATCCACGGCGAACTTGAGAGTGCCGAACTTTGCGGCCGGGCTCGTTGACGAGCGTGGCCTATCTGCATTTTGAAAGGGGCTGGTTGCGGCAGCGTCGATTTCCTGGTTGCGCCCAGGCGAACTCGGCGGTTCTGATGCTGGCGGTTCACGAGGCGCTGGCTCGTCATCGTCTGCTTCCTCAAACTCCCCGAAATCGATGTCGTCCGAGTCGTCTTTCTTCCCCACGCTCAATGGGCTCTTGGTGCAGGCCCTGATGGTCTGTGGCTCTTCGATGGCTGCCTTGGCGAGACTATCAAACTTGTCGACTAGCTCCTGAACCTTGCCGGACACCTTCCTCGCGACCGGGAGGTGCGGCGTGAGCTCTTCGTCGACAGAGGTATGGGGGGACTCCTGGCGATCTTCTTCGTGGTCGGTGGTCTCGTTGGATGGTGTGGAGGGATGGTCCTCTTGCGAAGGTGCCAATGATTCGGTGCTCAGGGTCGTGTCGTTGGTAGCTAGCGTGGCTTGCGCAACGGGCTCCTCTGCCGCGTCCGACGTGACCAGAGGAGGGACCGCATCGGCAGTTGATACGTGGCATATTGCTCGGGCTTCATCCCCCGGCGTATCCCAGACAGGCTCATCCACAAGCCCCAACCCAGCCGCCTGCAGGGGTTCCGTCGGGGCATCAACGGATGACGCATCGTGAACGACCAGGCGCGGGGTGTTGACGGCATCGTCCAGGGGCGGCTCGGGGGAGAATTCGCTGGCCCAGGGGTCGGGGGACGGCTGTCGGAGGGAGAAGCCATTGGGCTGCTTGGGTGTAGCGAGGGTTGCGGGCCAGGCAATCGGGGTCTCTTTCTCCAATGCCTCGTCACGCGGCGTGGGAGCTCGATGCGGGCTCGAGGACCCGGACCCCCATCCGCCGGCCCAGATCGAGTGTGCTGGGGGCTCTGGCACGCCCCATTCTACATGAGCACCGCCGTCGTCACCTGCCCATGGCGACGGGTCCAGGGCGGAGGGGAGCCGCGGCGAGTTGGACGGGGAGAGAAGGGCTCTCGGAGGAGGAACAAGGTCCGACTTGGCGGGAGAGGAGGCAAGCTTCGAATCCTTCGCGTCGGCGTCTGGCGCGGCCCATGGCGAGCCCCACGGATCGTCCATCATGCACCGCGGCGATGGTCATGTTGCGGGCGCGCGATCTCTCGGGCTGGTCTGTCGACGCAGCGAGGAGGGACGGGATGGAAAGCGCGCTGCGAAGGAGTGGGTAGACACACTCGATAAGGGTCGGGATTACGCAAGCAGCGTTGAGGACATTTTCAGCGAGCGAGGTCGGGAAGACGGCTCGACACGGAGCGGTGGCGGGTTGGGATGAGAGCAGCGTAAGGAAAGGAATTAGGGGGTTGAAGATGTCCCTGAAGTGCGCCGCGTGGCGTTGGCGGGTCGCAGCGGCAGCAGCGGCCGCAGCGGCCGAGCCGGGAGGTTGTGCGTCAGCGACCAATCCAAACTCGGGTGTGGATAAGGAGGCTTGACCGTCCTTATCCGATCCCTACATGCCTTCGTTAAACGGAGCGACGCTGGCACTGAGGATGGGAAGTTTCAATCTTCCGGCTGACAGCCACCTTCAAAACTTCCAAAAAATAAAAATAAAAAAATCTGGCTTGCTCTCAAAAGGGAGCAAAACTTCTCAGGCTCATCGCTAGCCACCTCTGTTTTCTGGTGATTCGGATGTTGGATAGGTACTGTCTACTAACGTTATCACAGGCAAGCAAGGATCCCACTTGGCTACCTACCCCCCCCCCCCCCCCCCCCGCCGCGGGCCTCAGGTCCCATGTGCTTGGCATGCACCTCAACAGGTCGTTGAAGGCTGCTCCACCTTGCTGAGAAAGCAAACAGGCCGATCATGGCCGATGGTGGGGGAGGGGCACCAATGAATGACAGACTGCCTCCCTTTCTTCATCGTCCCAAGTCCAGACGGGAACGCCGCGAGCTTTTTGTTATCGACACCCACCCTCTCGAAGCCCATCATGTCGCTTTCTAAAGTCAGACACATCATCCTGGTGAGTGAGCTCGCCCCGCATTCCCATGGGTGCTGCTTTCAAATAAGCTAATGGCCCCTTCAGGTGCTCTCGGGGAAAGGAGGCGTCGGCAAGTCCTCGGTGACAACCCAGCTGGCCTTGTCGCTCACCTTGCAAGGCCACTCGGTCGGCGTCCTTGATGTCGATCTCACCGGCCCCTCCATCCCGCGCATGTTCGGCGTCGAGGACGCCAAAGTAACGCAGGCGCCCGGCGGGTGGCTGCCTGTGACAGTGCACGAAGGCGATGCCGCTGCCGGCCTCGGGCCGCTGCGCGTCATGAGCCTGGGGTTCCTGCTTCCCCGCCGCGGCGACGCCGTGGTGTGGCGCGGGCCCAAGAAGACGGCCATGGTGCGCCAGTTCCTGACCGATGTCTTCTGGGACGAGCTCGACTACCTGCTGATCGACACGCCGCCGGGCACGAGCGACGAGCACATCTCGCTGGCCGAGACGCTGCTGCAAAGGGCGCGCCCCGGCCAGCTCGCCGGCGCCGTGGTTGTGACGACCCCTCAGGCCGTGGCCACGGCCGACGTGCGCAAGGAGCTCAACTTTTGCGCAAAGACGGGCATCCGCGTCCTCGGCGTGGTGGAGAACATGAGCGGCTTCGTGTGCCCCAACTGCAGCGAGTGCACCAACATCTTTATGAGCGGCGGCGGCGAGGTCATGGCCCGGGATTTCCACGTCCGGTTCCTGGGCCGCGTCCCCATCGACCCCCAGTTTTTGGTGCTCATCGAGACTGGCAAGACCCCGAGGTACCCCAAGGGCACCGTCGTGGAGGGGCAGGACCTGTCGTCGGCTGATGCAACACCTGTTGTTGAGGGTGGGGAATCACGAGACTCTGCGTTGCTGGTGCACAAATACAAGTCCTGCTCGCTCGCGCCCATCTTTGCCACCATCACGGCCGATGCCGTTGCCAGCGTCGTGGCGTCGTAAGGACCAGGGAGCAACACCATGCAAGGCGCATCATGGATGGCTGGCGCCTCGAGCCGTGGCCTGTCCGACACGGCGAGGGGCGATGGTGGCTGCCGCGGCCGAGATGATCGTTTGCAGCCCCCAACAGCAAGGTGGTTCGGCGCCCCGACCACAACGACGCAAAGATCATACGCCGCGGCATCGCGTTGGAGGGCGCCGTCATCCGGTGCGCGGGCCGGAAATGCCGTCGTGCAGCCGACGCCTCGCCTACCAGCAGACGTATCACCGTCATTTTGGACGGCCTGCATCTCGCTGACGCTGAGCGATTTTTCGGCGCGTTGCCAACGTCCATCAAGACCGGAAACGGGGATCCAGAAGACAGGGCTGCCCAACGGTCTCGACATGGGCTTGGAGCTTGGATGTTACCTACGAGGGGCTACCCCCGGCCCGTTGCGGCTCTAGGCTGAATTGACGTCGGCCAAGGTGGCGGTGCCAAGTGGTGGTGCGAAGGAGAAAAGGCTGAGCCCTAGTTATCATGTGAATATGGAAAGAGACCGTGGGAGAGCTCAGCGGGGCCATGCTGTCGGGGAACAGGGCGTTACCTACTATACAGCCCCCTTCCAGATAGATCCACGGATCATGCTCTGTTCATTTGGACGGCAACACCACAAGTACTAGTATGTACTGGGCGTTTACAAGACCCCACCGGGGCATGTTCCGAACCTCAGAGGGCTCCCCGCCTTCACCACAGGTGCGAATGGACTCTCTTCAGTTCCATGGCACTTCCGTCTCGTCAGGATTCTGCCCGACGTATCGCCGTGCTCGGCCTCAATGCCTCTCCAGACGTCAGCGGTGTACAGAGGACAGCCATCCATGGCTACTACCATGACCATGCAAACAACAAATGGGCCGACATGGACACAGATGGATATGCAGAGTCGGGGAACCAAGACAGCTCGGTGGGGACCGGCGTTGAGGTTCGCGGGTCCTGCCCTGAAGAAGCGGGGCTTGGCATGGAAATTTCTTGCCCCGCCGAACTTTTGGATTCTTTGCAGGCCTCTTGAAATACCGAATAAAAACCAAACCTGGCCCAACCTCACGCCCACTGGCCACTCGAAACTTTCGGCTCGTGTCCCCCATCTTAGACCATCCACCCAGTTCGCAACCCTCCCAATCCACCCCTAAATACTTGCCTTGCTTCCCGCTGTATCTTTGCTGCAACCTCGACCGCCCGAGAAAATTTCCCTCACACCCTCCGCTGCGTGCACCCGGACCGAATAAATCCCTCCCCACCTCTCCTCTTCCGCTGCCATGCGCGCCGCCTGAATCCCGACCATCTTGCTCAACCTGCCGGACTCGTCGTCTCTGGACTGGCAGCTCTGGCTCTCTTCTTCTTCTTCTTCTTCCCTGCGTCTCTCCCCGGTCAATGACCGCGACTGACCTCCTGCGCTTCCTCTCGAAACCTGCAAAGTCGGTCCTCAAGCATTGATTTGCTCGTCCCGCGCGCCCGAGCTCCAGGAGCCCCCGCTGACGTTGTGCTCCCATTGTACCCCTCAGGCCCCGATAGCACGCCTCCCCGACGGGCCCTGAAACCCTCCCGAACCGCTCCTGCTCGACACCGCCCTCGTCGGCACGGTCGAGGCGCGCCAGCACACCCCTTCACCCGCCCGTGACAGCGCATCCCTCCAAAAGCTCGCCCACCATTCCCCTCCTCAAGTTCTACCACATCCCCGTCCGCGGCCGCCCCCCCTAACGTCCCCTTGGTGACGTTCGATTCCCGCTCCCATACCCTGCTGCTGGCGACACTCGCAGTCCCCAGCGCACCACTTCCTGTGGGCCTACTCTCTCAAACGGACGCCGCATAGTTCGTTTGAGCGGCAGTTAGTGTCCCGCGGACGCCCTCGCCAGGAACCACCGTCGCTGCCGGAACCCTTTTCTCGCCCGCGACAATGCTCCGCCACGAGATCCCTGACAACTGCACCTTCTCGCCCGCCCCGGGCAGCCTCCAGCTCACCATCAACCACGATGTCGCCGCCGACCTCGACTCGACCAACGCCTTTGAGGGCCCCGAGAAGCTGCTCGAGGTCTGGTTCGCCCCGAGCCCCAATGCGCTGCCCAGCACCGCCCGCGAGACCGGCCTAAAGGCCGTCAGCCCGTCCACCTGGGAGGGCATGCTGGACCTGGTCAACTGCAAGGTCCTGTCCATCGTCAAGTCGGACCACGTCGACGCCTACCTGCTGTCCGAGTCCAGCATGTTTGTGTTCCCCCACAAGATCATCCTCAAGACGTGCGGCACCACCACCCTGCTGCTGGGCCTGCGCCGCCTCCTGCGCATCGCCGCCGTCGACGCCGGCTTCCCCTTCCACAACGCGGCTTCGCTCGAGGATGTCCACGTTGCGGCCACCCCGTACCGCGTCTTCTACAGCCGCAAAAACTTCCTCTTCCCCCACCGCCAGCAGGGGCCCCACAGCAGCTGGAAGGAGGAGGTCAAGTTCCTGGACGACACTTTTGAGAACGGCAGCGCCTACCTCGTCGGCCGCATGAACGCCGATCATTGGTACCTGTACATGACGTCGCCGTCCAGCGCCGCCCTGACGCCGCCCCTCACCCCGCGTTCCAGCCACGCCGGCAGCCCTGCCCGCAGCGCCAAGATCCCGACCGGCATCGTGACGGCGTCGAGCGCCGCCGTCGACAGCGACACCGACGAGACCCTCGAGATCCTTATGATGGACCTCGATCCCGAGCTTGCAAAGCAGTTCTACCTGGAGCAGGCGAGTGCGGTCGCCAGCGAACGGGTGCCCGAGCAAGCCGAGGAGGCGCGTCGCGCGGCCCATGACAGCCTGGGCGATATCGACGCGACCGTCGACGTGTTTGCCAACTGCGGCGAGTCCGACCTCACCGGCGGCGCCGCGGCGGACCGCGAGATGACACCCACCGAGGTCCAGACCACCGAAGGCCACGCCCTCGGCACCGTCGTTTCCGAGACGTGCGGCCTCGCCCAGGTGTATCCGACGTCGGACTATCCGGACGCGCGCATCGACGCCTACCTCTTCACGCCCTGCGGCTACTCCGCGAACGGCGTCGTGCCGGCCCCCAACGCCTCGGCCAACGACCAGGGCAACAAGCCCGCCCACTACTGGACCGTCCACGTCACTCCCGAGCCCATCTGCTCGTATGCCTCGTTCGAAACCAACGTCCCGAGCGGCCAGAACGGCCGCCAGACGTCGGATATCATCGAGCACGTCGTCAACATCTTCAAGCCCGGCCGCTTCACCGTGACGTTCTTTGAGACCAAGAACAGGCGGGCCGACGACGCCCAGGGCGTGCACCCCGCCGCCCACGGAAGCGGCGTCAACAAGCGCATGGATGGCGTCAAGGGGTACCGTCGCATGGACCGCATTGTTCACGAGTTTGACGATTATTATCTCGTGTTCCGCTACTTTGAGCGTGAGGGGTGGCTTGGCGACAAGCGCGCTCGAGTTGGCGAGGATTGCTAGTTGCAAAAGAAGGGTTGGCGCCAGGGGCGGATGGCATCTGGGTGGCAAGTTATGCTATCTCTCTCTTGTACCTTTCTCCTGGTTTTCTTTTTTTTCCTTTTCGCTCGCCGTGCCTCCTCTCGGCGTTCTTCTGGCATGTTGCTGTTTTGCTTGTTCTGTCGCTTTGGCTTCTGCTGGGTCTTGGCCGATTGTATCCTCCCTTGGTTCAAATCAACATTGGACATTATTACCTTGTCGAGTTCATGGGGGTGGCTTTTGCTTCCTCCATTCCAGGCGTGTCTCACCCCTGAAGCATTCCTTCAGCACCTGACTGACCACCCGTTTTCTGTTGGTGGGCTTTTTCTTTTCTTTTCTTTTTTTTTTTTCCGACATCGCCCGCCTTGACGAAGAATGCCGTCTGAAATACATGGCAGAACATTCTCTGCTTCCCCGCCACTCGTTATTCCCATGGCTCCCATCATGGCAGGTGGTTGGTGACCTTTTCCAATGGAGCAGCCGATCTTCTATGAGAATGTACCCCTTGCCTTGGTGCTTGCGACTTGAACTGTGCCTTTTGCGTCCGGTTGCTGCATGACAGGTACCATTATCACGCTTGAGATCGTTGGCCCCCGGGGTGTTGCGACAGATCAGAGATGGCTTCGCTTGCCTCCGTTACGGCAAGCCAGACCGAAAGTCAGAGTTCTCGAGGGCCACACATCACGCAGTGGCTTCCACAGCTGGTCCTAGGCGCCTTGATTTCCGTCTGCGGCGCTTCAGCGATCGGCCTCGCGCTGTCCGCCGTGGTGTTTAGCCGTCCAGAAGAGATGTCGAAGAGGGGACATGGCATCGCGCAGAGCTTCGTTATGTTCGCCGTGAGTACACTCCTTGTTCACGGGTCCACCATGTCTGTCCTGACATCGATTGAACCCATCCGCGTCCACTACGCGCTCCAGTCCATGACCTCGCTTTTCTACATCCCCCTCCATCTCCTTGCCTGCCGCAGGGGCGAGTCTCTCTACCTCTCCATCGACATCCCCTATTTCCTCCACGAGCTGCACGCCTGGGCCAACATGGCCATCCAGGTCACCGTGGCATTGTGGGCTACGGCCATCATCCCCGTGGTCGTGGGAATCCATCGCGGGCTGGATGCCCAAAGCACCGTGTACCTCAAGGTCGACATGTTTGCCTGCGCCACCGGGCTGGTCTTTAGCGGCATTGTGCTTGCCGTGCTCCGTTTCGCTCACAGGCCATTTGCACTGCCTTGGCTCTCCCCGCTGCCCTTCGACGAGGAGGCGGGCACAGAGCGGGATTTTGACAGCCTCGAGTTCAAGGACAAGTCACCTCCCTCTCTCTCCGAGGAAGAGGAATCCACGACGACAAGCAGCTCGCCCCGCGGTATCCGAAGCATCAGCCCTCCCAGCATCGCCAGCGGCGGATCAACGGCGAGCCAATCCGCCTCTTCTTCCTCCTCCTCCTCCGGCCGCCGCGCGAGGGCGCGCTCCCGCAGCAGCAAGATGGCGCTCCAGAGACGATACGTCCGAGACGGCTACGCCTCCTCGCCGGCACCCGTCGCGAGCATTCCCGTTCGTCTGGCGATGCCTGCGCCGGCCAAGCGGCAAGGCAGGCAGAGGCCGGGCTCGTCGTCGGCGGAGTCGGCTTCTGACGTCGCCTCCGCCGCGGAAAGCAGCGGCACCGGCGGCACGGCGCCGACGAGCGCCTGCTCGAGCACGGCGGACCCTGCGGAAGCGAAATGCGGCGACGGCAACGGCGGCGGCGGCGGGTACGGGCAGAAGCAGCGGCCGGCGAGGGCCAGACAGAGCGGCCCACAGCTGTTTTTCGCGGCTGCGGCCGCGGCCAAGGGCGCGGCGTTGTCGTTGCCGTCCTCCGGACCGCGGTCGACGGCGGGTTCGGCGGGCTCGTCGTCGGGAGCGTCGGGTCCGGGGCCGGCGAGGAAGAAGCTTAGGTCGATCGGACGGGTGGCGGCGGCGGGGCAGGCCGGGTCTTCTGGAGAGGGAGGGTCGAGAGGAAGAGGGGACAAGGCGGCGCCTCCGTCGGTGACGCAGGCTGGGGCGGGGGAGGGTCCCTTGGTGATTCGGTTCCGGAGGAAGGCGGCTGCGCAGGTGCCTGCGCTGAAGCCTGACGTTGGGGACGGGCAAGGGAGTGGTGGAGAGGATGGTAGGGGGGACGGACCTAGTGCTGGTGGTGGTGGTGGTGGTGGTGGTGGTGGTGCTGATGCTGGAGCAGGTGAGATGGATAAGGCGGGCTCTGACGGCGGAGACTCTCCTCCTAGTCCCGCATCGCAGCGTATGTACAGAGTTCCAGGAGCTTGGATATCGCACGGAGTGCTTGGTGAGGGTGCTGAGGAGTAATGAGTTTTCACGATGTAGTATTTGTCTTGTGTATTCCCTTACCCCCTTTCGGGGGCTTTTCACCCCCTGTAATGGCGTAATCAATTCAATTGCAACGGGGAAGGAATGGAATTATTTGATAATACTGTCTTCTCTCATTCTGATTCATGGGTTTACTCCTTTACAGATATTTACATAGGCGTTTCATCGCTCAAGACTTGTCCGCTGTTACGACACGAATGGCTCTCAGCGTCCAGATCTTGCTCAATCGGTTCAAACCTTTCAAGTATGGTTTTTCTCACCTTGATTATTTGACGCCCGAATCATCCGAGTACGGATCAACAACATGGAACAACGCTGGCAGTCCCACCTTCAAGAGAGGAAAGCGTCATTGAAAACTATCAGTGGCTACAGCGACGAAAGCAATACTCTCTGACAGACGCCAGAAACTCCCCTCTCCCCCGGGGAAACCGTCCCGTTTACCCCCCCCCCCCCCCCCAAACCCCCCAGGCCTCAAGACCGCGCTCTCCAATCCAAACACCGGGGATATCAACCAAGCAGAAACTGACCACCAAAGATGGTTCACACCACCCGCCGCGTCTTGCCCGTCTCAACCTCGTACACCCACCCGCTGATCGTCACCTCGCCCGGCACCAGCCGCGAGGCCTTGAGGAACTCCACGTCCTTGCGCACCGCCTCCTCGAGGTCCGGGAAGGCCAGGAAGTCGAGGTTCTTGGCCTTGAGCTCGGCCGAGGCCTCGGCGCCGAGGCGCTGCTCGACGAGCGCGTAGGCGTCGGCGTTGGTGAAGGTCAGCATGCCGCAGCCCGTGTGCTTGACGAGCAGGATCTCGTTGGTGCCGAGGAGCTGCTCCGAGATGATGATGGAGCGGAGGGCGTCGACGGCGGAGGCGCCGGCCTGGAAGGGAGGAAGGGAGAGTAGATTAGGGATGGTTGCTCGTTGGTTGTTTACGATCCCATGTATGATGATTACACCATGGAAGAACCGGCCCTCTCTCTTGTTCTGCAGGGACCTTCGCATTGGGAAGCCATGGAAAGGAAGGGGGGGAAAAGCGCTCAAGGTGTGTGCGTGTGACACAGGGGAAAGAAACCCTGGTCATAGCCCACCCGCTAGAACGCTTGCACATAGAAAGAGCATGATAACTCACATTGCGAATGACGTGGGCATCGCCGAGCTCGATGCCAAAAGCCGCCGCCGGGTCGATACGGGCATCCATGCAGGTGAGGACGAGATACTTTTTGGCGGGCGGCAGGGCGAGGTGGCCCTTGGTGAAGGTGGCCGAGTAGCGCTCCGAAGAGGCCTCGAGGTTGGCTTGGATGGCGGACATGATGATGGTCTCGTTGGTTTACGGGAAACTGCTTTCGCGAAATCGAGGGGAAGACAGACTGCGACGGATGCAGAACGTGGTCCAAAGAGTAACGAAAAGACGTGGAAAATGGAGAGTTGGTTCGTCAACACCAAGGCCAAAGTACAAGTCGAACTACACGGCGAATATTATATATACACGCATTCGCAGCACCCGGACCCCACAGCGCGGGGATGGGGCGGGACCGGGTGGGCGGCGCGGCATGCTCCAATCCGGGATGCCCAGATTCCATGACATCGCGAGAAGGGAATTCGCCGATGGTCCCCATTCAAATCCCCATAACACAAAGGAGTCTTGGCGGGGTACGACCGCTGCATTGGGAATAGCAGCTCGATGTGCCGATTGCGTGCTTGCGGGTTCGGCGATTCCCCTCATTCCCCCGTCCCCAATCACGGTGCCGGTGTGCGTGGGCGGGCACACACACCATGAAGCCACCTCCTCTCATCATCCGAGCGATCTGCACCTTGCATGGACGCATGCCAAACCGCGTTGTTGGAGCCGTCGCTGTTGAGAAAGGCATCGCGGTTAGGCGAACCTGCGTGGGATGGCAGCGGCCCATCCTTGCCAGATAAAGTCTCCGACACCAGCTCGCGATGTGCGCTCTTCAGCATACACATTGAGACATGCATATACCGTTCGCTGGCGCTATCCCCGCAGCAAGGGCGACAGCCCCGCGCTCAGTGCCGTTGGTTCCTCCGGCGCTGCCTCTCGATGCGGGCGAGGAGTTGCTCCTTCTCCTCGAGCGACCGCTTCTGCTCGTACTCTTGCGCCGCCTTGCGGGCGCGCTCGGCCTCGGTCCTGTCGGCGCGCTCGTTCATGGCCTTCTTGGCGTCGTTCAGGGACTTTTTGAGGCTGTCAAACATGCTCTCGGACGCCGGCCGGGGCGCCGAGTAGACGGCCTGCCCGACGCGGGGCGCGCTCGCGTTCAGGACGCGAGGCGCCTGCCACGTGCCCTCCACCGCTCCCTTGGGGGCGGGGACTTCCAGCCGCCTCAAACCGGTCAGGCGGCGGAACCACGCCTGGTGCATGAGCCAGGTCTGGATGGTGTGCAGCACGGCCGAGACGAGGAAGTACCAGGTGATGCCGGACGGGAGGAAGACGGCGACGACGGTGGAAAGGGGAATCACGATGAGGCTCATCATGCGCACCATCTTCTGCTGCTGCTCGGCCATGAAGGGAAGGGGTATCTGTTGCAGCGCAAGCGCGTGGAGGTCAGCCAAGAGCACGGGGGTGAAAGCCGGTCACCGCCGGAGGGAAAGTGGGGATGCACGCACCCGCATGCCAATGCTCATCATGATGCCGGTTGCGATGGGCAGGATAAAATAGGGGTCGGCGATGGTAAGGTCGGTGAACCAGAACAAGCCGCCCGTCTCGAGGGACGGCACCGGCAGGGCCGACATGCCCTTGATCAGGCGGAACATGCCGATGCCGAGAGGCAGCTGGATGAGGGGAATAAAGCCCTTGAGCATGCTGTAGCCACCCTCCTTGTTCAAGAGTTGCACCTTGGCCCTCGACTGGGCGGCGGCAAGGTGGTTGCCGGCGATCATGTTGTGCTTCATTTCCTCCATGGCGGCGATGTAGCGCGGGTCCTTGGAGATGCTCTGGTAGCGGAGAGCGTTCTCCGAGGCGTCGAGCTGGGGCTTGATGAGGACAAGACGGACGGCGAGGGCGACGGCAGCGATCGAGGCCCACCACGGCAGGCCGGTGTAGACGTAGATGGATTCGAGCACCGTCTGCATCAAGGAGGTCGGGCCCCATCCGAAGTCCAGGCCCAGGGTCTTGAGGAAGCCAATCTGTTCGGGAATGTTGAGAAGGTCGCTACCGCTCAGCTCGAGGGGGGTCGCGGAGACGTCAGGGAGAGCCGAGGGGTCGGCCGGCGCGGCGGGAGGGGTGGTGGACTGCGTCGAGGCGTTGCGGGCTTGGCCGAGGGCGAAGAGCTGTTGGGATGCCGCCGTGAAGGCCAATGGGCCCCCTATCCTCCTCGTGGTAGATGCGCCATGGCGGGCGGCCCGGCTGCTTTGCAAGGCGGTGCTGAAATGCCGGGGGAACGGTCGGGGTGACGTCTTAGGGAGCGTCTAGCAGGAGCCAGCCGGTCAGTCACAGCAGAGGGGGGGGAGGGGGAGATGGACGAGATAGCCGCCACGCGGTCACACTGGAAAAGTCACTCACCGTCCTCGCCAGCCCCAGGACGGGACTGGACCGTAGAATTCCTCGGCTGGGGAGCATAATGGCGTGGCTGCTGCGGGGAAGACGGGCGTGCTGATCGCAAATCCCAAAAAAAATCGTGAGAAGTGGAAGAGCCGCGACTTGGCGGGAAAGTTTTGGGTGGGTCGTCCCGGTTTCCGGTGGCTGACCCCGGGAAAAAGTGGGGCGCGCGCGGGACATTGACCGAGACCTGCCGATTCATTGCGACAGTCGGGCAGCTGGAAGCCGATCCCGACGGCGCGGGAGCCCGTGCATAGTTTGAACAAGAAAAGACAGTGCCTTTGCCATGCCGAGTTCAACGTAATCAACTATCCTGCCCAGTCCGCCCCCCCCATGAGTCCCATATCTACACAGAAGAAAACCTCAAACATCTTGAGGGTTGCCCCTTGCTTTCCCCTCACCCATCCCGCCGTCTCTGGTCCGGGAGCGTAAAAGACAGGATGGGGTGTGTTGTTTTGCTTGATTTTTGTTCCCTTGACTGCCCCAGAAAATGCCGCGCGATCGATACGGAGGACATGACAATGCCAGCGTGCGCCCGCGAAAAAATCATTCCAGGCTCGTCAGGTCGTCGAGCTCGTTCCTCCCGTCCAGCTTCTCCACGACCTCGATACCGGGGCCGATCGCGTGCGCTCGCCGCCTCGACTCGGGGAATACCTGTGCACAATGTCGTCAGCCAGCGTCCAGAGACTTATCCTCGTACAATCCCGGAGGCGCACGCACCCTCGTGTTGCTCCACCCTAACCTATACGCCGCCTCGTGGGCAAACAGCTCGCCAAACCCGAGCATCATGCCGTTGATGAAGGGAAGCAGCAAGTTGATGGCGGCGCCGCGGATGATGGACCAGATGGTGGGCGGCCGGTAGAGCACAATGGCTCCGCTGCCGCCGCTGGGGGAAGCCGAGGACGAGAGCGGCGACGCTTCGTGGGCCGAGTACTGCTCGCTGTCGGACCGGATCGTCACCCCGGACTCGGCCATGGGGTTTGGCGGCTCTTCGGAGGCCATGATGCAGGGTCGCCGGGATGAGCGGTGTGACGTTTGACCGGAAGGGAACGAAAGGCGGTTGTGGCGGAGGATAGGTTGGCCGGTGACGCCAAAGAAGGTCGACGGGAGGCACGAGGGTTGAACGGATCGAGGGGACGGACCTGAAGGCACCCGACGTTCGTTCCAAGCTTTGGGCGGGCTGTTGCAAGTGGGTCAGCGGCTGACAGGGGTAGATCGGAGGATTGCCCCACCGTGAACCAACGCAGGCTGTCTTATGTAAACCATCTCTCCGCGGGGCTGACGCGGGGCACCTTCACGCGGGACGTCCATTCGCAAGCGGCAGTCGTGGCTCAGAGCTGCCTGATTGCATCCAAGCCAATCCATCCAAATCCAACTTGGAACCTCTGGAAAACAAAACTGCAAACAAAATCTGTCCACCTTTCCAGGCTGCACCTTTTCCTTTTTTTTTCAACTTCACCAGATCAAGGTCTGGCATTGCCAACGAAACTCCGCCCTCCTCCCCCCTCCCCAATTTCCCGTTGCAATGGCAGACCACGACACCCTGATCAGCAACTTCTGCGAGCTGACAGGGACCTCTGCGCAACAGGTAACGCTGCGCTTCGTTGCCAAAATGCTGGGTCCTTTTTTTGCTGACCGCCACAGGCCACGGAGTATCTCAGCAGCAGCAACTGGGACATCGACGCCGCCGTAACTTCCTACTACGCCGACATGGACGAAGGGGATCACCAGGCTTCCGCTCCCGTACCCGGTCCCGAGTACACAGGGCCGCGCACTCTGGATGGCCGGCCGGCTCCCCAGTCCGCCGCATCCTCATCTTCGTCGACTGCTAAGAAGCCGCAAAAGCGGACGGGACTTGCGACCTTGAGCTCGCTGCGCAGCGGGCCCAGCCATGACCGCTCCGATGACGATGAGGACGACGATGACGACGACGAGCGCCGCGGCCCTCGTGACCTGTTTGCTGGCGGCGAGAAGTCAGGGCTTGCTGTTCAGGACCCCGCCCAGCGCTCTTCGGACCCCCGGAGGTTGATCAATGATATTTTCGCCAAAGCCCGGTCGTAAGCATCCCTTCTCCATGGCAGCAGCCCGTGGCGACGCGAGCTTCATCTGACACAACCCTGCACAGCAACGCCCGGCAACCAAGGGAAGAATCCGACGCCGGCCCCTCTCGGGGGTGGGCATTCCGCGGCACCGGCCACACGCTTGGCGGCGACGGCGTCGAGAGCCGCGAGATTCCCGACCCCCGCGGCAGCGCCATCCCGACGGCGACCAGCAGCCAGCCGGTTCAAGAGCGCACTCTGCATATCTGGAACGACGGCTTCAGCGTGGACGACGGGCCGCTGCACCGCTACGACGACCCCGAGAATCGCCAGGACCTCGAGATGATACGCCAGGGACGCGCCCCGCTCCACCTGATGAACGTCCAGGTCGACCAGCGCGTTGACGTCAAGCTGCAGCAGCACAACGAGAATTACAAGCCTCTCCCCAGGGTCTACCGCCCGTTCAGCGGTCAGGGCCGGCGCTTGGGAAGCCCCGTTCCGGGCGAGTCGGTGCCCCCGGTTGCTGCCGCGGCTCCTGCCGCGGCGGCCGCGGGGTCGACCTCGGCAACGGCCACCACGGGCGTCGACGAGTCGCAACCAACGCTCATGCTCCGCATCCAGCTTCCCGACGGCACCCGCCTCCCGGCACGGTTTAACACCACCCAGACGGTTGGCGACGTTTACGACTTCATTCAGCGCGCGTCGCCATCGCTCGCAAGCAGCACCCGGCCGTGGGTGCTGTCAACCACATTCCCGAACAAGGAGCATGAGGAGAAGGGCCTTGTGTTGGGCGACATGGCAGAGTTTAAGAAGGGTGGCACGGCCGTTGTGAAGTGGAAGTAGATGGGCAGATGGGCAGATGGGCAGGGCGCTACATGGCTGCGGGATGGATTTCGGCGTGCCGAGGTGGTTTTCCATTGTCATGCGAGACGGGATGAAGATGGTGTAGCTCGGCCTCCAGCTGCAAGGTCCTGCCGACTGCCTCCGGCAACGAAAGGAGCCACCGCCAGATCAATGGCAGACAGAGGGTTGTCGTAGACAATGAACCTTTCCAAATGTAATGTTCTCAAGTGTGTCAGATGGTCTCAAGCCAAGACCGGGGTGATGAAACGCCCATAACGCCGTGGTATCACACCTCCCTTCCACACGCTGACATGTCGAGTCTGTACCTGATCTCCCCTTTCCCACGCTCTTGGGTCGGCTGATTTCTCAAGCCTCCACAGCGTTCGTCACCTCCCCATAGCCCGAATACCCCGTCGCCTGCGATGGCTGCGCCTGCACGACCGGCCCATCCAAGAACTTGAACCACGACCTCGCCGCCGCCACGTTCAGCTTGGCGCTGTTGAACCTCGCCTCCCCCGGCGGCATGCACACGAGAATGTAGGTGTTTGTGGTGAACTTTGTCGCGAACATGCTGAAGATGGCGCCCATCTTGTACTCAAAGTCGGAAAACTGCTCGGCGTTGCGCGGCGTCCCCGTGTACTTGGAGCACGTGTGCTTCCAGCTCTTGAGGATGTTGCTCATGCGCTCGAACCGGTCGCCGTACGGGTTGCGGTCGCCCTCGCGGGAGGTCCAGCGGGAGACGACCAGGAACGAGGTGCGCTCAAAGAGGAGGATCTCGTCGGCGTCGATGGCCACGCCGAGGCTGGCCAGCTGGGTCTCGATGACCGACAGGTTGGGCACGAGGTCGTGGATGATGGACGCCCAGGCCTTGTACAGGGACTGGTCCCAGATGGAGGTGGCGAAGAGCTGGAGGTGGATCGAGGGTTCCGGGGTCGGGCTCGGGGACGGGCGGCCGGCCGGGTGCGGATGCTGATGCTGTTGCTGCTGTTGCTGCTGCTGCTGCTGCTGCTGCAGGAGCAGCTGCTGCTGTTGGTGCTTGCGCATGACGGCCTCGGCCTCGGCCGTCTTGCGGCGCACGAGGGCCGCACGCTGGTCGAAGACGTCCTCGCGCAGCGAGGGCTGGATCAGATCCATCTTGTGGATGAGGACAAAGACGCGGGCGTCGCGAGAGTACTGAACCAGCGCGCTGACCACGTTGACGTAAGTGGCCAGGTCGCGGTCCACGTCGCGCGACTCGATGTCGAAGACGTAGATGAGCACGCCGACGTTGCTGAAGACGTGGGCGCGCTGCTGGGAGAGGTAATTCTCCATAAAGGCCTCCTGCCCGCCGCAGTCCCAGAGGTTCAGCGTGAGGTTGCCGAGGAACTTGACATGGGAAAGGTCGATGTCGATGGTGGCGCCTCTGAGGAAGCAGGTCAGCGGTGTGTGTGTGTGGGGGGGGGGGGGGGGGTTGGTGAGCATAAGTTTGAAAACTTACAGTCGTCGCGTGTCTCGGGCGAGATAGTTGCTAAAGATGATGCTTCGCATGCTTGACTTTCCCGATCCGCTCTTGCCCATGAGCAGGACCTTCTGCTTCTTGACCTTTTTGAGCTGAGCCTGAGCCGCCGCGCTCAGCGCTGCCGGGTCTACGGCAACCCCGGGGGCGCCCGTGTTCTCGAGATCCGACATGGCGGTTTCGGTTAGGTCATCGGCTGGTATGTCTGAGCGAGAGGAGGACGAAAGGGGAAGCCTCTGTTCCTCTTGGCAAGCAGTGAGCTGTCCCAACTTGTGATGAACAGCGACCCGGGGCCGAAGGCTAGCGATAGCGATGCCGATGTGAGATGCGGCAAGCCAAGCCAAGCTTCAGCCAGCCCGATGGACACGCCCCATGCCATCATGAGGCAGGTGTATCACGTGATCAAACAAGGGTTCGGGGGTTTCCTCCGTCACCACGGTGAGACCAGGAAGGGAGAGAACATGCATCACTTCAGGGCCAATCATCATGTCACATACTATGGGAACCCAAGGCCGAGTCTAAGTTGAAGCCGTTGAGAGATCTGGGAGACCTTGGCTTGTCGTAGTTGGCCCGACTACGAAAACCACGGTACCCAGCTACCTTGCAGCTTGTTCTTGTCCTTTTTTAGCCAGGCTATCCTCTGTCGTCCCCTCGCCCCGCCTTGGGGCTGGGCCAGGAAAGACGGTACGTATTAGCGGCATGCACCCAAGATTCCGCGAATTCCGCGTTTTGAGAGTGCTGCAGGGTGTCGGGTTCCCAAGACCATCGTTTAAGTCTTCGGACAAATTCCTGGCCGTGAAGGAGTAAGACGTCCATCGATTGCCTATCGGCGCATGGGGTATTGCTGTTGTTGGTCGTCGTACACACTCTGGCTCTCGCTTAACTATTACCGGATTGAGTTGTCATTTAAGAGTCCTGTAGTTTTCTGTTAGTCATAGAAAATGGAAACACCATTCTGACAGTTTATCTGCTTTAAAATTAAAATACTTAATCGGTATCTAATAATATCGTTTAAAGATTCTATATAGGTAGTTATAATAAACCTTTAGCGTTCGGTTTGCTTTCCTATTTTAATTATTAGATTAATTATAGCCTTAGTTACCGCCTTTTCTATTATTATTCCTACCTTTTCCTCGTCTATAGCTACCCTTTAACCTAAAAGACTTGCCTTTGCCGTTACCGCTATTTTTCTTATTAGACTTTTATTTTAATAAGTCTTACTAGTTAGATAACTGCCTATATCCTTCGAAAGTAGCGTAAATATACGGTAAAATACGTACCCCGGCTCCGTTCTAAAGGAGAAATCGGTGTAGCTAGTTTATATATACCTTTATAGTTTCCTTAGAGTCGCTTCGGATAACTCTGTTAGCTAGAAATATATATTTAATATAGGCTTATCCTAGAGCAATACGCTTTTAAATAGTATTTAAAAAAACCGTAATAACTAAGAGACTAATTATATCGGTAACTCCGTTTACAAGTACGTTATAATACTCGTAACGGAAGTCTATAAACTATTTAAAAGGGTTTATAGCTGTTTTAGCTCTGTCGAAAACGTTAAGGAAAGCCTTACGAAACGCCTTTATCTTTACCGCCTAAATAGGAATAATTTAAGCTTCTAGAATACGTAGAACGTTATAGTAGATCTATAGCTGTCTTATCGACGTAAAGAGATTAAAAGCGTTTTCGAGTAGATCCTTCCGAACGGTATTAAAGATAAAATAATATATTATATTATAAACCTTCCTCTAATCGTTCGAATCGTTTTGTAAGGTCTTTAGGAAGTATTGGAAGAGGTTCTACTCGTATATATAATTTACGTCGGACTTAAAGGGTTCTTTTGGTTTTTCCGGTTTAGGGCCCCTTTCCTTCGGATTAGCGTTCTGCTAGTCCCAAAGCTTTCGCTAGTATTAAATCCTAAGCTGTTGCTAGACCTTTAAGTAGGCGTTTGCGTAAAACGGCTTTTAGTTATTATTAAAGATCTTTAGAACTGTTTTAACGTTTACTTCTAGTTTATAAATCTGTTATACGCTGTAGGTACAAGCTTCGTTTCGGACGTAATCAAACTATCGTCCCTAGTCGCGGAAGGTCTCTAGCTGTACGACGCTAAAAGTGTAATCCTTAAGGACTAAGTCCATTTTACCGAGGAAGGTACTTTAATAGTTAGCGACGGGTTTTAAGAGAGAGAGGAGTAAATAAACGAGCTAAGCGCTTTAAAGATTAATTTAAAGGTTTATAGTAAAAAGGGGAGGTTCTCTTTCTGCGTAGCAGGAAGGCACCGGGCTTATAACTATAATGGCCCGGACCTGTAAAAGTATATACGATGGAAAGGAGTGGTTGGAAGCTGTTATTCAAAGGAAGAAAACAACTATCTGATATGCCTCTCCTGGAGGCTCCTTATATACACGATGGATGCCTAGAATGGCGGTCTGAGCAGGCAGAATGACTGCTGGGGTTCAGGACCGGGGTATAAGTCCCTATAGATCCTGTTACACAATGAGACTGAGACTATGAAATAGCCAACAATGAGCCTGCCTCGGTAAGTTCTGACAACTCCTTGCGGCGTTTTTGTATTTCTATTTCCCATTAATAAGCTTCATGGTTTCTTGAGCTCTCTGAGGTGATTTATTTTGAGTATGGTAATCAGTCGCCTGGGCAAGGGAGCTAAAAGTCAAGGACTTGGATACCTAGCTTAGAAGGACGGCTGCGGGGAAGGACGTTGTTGGTTCCTTGACCCTCATTGTCATGGATACCGACAACGCAACATAACAGGGACAGTGCATAATGGTTATTGAATCGGCATGCAGAAATCCTAGGAACCTTCACAATAGTTTCTATGTATACCAAGTGGTAATTAACTCAAAGCATGGATTCTTGGCAATGGTGTCCTTACGCTCGCCCTTTGCGCCACCCCCCCACCCCCCCCCCCCCCCCTAGAGAGACTTTACACTTTCCCTAGCCGAGCCTACGTTCCAAGCTGTTCCTTCATTGTCCACCACCCTACAACTTGCTGGACGTACAGGAGCTGTCCCGCTTGCATTGAGAAAAGGACTGCTATCGCTCAACCCTTTATATCGTTCTGCTACGTAACAATATGGGAACATGGGAGCGACCTGGTTCGTCCTTGTCTCTCCTGTCAAGCCGCGTCTAACTCCCGAGTCCATGTTGGTACCAGACCAAGGCACAATCCTACTCCCATGAAGGACCTAGAGTAACTAATCCAGATTCCCTAACGCGTGCCACCTTTGGAATCGGGCCGTTCATCTAATTGACGCATGCTCCTCTCTGCTGCAGGTGTTAACCCGATCCCGAGAGAGGGAACAACTCGGAGAGCTAGACTCAAGCAGATCCCCTCCGCGTCACTTTGACAGATTGCCGCCGAAACCAATCTTCCTTGTTTCCATTTCCAGTTGAGTCGTCTGATGGCATACTGTCTTGGCTCCCATTGCAACCATGCCGATGCACTCAATATGTATGATTGCCGTCATTGCAAGATTGGCACCCCTATGTCATTCTCGTCAAGTTGCATCCGCTATATCTGAAGGATGAGGGCTTCCTTCAAACCATAAAAGGACCGCAGGACTCCCTCCGGAATAACCAACTCACCTCCCCAGAGACAGACTCTCTGGACACTTCACCCTGTCAGGATTGAATCTATTGCCCTCATAGTTCCAATTTCTTGCACCCCCAGTCTGTTACTTGTCCAACATGTATATTGCCGCAGCTCTTCTCCCGCTTCTCAGCACCCTGGCTGCCGCTATACCGGTGGCTAACCCAACGCCGGCTCCTGGCCAGGGAGGCGGCATCGCTCCGCGTATACAGAACGGCGAGCACATCGTGTTCTCGACTTACACCGTCACGGTGAAGCCCGGGAAGAGGGGCGCGACAGCAAGCACCATTGTGAATCTCCCCACCGTCACGGTCACTCTGGGCAACGAAGTTGTAATCGGTGCCCTGTAGTAGCCGGGGCCGACTGTCAGCTATACTGTTGAGCTGTCGACGGTGGTCGTGCACCCGATCCAGACCGGCGTTGCGTACGTCAAAGCCCGGGGGCAGGATGCGCCGAGTGTTTAGGATCTTCCCGCAATGACAACGAAACACGGCAACTGGCGGAAGGCGGAGTTCAATAAGCTTAAGAGCTACCATGACCGTCAAGCTGTTCAACTCACGAGCGGAGAGGGAGGGTATCCTTGAGGTACCCATCCTACCTGGGCACTGGTTTGGATTTGCGGTTGGCTTGCAGGGAAAGGGATCTACGTGGTGGATTCAAGGACATGTATATGCATTCAGTAGGGAGTTCAGTCATAGCCAAGAGCCTTTTCGAACCAAGACACTGAAACCAGCCTACCTTTGATGTCCTTTACTTCCTTTCCTCAACATAATGGCATGATTGCTGCGGCATGACAAAGAAGCTCTTGTCTTCGAAAGGTATCGAGCCTGTGATGTTGTTATGTTTCTTATCCACTGTTTCTTTCATACAGGTGATTATTAAAGTAGGCTATAATGCACGGGTATTTCTCGCCTGTGTTCAAGCTGCCCTTTG
The DNA here is from genome assembly GCF_042764415.1 of Remersonia thermophila. NCBI lineage: Eukaryota > Fungi > Ascomycota > Sordariomycetes > Sordariales > Chaetomiaceae > Remersonia > Remersonia thermophila. The sequence continues at coordinate 3,507,689 of NC_092219.1, forward strand.
ACGGTGGAGGCACACATAATGGAAGAGCCTGGACGCTTCCGACAACGATACTTCTTTGGCATTGCCTCTGTTATTCAACGGTAATCCCCCACCATTGCTATCGTCTCTTTGTAAGAGGCCAGAGATCAAGCCAGGCACAAATCCCTTGGCTGGCCAACGAGTTTGCGCTGTTCCTTTCCTGCCGTTGCGTCACATTCCATGTCAACAATACGCTTGTCTTTATATCGTCACAATTGCTTGTACCCAACAGACCTGGCCTTTATCACCATGTCCCTCCTCCAAGGAATCATTCCTTCGTTTCTCTTTCCATTGCCGTTCCCATCGAACCTCAACGTCGAAGCTATACTCTTCCCATCTCACCAACAACCGCCATCAACATGAAGATCTCCAAGCCCCCACACCCCCTCACTCTCGCCGCTCTCCTCGGCATCGCCGCCCTGACCGACGCGCACATGATGCTTGTCTACCCTCAAGCCCTCCGTTCCAAGCTTAACCCTCACACAACCCCCGACATGATCGATTACAGTCTCACCTCCCCTCTCAGCAACGACGGATCCGATTTCCCTTGCAAGGGCAGCCTTTCCCTCCTCGGCACCCTGAACGGAGCCTCCGTTGCCAGGTGGACCGTCGGAGGCGAGTACAACTTTACCCTGGCCGGCGGCGCGACGCATAATGGCGGCTCATGCCAGGTAGCGGTGTCCGTGGATGATGGGGCGAGGTTCTATGTGCTGCATAGCTACGAGGGAGGGTGTCCCATCGTCTCTTCTGCTCCAGGCACAGGGTCTGGGGCTGGTACTGGGGTCGGGAGTTCGTTCCGCTTTCGGCTGCCCCGGGATACGCCGCCGCGGAAGGGGGCGGTGTTTGCGTGGACGTGGTTCAACAACCTGGGGAATCGGGAGATGTACATGAACTGCGCGGTGGTGGATGTGGTGGGTGGACACGGAGGTAGCGAGAAGGTGCCGTTTGAGAGCCGGCCGGCATTGTTCATGGCGAACATCGGGAATGGGTGTCGCACGGTGGAGGGGAAGGATGTCAAGTTCCCGGATCCGGGGCCGGATGTGGATGTCAACTCGCGCGCCGGACTGATGACGCCTCTGGGAAACTGTGGAGGAGGCGGCGAATCCTCCAGAAGGGGGACGGGCAGCGGCACTCAGGACGTCGGAAGCTCGGAGAATCAAGGTGAGCTCCCTCTTAAAGCCCGTCGAGCGTCCTCACAGCGTTTCCCGTTCTAGTTACGATCACAGAAAACGGCCGCTGACCATAATCGAACAGGATGGACGCGCGGAAACTACTGGCCTCACGGATTCATGTCCGCCGCCGTGAAGCGCCACGGGCCCCTCTACCTAGTTGTGCTTCTTTGCATGGTCCTCTTTGCATTCTTCCTTTCCTAAGGGCAACTCAGGTGGAGGGTCGGGTTCCATTGGACAGGAGCTGGCTTTCGTGCTGCCGACGGAGAGAGGCAATCAGGGAAACAGAGTGCCTGGCATGATGGCAACGGGGCCGGGACGACGGTAGATGTGACATCTGAGCACCTCCAAGATCCCTACAGAATACTGAGAATGCCCGGAATCTCAGAACTCGTCTTTTCTTCGCTTTTCATCTTTCGCTTGCAGTGCTTTACCTAGTTCGTTGATCAACATGTCGAACCAGTTGACTCCGGGTATCATACGGCTAAAGTTATTGAGGGCAAATGTTCACGAAGATGTAATACTGTCGGATTCTGGCAAGGAGCTGAATCCTTCTGGCCGGCCTTGTACCCAGTTCAGGCTCTTGCCAAGACAATAACTAATGAACTAAAGTTCAGCCTGCAAGGGACTTGTGCAGTCTCCACTGTTGACTTTCTAATTTGAGGGCTGCTCAGGTTGGTCATCGCCTGCCGGTAGTTACCCCTGAAGTCCTCAGCTAAGGGTCCACTCCAGGAGATTCAGGTGGCGGCCTTGGACTTGGTGGTGCAGTAAAAAGTCACGGACCTCGACCATCAGAACGAGTATTGCATAGTGAATGATTTCTGAGCTCCTCTCCTACCTGATCGCAGCCACAAGAACATCTACATCCTAGGTACCTAAACTCTAATTCATAATCCCCGCCAGCCTGCGGAAATGCATTCATCAGCAACCCTCACCACCTTCCTGGCCCTCGCCAACCTCGCCCTGGCCGCTCCTAATGGCTGGTCCAAGACCACCTATGCCGACGACGGCCCGACGAAGCTCGACGATTGCGGCTGTGAGCCCGTCTACGAGGCCATCCTCCGCTGCCAGACCGTGCCTCGCGACAACACGGGCGACAAGAAGGTGCGCGAGTGCGTGTGCATCCCCAATCCGGACGGCTGGTACCCGTACATGAACACGTGCCGGTCCTGCCTGTCCCCGGGGTCCTACGAGGAGAACGACTTCTTCGACAACTTTTCGCGCCTCGTGACGCAGCTGTTTACGTCGTGCACCGAGTTTGGCGGGGCGGTACGTTCGACCGGGGACAGCTTGTGCGCGAGCAACGCGTACCACGAGACGTGCGTGTCGCTGGGCGTGAGCGGGCGGGCCAGTTGGGCAAGCTACGAGGTGTTCAGGGAAAAGAGGGTGGACAATGGGACGTATGTGCTGGCGCTAGGAGAGATGCCGCCGGGTGGATGGCCTCAGCCGTCGTCGAGTTCCTCAAGCGAATCCAGCTCGTCGAGCTCGTCAAAGGTGACCAAGACGACGGCGGCGGCGACGGCGGCGACAACGACGGAGACGGAGGGAGCTGAGGCTACGAGCACCGACACCAAGGCCCCCGACGCGACGGCGACGGCGACGACCACGGGCGCTACAACCACCGGCCCTGAACCATCATCCCCCCCCTCCGACTCATCGGCGACAAGGCTTGGGAGCGCATGGCATGCCGTGGGTATGGTTGGGTTTGTCGTGGCTGGAGTCGGGGCCGTTCTTTTGTGATGTGGATGGGTGCAAGCTTCAGGGGCTTAAGAAGTCGGATTGGCCAAATCAATCAAGCCTGTCCGGGGTCGGTCCATTCATAATTATATATCTCTTCTCTGTTCTCTCGCTCGCCTCCAGCCGCAGGAATGCTGTAATACCGTGTATGACTCGCCAGCCGCGCTTTTCCACTTTGGCCTCCGCTGAGGCTGTTGGCGCCGCAGCGGCATGGGTCGCGTACCAAGGTGTTGCCGTCGCGTCAAGCAGGATGCTGGGGATGCTTGTGACGCTATCTGGTGCTGCATCTGGAAGCTTGCAGCCCGGGCGCTTACGACGCTCCCGCCGTTGGTGATTTGCGGCTGTTTCAGCGGCTACCGATGCACTTCAGAAACGACTGGTTGGTGTGGCTCCAGCTTGACACTGCAGATCGACCCTGCATGAGACTTGAAGACGCTCAACCCGCCAATCGAAGGCGACTGCTTTTCCCCGCCGCAGGCGATCGAAAGCCCGTTCTATCCTCCTGGGCCCGGACACAGCGTTGCTGTGGACCTGGCCTGGCCACGACATGCCTCCCAATGCTGACAGCTGCATCCCACATGCAGCCTTGGGTTCAAGGCGGACGCCCGCCCGACCTGCAGCATGATAACTGTTGGTTCCGGCATCCGGCATCCGTCGATGGATACCATCTCCCAAGGCTCGGCCGAGCATCTTTTGTAGCGACTGCTTGTGTGATAGGGCTGTCCCCCAAAGGCTCGACGAATTCCCAAGAGATATTTGCCTCTCCATGCCCAATCCGCAGATCCCGCTCTTCACATTGGTATCCGTCTCTGGCGACTCCCCAAGTTCGTTCGTCATGAACCATCACGCATAACCCGTGGTGACATGGACTCCGAATTCAACGAGGCCACTCGGCTCCTCGAGGCCCAGCGGGCTCTTGAACGGGGCGAGCAGCCCCTGGGCTGGATCCGGAATCGCCTGTCTTCCCAAGCCGGCACCACTTACACGCCCCGCGAGGTGAACAAGGTCCTTGCCGAGGTCGTCGAGAACGATGGCTCTGTCGGCCTCGTCAAGGCCTTGCTGGCCATGGGTGCCGATGTCAACTTCCGTCGCCGCCGCTCCGCGTCCTGGTCCAAAATTACAAGCCGCAGCGTTCCGGAAGACCGAAGCGACATCCTCCGCCGCGCCGTCATCAGGTGCCGCCCAGAAACCGTCCACGCCATCGCCGCCCGGGCCGACCAGGTCAATCTTGACAGCGTCCTCCACGACGCCGTTGTCCGCGGCAATCTCGCTGTGCTATCGGCCCTTCTCGAGCACGGCGCCAGCCCTGTCTCTCTCCACGACGACTTCCAAGAGGTCGTCTACCACAACAACCTGCCCCTGCTCCGCGTTCTCTTGTCCGGCCACCACCTGCCCTGCCTGGCCTGCCGCTCCGCCGGCCTTCGCATCGCCATTGAGAACCGATCGCCCGACGCCGTCCGCCTTCTTCTGGACCACTGGGCAGACGTGAACTACGCAGATGGCATCGCCTTGACGCGGGCCGTGGAGCTGGCGCGTCCCGACCTCGTCGCCCTCCTGCTCTCAGGCTCTGTGCAGCCCTCCTCCCGCTCCCTGGACGCCGCCGTGGGCAAGCTCCGCCCGCTCCTCGGTGGGGGATCTGATGACCTCATCACGCGTGACATGCTCGAGTTGTGTCTTGCCGCTGGCGCCAGCGGGCTTGAAACCGCTCGCCTCATCACCGAAGACTTTATCGAGCTTGTCAGGCGCCGGCATGTCAGCTTCATCAGGACGATTCTGCAGTACCAGAAGCCGCCAGGCCAGTACGAAGCCGCCGCCTTGGTCGAAGCCATTCGGGCGGAGCAGCTGGATGTGGTCACAACGCTTCTTAGCTTCAAGCCTTCCCCGGGTAATCTCGCCGCCGCCATCTCGCAGGCTGTTGGCGTCGGCAGCCCGCTCTTTCGCTACGAGGCGACTCGGCTCCTTGTCCAGTCCGGGGCTCAAGGCTCCTGTGCCGCAGAGGCCCTGGTCAAAACGGTTCATTCTCTTGTTGCGAACATTCGACGCGCTGATAAAGCTGGTACGGAACGCGACAGGAAGATATTGTCCCTCCTGCTGCACGAAGGGAGAGCCGATGTCAACCATGGGAAAGGCGAGGCTTTGCAGGTCGCGGTCCGGACAGGATGCGCCGACGTTGTTGACGAGATCCTGGCAAAGGAGCCGTCTCCAGAGTCGCTGGGCCCGGCATTAGCGTGGGCTGTAGAGGTTCGTGACGAGAAGAACAAGCTACGGCTGGTCGAGGCGCTTGTTCGGCGCCAGGTGCATGAGGATGCGGCAAGCAAGGTGTTGATCCAGGTCATCAAAATGGAGCCTGATAACGTGTAAGTCTTACACCCTTCTCGTGCTCAAGACACGAGCTGATGGCATTCTCAGGAGCGTTGTCGAGCTGCTCCTTACTCGAGCATCTGTCAACTACAACAGCGGCGAGGTCTTTGTCCACGCCATCCGAAATTTCCGCCCCGAAACGTTCCACATGTTACTCGGCCAGACCATCAACCACCAAGCGTTGCTTACGGTCGTCACAGAAGCTCTCAAGTCCCCAAGGCCGACCAGGAGGACGCTATTTGCAGACCTTTTGGCTCGGCTTGAACGAGATCACCTCAATGCGGCCCTCAGGCACGTTGTGTTTGAACAAGACTCGGACATTACCTTGCTGAGGATGCTCCTCGACGTTGGTGCTGAAGCAGCGCACGATGATGGAATATGCGTCAAGCACGCTGCCTCCGCACTGGATAAAGATGTTTTGCGTGTTCTTTCGGAGCAGCTTTCCCGTCACAGCGCCATTTACAGCCAGGCCCTTGCATCCATGGTCTCTCGTGGAAAGCAGTGGATCGCCCCAGAGCACATCGAAATCCTCGAGCTTCTCCTCCAACACGGAGCATCTGGGCCGGCCGCCAGCAAGGCCATGATCGAGGTTGTCGATCATCTTGCTGGAAAAGACGGGCCCAACGCCGCTCTGGCCAAGACGCTGCTCCGAAAGCTCTTTGCCGCCAACATTGATGTCAACCACGAAAACGGCAAGGCCATGGGCCTTGCGGCAAGCCGAGGCGACCCATTCCTCCTCTCTCTTCTGCTGAGCAACGGCTCCACATCGTCAGCAGCGACTCTTGCCCTTACGGCGGCCATCCTGGCTCGCCATGAAGAGTCCCGATTTCTTCAGCTCATCGCCGTTTTTGCCGACAGGCGATCTGCCATGCCGGACTTCAACCGATCTATTCCTGGCATGCCGCCGCCCATCTTCCAATGCCTCAGGGCGTATCCGGGATCGGTGGCCCTTCTTGAGAGTCTCGTTAAGGCTGGCTGCCGGCTCGACCTGACGATTCCAATGCACGTTTTGCCTAAGGAAGATAGAACGGCTAGTCTCGAGCCCGAGCCTGTCTCCGTGCTCATGTGGGCCATCCTGCAAAAGGAGGATATCTGCCCCTCCTCCATCGTGGAGGCGGTGATCCGATTTGGGGCAGATGTTTCGTACACCACTCCCAAGTCCCGGACCAACCCGTTGCTGGTTGCCGTCCGCTGCGGAAACACAGACGCCGTGCGCATCCTGCTCGCGGCCGGAGCAAAAGTCTCAGCCAAGGATGCCGCGGGAAACTCGGCGCTATTTTATGCGTCCCGTGCCGGGCGCGCAGACCTCGTCAAGCTCCTGCTCACCCGCAGCCCTCCTGTTAACGACGGCAGTCTTCACGAAGCGTCCCGCAGGTTCCACGTCTCGGTCATCAAACTCCTCCTCGAAGCCGGCCACGACCCGAACTTCCGCTGCAGCAAACACGGCGGCCGCACCGCTCTCGGCGAAATCGCGCTCACTGCTCTGCCACCAACCGACGCCGACGCAACCGCCGCGGCCGAGCAAGCCTTGGACCTCCTCGCCGCTGCAGACGCCAGTCCCTTGCTCAAAGTTCAAGGCAAAACAGTCATCTTCCTCGCCCTTGATAACCCTCACAACGAACCCATCACGCGTCTCCTCCTGCGCCGCATCCTGCATCGCACACTCAACAGCCTCGAGAACACATACGAACAAGATAACCTGCATTACTCACCTACCATGTACATCGCCAAGGGCGTCCTTCTCGGGCCGTCATCCATGAGCCTTCTGCAGCTCCTGCTCACCCACGGCGCGGAGCACCGCTTCCATGCCTCTCTTGGGCACCCCCAACCCCACGACGCGGTCGGGCTTCCGGAGGAGATCCGCGAGCATGAGCGCGAGCGCGCCGCCCGCGAAGCGGAGAAGCCTCCGTTTCCGGCGCGGGTGGAGGTAGAGGTCCAGCATCGCGAGCTTGCTACGCCGGCGCCGCCCCCGCAGCAGCGCCGACCGCCCCATCCTCGCCCGCACCGCTACCCACGGCACGGGGACGTCGGCGCCAAGCTCCCTCCCACGTACGAGGACGAGGTCGTGCGTACCCCTGTTCTCCCCCCGCAACGCACCACCCCCGACCCCCGACGCGGGGAGGGTGCCGCCCAGCTCGCGCGCGAGAACTGGCGCATGGTGCAGGAATACGAGGCACAGCAGCAGCGGTACTACCTCCAGCAGCAGCCGCAGCAGCATCACCACACATCCCCGCAAAACCAGGAGCAGAACCAGCCGTGGGACCTCGGAGGACATGGCGACGCGATGATGACGGAGCTGCGCACGCACCGCGGCAATGTCATTGGCGTAGTGGACCTGGAGGAGCTACGCCGTTGGCAAAAGTTGGAGAGTGAGGAGAGGGTGAGGAAGGAGAGGGAAGGGCTTGGGAGGGGCAGGGGGCTCGGACGAGGCATGGGACGGGGGTGGGTACTGGTTTCGTGATCGATCTATCTCTTTGCCTCTCCATGATTTTGTTTTCATGGTCATACTTTTCTTCGCATTTTGTTTGGGGATTGTTCGGCAGGGAGTTGCCATTTTCGGGCGTTCGTCTGGGGTCTGGGTGAGGAGTCTTTGACTTTGTGATGCTTGAGCGGAATACCTAAGGGATGGAGAGGCAATGGCGTTGGGTAGGGATGTTTATTTTATGCATTCCATCACGAATGTAATGGCATGGACGTTTTGTTGTCTTTCAATCAATAATGACAATGTTGACTTCATGTTCTGTCTTTTCTTGCTATCCAGATGAACCCACGGAGGAGGTTCCTGTGGCCGATATCCACGGAGGGAAAAGCATGCTCCCAGGCTATAGGATTCACCATCATCCATCCATCCTTCTCAGAGCCATATGCTACATATAAAGCTACACCAAATACTTTGAGGCCTTTCACACTGCTATGAGAATTATTTTAACGCTTGCTTTTTCGGTCCCTCGCTCTCAAACCGACACCAGTGCAGCAAACGTGCATCGAAACCAATCTGATCCTCCTCGCAATGTGTTTTGACATGCTATTCTTAGCAGTCCAGCCTACCGCTAGTCTTTCTTTTTAGCCTTCGAGCCTCCGCCTTATTGGCGGCGGTTCTGCGCGTAGATGAAGTTCGCGCCTGAAAATAGAGCTGTCAGTACGTGGCGGGCTTGGAACCTGCAAGGCTCGCGAGACGCCGGCGGACAGCTGACAAGTCCACAGCATCTTAGCGGCGCGTAGAAGCTTCCATAGCCTATTATGGCTCACCAAGTAACGAAAGAAGAAGAAGCAAAATCGTGGCGATACTCACCGACAGGCGAAAGCCCGTTCTCCCTAGCCCACTCCCTCACGCCCTTCGTCTTGCCATCCCCTTGCCGGGCCCCTCCCGCCACCTCATACCCCCACCTCTGCCTCTCCTTGGGCCTCGACAGCCTCAGATCGTCCGTGGTCCCGTTGCTCGGCACAAATGCCAGCAGCACATACCGGTGGGGCCCCGTCTTCTCGGGCGGCGTGGGGGCCTTGTAAGAGACCACCTCGTGCAGCTCCCTCAGCGGCATCGGCAAGCAGGGCGTCGGGTCCTTGGGGTCGCACGGCGGCTCCTGCGGGCCGTGATGGTGGTGCCCGTGCTTGTGGTGGTGGTGGGCGCGGCCCCAGGCGATCCAGTGGCAGTACTCGGAGAACTTGGGGTCGTCGCGCGTGGGGGCGTCGGGGTCGGTGAGGACGATTACGTAGGTGGTGTTGGAGTGGGATTTCTTGCCCTTGGCGTCGTCGTGGGCGACGGACGGGGTGACTGTGGGGTGGACGGGTTTGTCGGAGGGCAGGGAGGCGGGGATGTCGTGCAGGGTGATGGAGGGCTCGTCGTGGAGTTTGTTTGGGTCGATGGTGTTGCCGAGCTCGGCGCGAAGGTGGGAGGACCAGTTGGCGTGGAGACTAATAGAGGGAACGAAGTTGTCGATTACTGGAGGAGCTTTGGTCAGTTCGTTGGCAAGGAGGGTGGGAAAAGGGGTTGGAGGGGTGTAAATACCGGTGGGAATGATCTCGGCCTTCTTCAACCTGCCAGGGTAGTTGTCAGCACTTGGCTAATGCCATGTGCTATGCTAGGGACGTACTTCTTACGGACTGTCTCGCCCGATTGCGGGAGAGCCTCTTCAACAGCTGCCTCCTCGGCCATGACGTGTTGAGGATACAGTTCGTAAGGGTGAGGAGATGATTTAGCTGTTGCTACGACAACGGCAACAAGAAAAGAGTAGATACAAAACATTGGCACCATCGTGCAAGGTTTTATGCAGAGAAGTCCGAATCTATCAATTCTTATAATAGATCTTTTAGAATCGTCTTCATTCTCAATTCAGGTCTTCCCATAGTCACAACGGCCATTGCGAGAGAGTCGAGTTGTCTCTTCGGAGTCAGTGGGACAATGATGTCATCTCGTTGTTCTCCCATCAGCCCACTCTCATACGGCGAGGTAGGCGACGATCTGATGTTGCTGTCGGCGTTTATTGAATCGCGATGATGTCACCCACACGTTTAAACGCATACATCCTGAGTAAAAGAGACATGCACAAATCTGGTTTGCAGGGAATCACAGACCAAACACTGGGGCATCTCTATGGAAACCGAATACATGGGATAAAGATGAGAGTGATATTGGCCCCTCTGTCAAAATATTTCGTCATCTCTAGACCACCATTGACAACATATCCATGGGCGAGACTCGGCTTAAAGCGGCTGGTTGGGGCGAGTGTCGACCTGGTAAGGTGGTATAGAGCCAGTTGGAATGATCGAGGATCTTCATCTCCCAGAACACCCATGAAGAGCCTCGCCACAGTCTCTAGGGCCTCAAAACAGGCATCATTATTATACAAAGGCACATCATTTGTTGTTTGCCTGAAGGACGCAGAACACTCGCAACGATCCAGACGCTCCCAGTCCATTCGTATCACAACTTGTCAACAAGCTTCCCTCGGATATCACCCGTTCAGGCATATGCGGAAACTCAAGATGGCCCCCCCAACCGACTTACAGCTGGGACTCGGGGTTCGACTACTCCGCGAGAATGTCACCCCCTTCCCGCCCCTCGACGACCCAGAGTCTGAACGAAGGCTCGGGGGCTTCATTTCAAATCTCATCGCTGGCGACGATGTCCGGGTGGTGCTGATTGGCGACGGATCCCACGGCACGTCCGAGTTTTACGAGGCGCGCGCCGTCATGACGCGCCGCCTCATCGAGCACCACGGCTTCAACATCGTCGCTGTCGAAGCAGACTGGCCAGACGCCGAGGCCGTTGATCGCTACGTGCGCCACCGTCCAGGTCCGGGCCCGCGCGCAAGCGTTGACCCGGTGTCGGAGGCGAAGCGGTCGGGCAGAGAGCCTGCGTTTATGAGGTTTCCAACGTGTGCGTGTACCTCCTTTCCTGCCGGCATCGATCCATCGCCGATTCTCCAGGGATATGGTGTTTGAGAGTCTCACTGTTGATTCAGGGATGTGGCGTAACCAAGAGGTTCAGCACTTCATCGAGTGGCTGCGTAGGTACAACCACGGTCGAGACCCCAAAGCCCCTGACGCGGTAGGTTTCTACGGGCTGGATTTGTACTCGCTGGGGCCCTCGATGCATGCCGTTGCCGACTATTTGGAGCACGTGGACAAGGAGATGGCGAAGCAGGCGCAGAAGCGCTACAAACACCTGATGCTCTGGGCCGATGCCCCGCACGATTACGGCGTCGAGGCCCTCTCCGGCGGGTTCCGTGACTGCGAGAAGGACGTCGTGCGGATGTTGCATGACGTGCTGTCGAGAAAGGCCCAGTACGCCGCTTGGGATCACGGCGGAGACGAGTTCCACAGCTGCGAACAGAACGCACGCGTCGTCCAGGGTGAGTCGGGCGTAATAGTCTCCCGGAAGACCCCCGCGACGACAACCAAGCTAACACCCCACCGCCAGACGCTGAACAGTACTACAAGATCATGTGCCACGGCCGTGACGAATCTTGGAACCTACGAGACCGGCACATGTTTGACTGTCTTTCGCGCATCATCCAGCACCGCAGCGTCAGGACCGGCAAGAACCCGGCGGGCATCCCCGGACGCGCCGTGGTGTGGGTGCACAACAGCCACGCGGGCGACGCGCGGGCAACCAGCATGGGCTGGGCGCGCGAGGAGCTCAACATCGGGCAGCTGTGCCGCGAGGCTTACGGGCGCAGCGCCGTCCGCCTCGTCGGCTGCTGTACCCACGGCGGTACCGTCGCTGCCGCGAGGAGGTGGGATGGCGACATGCAGATTATGAGGCTGATGCCGGCACTGCCGGGGAGCTATGAGGAGATGATGCACGCTGCGGTGAGTTGGTCGCAACAGGGGGATGGAAAGCCCAAGAACTTTGTGCTAGATCTGCGTGAAGGGAAGTGTGATGAGGCGCTGCGCGAGGAGCTCCTGAAGAAGCGGCTGGAAAGATTTATCGGGGTCATCTACTCCCCTCATACGGAGAGGCAGTCGCATTATTCGATGGCGGTGTTGCCGGAGCAGTTTGATGGTCTGGCTTGGCTCGACGAGACGAGACATGTTGGTGCTCTCGAGGTTCACCAGCCGCATGTGGCGCTCGAGTACGACGAGACGTGGCCGTTTGGGCTATAAGGGTGATGTGGAAGGAGAACATCAAGGAAATGGCAATGAAGTGATGAGTGCGCTATGAGGGCCAGGAAAGGTTGTTGATAGGAGTCGAGGAGGATGGAGGGCGAGGTGAAGAATATTGTTGGGAATGGGAGAATCCGGACCAGGGCGGTCAAGATTGAAAGCCCAGTACGTCATCTGGGTAAGTCCTGCGGGGTTTTCCATCGCAAGCTTTTTGCCTGTGGACACCAGATCAAGTATCTAAGGTATGATACGGGATGTATGGAATTATGTCACTTTGGTGTCTCTCCGATGATATCTGCGGGGTTGTCTTCGGACCGCCGCCCTCTACGTCATTCCACTCACCGTCCACTGGGATACTGCTCCAGAGTTCGGGCGATTTGCTTGCTTGCTCTACTTCATCTTCTCATGACCATTGTGGAAATCTCATAATCACCATGTCCAACGCACACAGCAACCGCGAACGTGGTCTTCGCGCCGCGCTTAACAACCCTCGCGTGTCCGAGGAGGCGAAGCAGCACGACCGCGAACTGCTGGCCAGCGAGTTTGGCGAACACATGGAAGGAGAACCCCAGCCCGCGACGCAGTCCAAGCGGCGGGCGTCGTCCAGCAAGAAGGGCGCCGGCGCAAAAGTCGAGCCACCCAAGGCCGCAGCAACCGAGGCTCCCCCTGAAGCCCCGGCGACGACGGGCCGCAGGACGCGCCGGACATCGAGCGGCGACACGGGAATGCACCCGGAGCAGCAGGTGAAGAGTGAAGAAAAGGATAAGCATAACGTGTGAGTGCTTTGTGCCTTCACGCCTTACACGGTCCTTGAGTGGCGCAGTGCTCAACCCTCGCTCACTCCGTGCCATTGTATACTTTCTCCCTTGCCACGCCGCCCTTGTCATGCACACGTCTTGGTTGACTCTGTCCCAAAGCATCCGAGGACTCAAGGCCGCCCTCAAGAACCCCAACGTGTCGGAGAAGGCCAAGGAAGCCGACCGCAAGAAGCTGGCAGAGCTGGGCGAGCCGGTGGAGTGATGGAGAAGGGGCTTCCCCAGGGCGTGTATAGCGTGTCATGGTGTTTTAGTTAATGCTTTTGCGTTCTTGAGTACGTTCTCGCAGTGTTTGGAAAACGATGTTGGGAAGCCAGATCCCTCGCTAGGTAGTACTTGGCAAAAACAACTCTCGATAACTATCCGGTTTTACCCCTGAGTTGGTTCCTCGTTCTTTTGCACAAAGCAACACCCCGTAGCAAATGCGACATAAGCGGATAAAGAATTCAGCCTTTGCTGACCAGTGGCGTGATGTCCTTCGATTTGGAGTTCAAGCATGACACCATCTCCTGGCCGTGGCCCCTTTGGGCTCACCACAACCCCTCGCCCTCCAACATCTTCGAACCATCCTGGATCGTCGTGGTCTCCCATGCCCGCCGCTTAGGGTGACATGCGTGATTATCCGTCAACAAGGTCAGCGGCAAGGGACTCGGGTACCTGCGACCACTGTGATGGCCATTGGCGAATGGAGACGCGGGATCATGGTGCGAGACCAACAGAAAGGATCGGAGAGGAGACCTGAAAACAATTGACGCGGACAACCAACAGATAAACCTGAAGATGCCGGTGTAAACCAGCTGTAACCTATATCACGCTTCTTTTCCGCGGAGCATGCATGCTACGTTTCCCCCGTCCCGAAGCACATGGCCAACCAACTACCACGTACACCAACAGAGGACCAATTACACCCTCGGTCACCTCGAAGAACCACACCGGCAAGGATGAAGTAGCATAGGCCCCGGAAGAAAGAAAAAACACACAAGGTTGAAACAATCCCACCCAAAAGATGAGCTCCGGGTGCAGTTTCCGAGTGGCGTTGGGGAGGCATCGTGTTGGTGACATGCCTTACAGGTCGGGAGGTGACTGATGTGGCATCAGGCTCCCGACCAACGGCATGAGAGATTCATATGAGATGGCTCTTGGCGGCAATCAGGGCAGAAACAATTCCACACTCGGGCAGCTCTGGAGCACACTGAGTTGTTACATGCACTGCTGTGGCAGCCTGCGGGTGCTTCGAGAAGCACTGGATTATATTATACGTAGAGGGCTGGGTGAGGGTTGCAATGCCGCTCCAACGAATGCGCATCTAAATTGCCCAGGCAAATTCAGGGGTCTGATACTACCTTGGGTACCTCGCACGTCCTGCGTGCGATTCGGTCCCTGAGAGCAAACCAACCCCAGAATGCGCCTTTGACGCTACGTACTATAGTATACGGATCGGCCTACAAGCAGCGATGCGTCGTGGAGGTGCAAGCGGTATCGTTCATCACCGGCATTGGAAGCCTGAACCATGACGGCACTCACGCCGCACCGCACCAAGCATCATGACGAACCATGGTACCGTGCAACGTTGGTACGTAAGATGGCCCGTATGTAGAGCATAGCCTGCCGGGCAGCCGGATGCATCTCTGGTGAGTGCCGGGATATGACGGTCGGGCCGGGGCCCGTCGTGCTGACCCGGCGTCCCCGCCCATCGCGCGCAGAGACAATGGTGTCTCGCTAACAGAGCGATTGTGTGGGACAGCCCCTGGCTGACAACGTGGGATTGGGATCAACCAAATACCACGCCATGATCGAACGCGTGGATTCGCTTTCCTCCACTCTCCACGGTCGTCCCGCCAGTCGGTGAGCGAGCGCCTTGCAGATGGTGTCTTGTTGGATCTTTTGGCTGGTTGGAGAAAGCAGAAGAAGAGACGGGAGGCTCAAGCATTCAGGTCAGGGAAACCGTCTTGGCACGGACCAACCTTCGGGCGTTTCCTGCAGCGCTTGCCTTCGGTTAACGGTTGTGCACCGTCCCTTGAAAATCCCTTCCGCAGTTTTCCGCTCAAGCTCGACTTCCGTTTGGGGAGAAAGACCGAGTCGACCGAGGAAGCGGAAAGGGCAATGGAAACGAAAACGAAGATCCTTGAAGGCAGGGGGGGAAGGGCACGGAAAATTCTTCAGCGCCTGCCCTGGACTACGCACGTGCAATCTCGTGAATCGCTTGCCGGAAGCGGCAAGCCCACAGGGTCGCGCTGCAGCCCACGAGATGCAGACCCAGCATCGGCCAACCCTAGAACCAACGCCACAAACGGCCGTTGGATCATGCGCGTTTCTCCTTCCAGTTTCGCAGGGACGCTTGCCAGCTCACCTGTTTCACCGCGGCTTGCTTACGTACTCTGTACACAGTAACTAAGGTACCTAGGTACCTACCTATATACGAGCAGTGTACAGTAACTATGTAGGGCCACCCGTGCGTCCATCGCCATGCGAGTGTGGGCTCGGCTCTTCAGCACCAAAGAAAAAACCCCGGTCACACATATAACCTTTAGCACCACGCCGTCGCAGGATCTTCGGCATCGTAGCATACTAGTACGCAGCCACGCCAGCCAAGATCCCACCTCCGCATCGCATAACCTCGAGTCAACGCCACGCAGTAGTGGGACTGGCAGAGTCTCACCCCGTCCGCACCACCTCCGCAACCCGCCAACGGCGCTCGGGCTGCCAAGCGGGCAACACCCCTGGTTTTCTGTTTCGTCGTTCTGTACTTCGATTGGGTACCGTGCTGAAGCGATGGGGTTCGGCCACGCCCCCCCCCCCCCCCCCCTGTGTACCGCTCCTTCGTCACCACACCACGGGGACATGTTGCAACTCTAGGCCAGGGGCCGTGCGCCCCCCTCATCGCGTGTGCTGCATGCAGCCCGTCAGTTGACCCTTGCTTATAGTTACAGTGCCGGGTCCTATGTTCATCCCCCGCCCTCAAGATATGTGGCGGCGATCTTGCATATGTTCTGGATCTCCCCGCTAGGGCTCGATTTCATAGCGACCTTGCTCCATCCTCCCACGTGGGAGCTTTCCTCAACGACGCATGTAGACAGCTCTCTCCCGCATCCCATCAACATACATCCCCGGAGGTCAAACGCCATGGCCGGCTCAAGTCCCGATCCCGCCCGGGACAACGAGTCCCGGGTCACCGAAATCATCGTCATCCTCTCCGTGACCTGCACGCTATCGACTCTGGCCGTCTTGTTGCGAATCTACTCCCGCGCGATTGTGCTGCGGAGCTTCGGTGCCGACGACTTTATGATTGTCCCGGCTCAGATCTTGACAATCGCATCGGCAGTCGCCATCGGTCTTGGTACGAAGGCAACAAGCAGCCCTCGGCCGCGGATGGATCATGCTAACATCGCAACAGAGGCCAAGTATGGACTCGGCCGCCATGTCTGGATGATGCCCCCCGAAAACTTTGTTCCCTACATGAAGGCAAGTAGCGTTGGGCCCCCCTCCCTCTTCGGGCGTGTTGTATTGACGGTCCAGCAGTCCTTCTACACGTCCATCGTCGTTTACAACGTCGCCGTGTGCCTGACAAAAATCTCCATCCTCCTCATGTACTACCGGCTCTTCTCGAACACGGTCCTGCGGCCAATCATCTTTGTCGGCCTTGGTTTTCTCGGCAGCTGGGCCGTCACGCTGTCTATCCTGCTGCCCATGGTGTGCATGCCTGTCCACAAGTTCTGGGAGCCCGACGCCCCAGGAGTCTGCCTCAACCAGCTCGCCATTTGGTACGTCATGGCGGGCATCAACGTCTTCACCGACTTTTCGCTCTTGATCATGCCCATGCCGCTCATCAAGTCTCTCAACCTGCCTGCGCGCCAAAAGGCTCTGCTCTTTGCCATCTTTACCCTTGGAATCTTGTAAGTTGCCACCCGCTTGCTGCTCCGCCCTCGCATGGAGCACATGCTGATATCCGCTCCTCCCAACAGCCCCTGCGCCGTTTCCATCTACCGCATCCGCACCCTCGGCGCCGCCGCCGTCGCCACCGACCCGACCTGGGACAACGTCGACGCCGCCACCTTCTCCTTCCTCGAGCTTTCGGTCGGCGTCGTCACCGTGTGCCTGCCCACGCTGCGTCCGTTCCTCGCCCGCGTCATGCCCGGCGTGTTCGGCCACCTGTTGCAACAATCGTCAGGAGGGCACCGGTCCGGTCCCGGCGGCTATGGAACAGGCGCCACGGGACGCGGGAGCCGGAACCCCAGGAGGGGAGCGAGCGGGGTCTCGGCTTCGTCGCTCAGCGGTGCTCGGTCTCCGGTGCTCAAGAGCAAGATACTGTCCGAGTCGGATAGTACGGAGGAGCTGAGGTCGGCCGCGTCGATGGGCTCGCATCATCTGAGGAGCATCGGGGAGAACGATATCGAATTTGGGGCCATCGATCCCCGCCTGGAACGGAAAGGAAAGCCGGGGCTCGTCTACAGCGTGAGCGTCGTGGGCGGGCCGAGCTCGCCGGGAGGGAGGCCGCGGTCCGACTCCGCGGGCATCAAGGCGACGACGACGGTTACGCAGCAGATCACGTTCAGCGTGGAACAGACGGAGAAAACGCAGTACTGACTTTAGCTAATTTTTCCCTACAGCTGTATTACCACCATTTTAATTGGTTTAGGAGTTTCCAGGAGTTTAAGATACCCGGTTTGATTTTGGCTTGGATTTTGGCAGTGTGCTTTTGCATCAACATGATCCCGAGTTTTCTCGTAGGCGTTGACGTCGTTTGTCCAAGGCCTGAATGCGATAGCTTGGAACGGACAGCACCCCCTTTTCCCCGATCATTGATTGCCCCGGACAACTCTTGTTTACGGTCCCAACGCAGCATCACGAGTCTGGAATGATATCATCGGATGTAAACGGCAGTCTCCCGCGCTACCGAAACGACGATTCCAAAAATTCCATGAAATCAAGCCATGTTCAAACAACGACCCCAAAAATACCAAACCAACTCCTTATTCCCAACCGTAATTTTACGAAACCATTCATCCTTCACGTGCTCTTCAAGCTTCTCAACTTCTCAACTCCTGAAACATCCTACCCCCTTTCTCCCCCTCCACAGCCACCCCGCGTATATCGGAACGGTCTGACCGCACCCCGTCTCAAGTGTTTCCTCCAACCAATACCCGTTGCCTAGACCCCCATAGCCCCTGGCGTCCACGTCGTGCGGTCGCAAGACGGTTTCTTCTCGCAGCAAGGGAACTGGGCGACCTTGGCCTTGTAGTTCCCACGGCAGCCCGCATAGCCGCGGCTTGATTCTGTCCTTCTCCTCCTCCTCCTCCTCCTCCTCCAGCTCCATCCCCATCCCGTTTCCCATTCCCGCTTCCACCCCCTGCCTTCGCGTCGGTCGTCGCCTTCGCCTTCGGCGGCGGCGGCGGATACAGCCCCGTCGGCACCGGCGGCTTGGCCGTGATCCTGCGCGCCCCGTGGATCGCAAACGCCGGGTCCAGCCTGATGGCGTCCCGGAACCGATCCACGTCCGCCGCGTAGCTCCCCCCGTCGCGCCACGCGCCGCTCGACGGCAGCGCGACGGGCCGCATGGCGCGGTGCAGCGCGTCCCGCGGCCTCTCCAGGCTCTCCCAGCGCAGACGGTTGTAGCGGGTCAGGAACGCCCGCAGGCGCGCCGCGGTGAAGTCGGCGTGCAGGGAGCGGCCCGAAGGGGCCTTGCACACGCCGAGCGGGGGGTGGGCGCTGTAGAAGCTGCGGTGGTGTTGCTGTTGTTGTTGTTGTCGTTGGGGCGTCGGGTGGGATGGTCTGCCGGGTTTGACTCCGGCTGTCTTGTGCATTTTGATGGGCTTTTTCGGTAGCGGCAGCGGCGGTGGTAATTGTTGCTCCTGTTGCTTTGATGATGGGGGCGGAGCCTTTTGGTTCTCTTGCCTCTTGTCAGAGGGCCCTTTCTCTTGCTCCTTTCTAGGATGCTCTTCGTCCGGGTGCGTTGTCCATTTCGTGCCGGGAGCTTCCGAGGAGGTTTCGGCCACGGGGGCCTGTGATATGTTCACCTGGACGAGTGGCTTTCGCGCTGGCGGTATCGGCGGCGGTCCTAAGGGCCCCTCGCCATCGGTCTTCTGCCTCTTCGGGGGTGACTTCGGCATCGAGCCTTCGCGGGTACGCTTTGTGGAACTCTTCTGCGTGTCCGCCGGGGCCAGGGTCGGACGGGCGGTCCCCGGGTAGGTGACCCCCATCAGGTAGTGTAACGAGGTGAGCAGTTCGGTGACCATCTGCCTGGACGCAGTCCCTTGCCAGGCCGGTATCTTGTCCCAGCCGAGCACCTCAAAGCGGAGGAAGGCCATCGCGTTGGCGATGGTGTGGAGGCCGCAGCTCCAGCCGTCAACTTGGTTACGTGTAGACACGAGCACCGTTTGGCCATTTGGGTGCGGCGGATGTCCAGAGGCACGAAGCCACTTCTCCAGAGCCTTCCGGGCTTCGTTTGCACGTTTCAGTGCGTTTCTGCCCGGCATGGAGTCGAAGTACCAGCTGTCGCCGGTGTGGCGCCGGTAAATGATGACACCCCAGTGGCTCCCGAGGAAATTGAAGAGGTGAACGGTAAATCTTGCCTGGAGAAACTTGCTCCTGTACTCATCCCTGTCCTGGGGCTCGAGGAAGCCGTGCGGATCAGTCAGGGGTTGAGCCTCCATTTCGGTGCTGAGCGTGAAGGGGATATCTGGAGCGATCCACCACCTTGCGGTCTGGCGGGGACCCAGCCTCGCGCCCGGCTGGTCCTGAATCCATGTCATGAGCCGTTCCAAGAGGTGATAGATCTCTGGTCCATCGAGCCAGCCGTCCTCCACCAATCTCTTGTCGTCGGGGATCATCATCCCCTCCCTCGCTTTCCGGAGACCGTTGAGGCACGTAACAAAGCCCTCCTGCCTCTTCCACGTTGGGTTGCTGGCTTGGCTGGGCTCATGGATATCCAAGACGGGGTGCGAGATATTTGGCCAGATGTAACTGTCGAGGACCTTTACGGCTTTGGCGGCTTGTCGCGCTTTGGCTTGTTTAGCGGCCTTCTCAGCCGCCCTAAGCTGAGCTGCGGCGGCTTCCTTTTCTTTGGTAGCTGCGGCCGAATCGGAAGAGTTATTGCCAGCGGCTCTCGCCTTAGCCCTGGCAAAGCTGACAGCCCGGATGGCCTTCCAATCTTCAGCGTCTTGGGCAGCATCGGCGGCCTTGCCGTCTTGGCTGTTTCCGCCCTCCTTGTCATCCTTGCTCTTCTTCCTCGTGCCGGGATGGGCCGTAAGCTCAACTTGAAGCAGTGGACTGCCTGATGATATCGGAATGAGGGCCCCGGGGAAGGGCACGGGGTGATTGGAACTGGGTAACTGGAGGACCAGGGATGCGGCAGGCGTGGGTGTTCCACCGAACTCAACCAGATAGCTGGGACTTATGGGTGGTCCTGTTGACGTCGGCGGTGCTGTGGTGGGGGCTGGCGGGGCTGGCAATGCTGTAGATGTGGTGGGTGACGTTCGGCCTTGTCCTCCCGCTGATGCCGGCACTGGTGACCCTGTCTTGGCCGGTACGTTAGCTGGAGCCGCGGTATTTGTGGCTGGTGCCGTCGTGGGTGAAGCATTGCTCTTGGCGGGGTCCCAGTTGCTGATGCCCATCAGATAGTGCAGCGAGTCGAGCAGCTCCCTGCGCATCTGATCCGGGCTCGATGTGTTCCAGCCCGAGATTCTGTACCAGCCCAGCGCCTCGTAACGAAGAAAGGCCACGGTGTTGGCGATAACGTGTAGGCCGCAGCTCCAGCCGTCGTTCTGCTCCTTTTGATCGCTGGGAAGGACCGAATAGTTTGTGCTATTCGGAGGTGCAGGAAACCCGGATCTTTTGAGCCAGTCTTCCAGAGCTTGTCGCGCGGCGTCTGAGCGGACCTTGCCGGCGCGTTTTACGGAATCGAGATACCAGCTATTGCCGGAATCACGCGCCAGGATGATGACACTCCAATGGTTGTCCGTTGTGCTGTGGACAAGGTGAACAGTAAACCTCGCATTCGTGAAATAGTCCCGGTGCAGTTGCTGCTCCGACGCTGAGACCAAGCCTTTCTCAGCCAGCGTCGGGGTGATCTGGCGTCGCCGATGGCGGCCGGGCCTGATATGGAGCGCATAAGGGGTGGGGGGCACAATCCACCACCTCCTCTGTGGTTGCCGCCGGTCTCCCAGCCGCGCCCCCGGCTCGTCTTGCAGCCATGTCACCAGCCGCTCCGCTAGATGATAGACCTGATCCTCCGACAGGAAGTTGCTGTTCCGCGCGTCCAAGAGTCCGTTATGGCAGCATGCCCAGGCCTCTTCCTCTCGACCGGCGTTAGCATTGTCGAGTGCATCCAAGACTGGATGCCGAATCGTGGTAAAGTGTGGCCTAAGGGCGTTCATCTCAGGGGTTCCTGGTGTGACTGGCTGGTTCAACAACGGTTCACTTGCCAGAGAACGCAGCTGGAAGCTCGGATGTAGGTCAGTTGGAGGGTGACTGGGGCCGGGCAACTGAAGAGATTGAGGAACACCCTCCGTGCCTGTCGCGTCCAAGGCATCGTGGTAACACCTCTCCGCCCTGCGGAATGCTGCTAAAGTCGCCATCTTGAAGTCGTTTTTCCAAGACCCTTGCGATGGGCTTTAGGTTCGTGAGAATTGGTTAATTACAGGCCCGGTTGGGATATAGCAGCCATGAAGGCGATCGAGCGTTGTGATGAAGAGAAGAGATTACCGAAGTTAACTCCAGAACGGTGGGCAGAGAAAACCATCTCTCTGTAAGCCTATCACAATAACTATGGGTATTCCCGTTTCTTTGATGAGCACGGTCGGTACTCGACCCACGGTGAATGGCGACAGGAGAAAGAAACAAAGCCAGTCCAATGCCGGACTGGGCCGCTGCGGACAGATCCGGCGCGTTGAGCACATCTTTGCTTTGTTCAGGTCAATCGGCTCTCTCATAAGGGTATTATTCATTCCGCCCCAGGAATCCATCATGACTGTTCATGCTGCTATGAGCCTGGCAGCGTGTGACGAGTCATGTAAAGCTGAGTGTATATTATTGAGTTTCTACAATCCAGCTGCGGTAGCTGCGCATTAGTTACACAATAGCGACCGTCTTGGTATCTACACCCGCCCAAACCTTCTAGCGATGAAAGGCGTGCACCACCAGACACTTTCGCACATACACATCCAACCGCTCTTCCCCCTTAGCCACACCAGGAATGTTCGCCACATTCGCGCTTCTCCCCGGATCCGCCCTTGCCAACAGCAGCGACACCACCTCGGTGCTCGGCGTCGACATGATGCCCTGCCACATATTATACGTCGCTGCACGCAACATGACGTGCGGGCGAAGTGCGGGCGCTAAAGTGAGCGCTGATCCACGGTGTTGGAGTTGTCCATTTGCAAGATGCCGCCGCGGCCTCCCTGAATGGATGGGCAGTTGCCAAGATGGAATGTCTTAGGGGGAGAGACGGTGCGCAGGCTTGAGCCTGCGTAGCAGGACGCGATGGGTATTAATTTCCCTGCTACAGGAGAAGGCTGACTGCCCATCACTTAACCCTATTCCTCGGCTTTTGTCTATTCTTGGCTGGCGGTTCACTCTTTGGCTCATCTTGGCATTTCCACGAGTCAAAAGCTCACAGCCGCTATCTAGAGCTGGCGTGATGCTGCAGAGGACGCGGCTCTCGCAGGATTGATGTCTAATCCACCCCCTCCCCTTGGCCGCTGGGTTGAGTACCCGCCTAGATATTTAACGTCATCATCATCAAGAGGAAAGCCGTGCGCTGCGAGAAACAGACATCCCTTCTCCAAGCCATGGAAGATCCCAGTGACCGACGAAAGGCCACTGCCCGGCACTGGTCGACTTACGGCCAGCCGGATGTGGCGCCTAAAAGTCGCGTCGTGCCCGAGGAGTGGAGGCATTTCCCTTCCTCGCAGCCCGAGACCACCTTGTGGTATGTACACGATCGCGCCTGACTAGCTTCCGCTGCTGATTCTGGAGTTCAAGCCTTGGATGAGCAACGCGCCGCGCGGCAACAAGCTCATCATTCTCTCCGTCCTGGTGGGGGATGTCATCAAGCTGCATAACCTCTTTTCGACGTCACAGGATCCAGACATGCACGCCTCCGAGGACAGGTGGTTTGTGTACAGCGAAGGGGTGAGCTCGTGATGCTGGCGTTATCATTTTGCGCCAGGAATCCATCACAACTGCTCTTGCTGCTATAAGCGTTGCAATCTGTGAGGCCAGCCATCTTCTGTGTTTTGATTAGAGGTGCAATACAGCTTTCCTTGTCGACAGTTCACAATCAAATTGGCTTAGCTCGTCTGATGTTGCTATGAAACTTGGTCGCTTGCGGAGTGATGGCATCCTTGAACGTCCCTCACCCTTACATCATCTTGGACATATGGACATCTGGTCCCCTCGTCAATGCCGAATAGACAGATGGCACCCCGCGCAGAAAACGCTCACTGACCTCGATGACGGGTGTCCTCTTCCACTCCGTCGCATCCACCCCACCCCGAAACCCCAACACAAGGTGTTGTGACAGCATCGAGAACCGGGATGCCGGAAGCAGAGAAGGCAGAGCCAGAAAAGGCCGCGGCAGTGGCCAGCACCGCGAACGAGTCGGTTGGCCAGGTCACTATCGGGGTACGTCGCTGGTCCGCTTCTATGCAGCATACGTCTCTTGGGTATTAATGCGGTCTCTGAGCCTAACCCCCTGAGTTTGCTCAGCCATCAAGCGCCGGCAACAACCAAGCCGCCGAACATTGCGAGACCCGCGAGGCTCTCAATGTGACTGAAGCCGACTTGGCTGAGGCTATGCAAATCGCCAGCAGGTTCACCCTTGACGATACCAAGCGGGTAAGCGTTGCCACAACCCCTTGTGCCTTAGATATCCAGGTTCTTACGGCTGCTCGCTCCCAGTTGATGACTCAGGTGCACAAGCAGCACTCTCGGGATGCCAACTTCCCCATTCAGATCATCGAGAAGATTGAGTCCTTTCTCCGTTAGCACCATGATCGTCCTGTGTGGGTTGCTCAAGCAGAACAGACTGACCAAAGCAATTTAGACAATGAGGACGTGTTCAGAAACCGCCACAAGCATGCGCATCTGATCGAGGAGATGAAGATCCAGGCCGCCTTGATTACCAACAATTCGCCCTACGCCGAAGTCCGCTCCGTAGTCGACAACCACGACGACCCGTCGATGCCCGTTTCCACCATTCGAGCGTGGGCCATGGGAATCTTCTTTGCCTGCTGCATTTCGTTTATCAATGCCTTCTTCGACGTTCGCCTTCCCAGCATCACCGTCGTGGCCACCGTTCCGCAGCTCCTTGCCTACCCCCTGGGCAAGTTCCTCGAACGTGTGCTGCCCGACGCTGGTCTCACCCTGTTTGGCGTTCGCCACAGCCTCAACCCCGGGCCCTTCAACAAAAAGGAGCACATGCTCATCACCATCATGTCCAACGTTGCCAAGAGCGTGCCATACACCAACTACATCGTCTGGATCCAGCTGTTGCCGCAGTTCTTCAACCAGCCGTGGGCCATCAACGTTGGGTACCAGGACCTGATCGCTCTCTCTACCAACTTCATCGGCTACGGCCTCGCAGGCGTCTGCCGGCGGTTTCTCGTGTACCCCGCGTCATGCGTGTGGCCGTCGTCCCTGGTCACGATTGCCCTGAACTCGGCCTTCCACGATGCCTCCACCGAGACCGCTACCGTTGAGGGCCCATTCAAGTTCTCGGGGAAAATGACCAGGCTGCGCTTCTTTAGCTGGGCTTTCGTTCTCATGCTTGTCTACTTCTGGCTTCCCAACTACCTCTTCGCCGCCCTGAGCTACTTCAGCTGGATGACGTGGATCGCACCCCACAACATCAACCTCGCCAACATCACGGGCGGCTCCACCGGCCTCGGGCTGAACCCTCTTCCGACGTTGGACTGGAACATCTTTACGTACCACATCGACCCCTTGATGGTGCCCTTCTTTTCGACGTTCAACTTTTTCCTTGGCGCCCTCGGATCCATGTTGATCATTGTTGCCTTGTACTATTCCAACGCCTTCAGCACCGCCTATCTCCCCATCAACTCGAACCGGCCGTTTGATCACTTTGCCCAGCCGTACAATGTCAGTTCCATCATTGACGCCAGGGGCATCTTCGACGCTGAGAAATACGAGGCGTACTCGCCTCCTTTCCTGTCGGCGAGCAACATCGTCACCTACATGTTCTTCTTTGCGGTGTATTCGGCCACGGTGGCCTACGGCGTTCTCTATCACCGGCATGACATCATGCTGGGTCTCCGCGACGTCTGGACGAGCGTGAGACAATGGCAGGTTCGGCTCGGCAAGCGACGAGGCGCCAGGCTGGAGGCCGATGTGGAGGAAAACGTCAACATGTTGGACGTGCACAACCGATTGATGCGCGCGTATCCCGAGGTGCCCGAGTGGTGGTACATGATCTGCCTGGCCATAGCCATCGCCCTCGGCATGGTCGGCATCGCCGCATGGCCAACCAGCACGACGCCGTTTGTGGTTCTCTACGGGATCGCGCTGTGCGCCGTCTTCATCATCCCCATCGGCATCATCATGGCCATGACGGGCGTGCAGGTGACGCTCAACGTGCTGGCAGAGTTCATCGGCGGCGTCTGGGTCGAGGGCAACGCCATCGCCATGTGCTTCTTCAAATCGTACGGCTATGTCACGTGCGCCCACGCGCTCTCGTTCAGCGCCGATCTGAAGCTGGCGCACTACCTCAAGATTCCGCCGCGGTTCACGTTTTGGGCTCAGATGGTGCCGACGCTGGTTTCAACGTTCATCAGCATCGCCGTCCTGCAATACCAGGTGCACATCGAGAACATCTGCACCCAGGGTGCCCCCTTTCGATTCACGTGTCCCGGGCCCAACACCTTTTTCACGGCGGCGGTCTTTTGGGGCACCGTCGGCCCGCGCAAGATCTGGGGCGCGGGTGGCCAGTACGTCATCACGCTGCTCGGGTTCCCGTTTGGCGTGCTTCTGGTGGTCTGCTTCCATCTTTTGAGCAAGAAATGGCCCAAGAACCCCGTCGTTCGCAACGCCCATCCCGTGGTCATGATGAACGGCGCCTTGTCGTGGGCTCCGTTCAACCTGGCGTACATTTGGCCGGCGGTGCCTGTGGCGGCATTTTCGTGGCTGTATCTCAAGAAGAGGTACCTCGGTTGGTGGTCCAAGGTAAGACGGCTCTCGCTGCTGGGACGTGAGGAGGATGGCTGACAAAGAGTGTGTCAAGTACAACTACGTGACCTCGGCAGCGTTCTCCTGCGCCATCGCCATCAGCGGGATCGTTATCTTCTTTGCGCTGCAGATTTTCGATATCGAGCTGAAGTGGTGGGGGAACACGGTGGTTGGCCAGGGCTGCGATGGGACCGGTGGATGCGTGTTGAAGGCGTTGCCGGCAGGGGAATACTTTGGGCCAAGGATTGGGGAGTTTCATTAGACGGATGTGGTTGAAGCCGACGATGCGGAGAGGTTTTTCTTTTGACATCATTGCGTTGATTACTTGTAGGTGATCTTGGAACTGGCTCTTTACGGTAACTCTAGCTTTATTGTTTCCAATGTGTACCTAGTAGCAGGTCTCGATGGGACATGTTTTGGCAGGGCAAAGAGTGATGGGGGAGGGCATCCGATGAGGGGCCAGCCCCAGCACACTACCATAAGAAACGCCTTTTCTGATTGTTTGTCCACCCTTACATCTGGAAACTATGGCTCTGCCTGAGAATTCCTGCCCTTCTAGTTTGTCCAAGTCGAGCGTGGTGTTGGCATGGACATGAGAGCAGCAAGGCGAACAGCGGAGAAAGAAGGTCGAGGTTGCGCCTGGACGGCATGTTCCGCGCCCCGATGCGGCCAAGACGTGCCCCACTTACCGGTTTCAGCAACCAATGGGGCCGGGCTGCAGGGGTGTGCCAGCGTGCAGTCTCGCTGAGATTTCAATTCACGGTTCCGGTTGCACTTGGCTTCACTTCTCTTCTTTTTCCCATCTCACCCATCTGCACCTTTCTTCAGAGAAAGGAGCCTTGGTATGTCGGCTTGGGTCCCCATCGTCCGAAGGGTCCATCCTGCTTCGATTCTGACTCCCTTTGGGATTTCTGGGACGCTGTCTCGCTCTCAATTTCGCCTGCGACGCCTGACCAACCTCCCCGCCACGTCGTCCATAGCCACTCTCACTCCTCTGACCAAGACCGCCGCCATGACGGGCGAATCCAACGCCGAGCGCGTTCCCTACGCGCAATTGAACGGCAGGCTCAAGCCCCAGCTTCTCCAGGCTCTCCAGGCCCACGGCTTCACCCACATGACACCGGTCCAGGAGAAGGTGCTCCATCTGCCAACCTTCACCCAGGACTGTCTCGTCCAGGCCAAGACGGGCACCGGCAAGACGCTCGCCTTCCTGCTGCCTGCTCTTCAGAACCTGCTCGGCATCAAGGACCTGGATCGCTCCTCGGTCGGCCTGCTGGTTCTCGCCCCGACGCGCGAGCTGGCCCAGCAGATCCGCGACGAGTGCGACAAGCTCACCAGCGCTTGCCGCCCGCCCCTGGAGTGCCACATCGCCGTCGGCGGCAGCAACCGCAAGTCCCACCTGACCAGGTTCCTCCACGGCAACCCCGCCGTCCTCGTGGCCACCCCGGGCCGCCTGATCGACTACCTTGGCGAGCCCGCCGCGCGCGACAAGCTGACCAAGATCCGCTGCCTCGTGCTGGACGAGGCCGACCGCATGCTCGACGCCGGCTTCGCCCCGGCCCTGCGCCAGATCCTGCAGCAGATCCCGCCCAAGGCCCAGGCCGGGTGGCAGGGCATGTGCTTCAGCGCCACCGTCCCGCCCGAGATCCAGCAGATGCTGCCGCTGGTGCTGAGCAAAGACCACGTGCGCCTCTCGACCATTGACGAGAACGAGGCGCCCACCATCGACACGGTCCCGCAGTGCGTGTACCCCGTGGCGTCGGTGGCGGATGTGCTGCCGACGCTGCACTCGGTCCTGTCCTGCGCCCGCGCGGACAACCCGGCCCTCAAGGCCGTCATCTTTTGCCCGACGGCCCGGCACGCCGGGTTGCTGTACCACGTCTTCGGCCACACGGGCGGGGCCGCGCCGCCGAAGCTGCCCGTCTTCCAGATGCAATCGCGCATGTCGCAGGCCCAGCGCAACCGGACGGTCGAGGAGTTCAAGAACACGGACCGGGGGCTGCTGTTCGCGTCCGACGTGGTCGGCCGCGGCATGGACTTCCCCGACGTCAACCTCGTCGTGCAAATCGGCGTGCCCGCGGAGAAGGACCAGTACGTCCACCGCGTCGGCCGCACCGGCCGCGCGGGCAAGGTCGGCGAGGCCGTGATGATCCTCGCCCCGGAGGAGATGTGGTTCGTCGAGACCAACCCGGACTTTCCGATCCGCAACGCCGGGCCTTTGTACGTCCTTCCCCCGAATCTCCATCCCACCTGACCTCGCCTCCCCCGCCTGGTGACGACCTCATGAAGCTGACCAAGAGAAAACCGCGCGCAGCAACCACCCCAAAGCCTCCACCTGGCCCTCCGAGAGCATCATCCAGTCCGCCCTCGCCCGCGTCCCCGCTCAGGCCAAGGAGCAGGCCTACATCGGCAACCTGGGCTTCATCAAGTCGCTCATGAAGCGCTACCGCCTCGACCCCCCCGGGGTCGTCGCGCTCGCCAACCGGTTCGCCGCCGCCTTTGGCTGCGACGGCATCCCTGTCCTGAGCCCCATGCTCGTCGGCAAGATGGGCTTGAAGAACGTTCCAGGGCTGGTGGTGGAGGGGAAGGGGCTGATTGGAGGCGGCGGAAGGCAGGGTGGTGGTGGTGCTCCCTCGGCGGCTCGCGGCGGCAGCAACAGCGGCCCTGGAGGGAGGGGCGGCGCGCATCCCGTCGCTGGCCGCGGCCCTAGAGACCAAGCCTCTGCCCCGACGCCGGACGGCAGTGGTGAAACACGCGCCGGTGGGAGGGGCGGATTCAGGAGGAGGGGTAAGGGCCGCGGAGGCGTCGCGGGTGGGGCTGGTCCCGGGCCCAACCCTGGCGCGGGCAGGAGCACGAGGGACGATGGTGAGGAACCCAGCCGGAAGAGGAGGCGGCATTAATTCATGTACTTGTGTTTTGTGTGTTGGGCTAATCTTTTCTGGTGTCATCTCCGCAGG
This sequence comes from Remersonia thermophila, assembly GCF_042764415.1. Taxonomy (NCBI): domain Eukaryota; kingdom Fungi; phylum Ascomycota; class Sordariomycetes; order Sordariales; family Chaetomiaceae; genus Remersonia; species Remersonia thermophila. Next base: position 3,536,531 of record NC_092219.1, read on the forward strand.
TATGGCTCGCCGCCAGGCTAGGGTGGGTCTGGAGGTTCAGGCCTGAAGGCCTTTGAAGGGCTATGTGTTGTCGTTTCTTGATGATGCTTGATGGTTGATACCTCTCTCTCTCTCTCTCTCTCTCTCTCGCAACTACGGACTTCAGGGTTGGTTCGGATGGGGTATTGGGGCGATTGCTGGCTGGATGGATGGCGCTGGTCAAGGAAACAATAGAGGCATTCGATACCATAGGGGGATGGGGGGATCGGCTGGATCTGAGGAAAATGCACCCGGATGCATCGATGGCACTTTGAGACCGTGATCATGGGCTCCACACTTTTTTGTTTTGTCTCCGTCTTCTTGTCCCCCGGGCCTCGATGGGGGTAGTTATTGTTCTTCTCACAATCGACTCGTTTCACATCCAAGATGGTGAAAGTTCAGAAGGAGGAAAAGGTCCTACTTTGACAGCGGTGGCGACGCGCCAGTATCACGAGGTTCGTAAAAGTTGGAAAATTCAAAAAAAAAAAAAAAAAAAGAAATCTAATTAATACACGAGTTATAGCTGATATGTACCTATATATACAAGAAATCACAAAAAGAAGAAAAGAAATGCCCAAGGATTGTTATATGCTTCGCCACCCGTACGCCGAATAGTGTTTTGCTTCTCAAGTGTATCCGTTCCAAACCGTTTCTAAGGAAAAGACAAGATGAAGATATGAGAGAAAAATAAAAAAAAAGGAAAACTTGTGAAGGACTGTAAAGGTAGTTGGGGGTTGTGTGTCACTAAAGTTTTTTTTTTTTTTTTTTTTGGGCTCTAAAGCTTCTTGCAAAGCCTCGTGCCCGTCTCGATCTGCTCCCAGTTCTCGGTGCCGGGGGTCGAGACGGCGTAGAAGACGCCCTCGGGGTCGTACTTCTTCTTGATGTTGAGCAGCTTGGGGTAGTTGGTGCCCCAGAAGGCGTCCTGCCAGTTGGGGGTAAAGGGGTCGGCCTGGCGTGGTTCCGCGTCAGCATTTCTGTCCCTCTTGTGTTGGAAAAGGCAAAAAAAAAAAGAAAAAAAAAAAAAAAAAAAGAAAAACTCACCTCGTTGACGTAAGAGCAGCCGTTGGGGGAGGCGTCGCGCAGGGCCTTGTCGACCACGTTGGTCAGGCGGTTCTGCGCCTCGGCCTTGACGTTGAGCGGGGCGTTGCCGCCGACGGGGACGATGGTGATGAGCTTGTCGACGACGTGGCGGAAGCGCGGGTTGATGGCGCTCTGGGACCACTGGCTCTGGGGAAGGCCGCGGCCGGCGTTCCACATGTGGCCGACCATGAAGCTGCCGGCGGCGAGGACCTTCTTGAAGGCGTCAACGACGGCGGCCGGGTTGGCCTCGACGTCCTCGCGGGCGAGGGTCCAGCCGCCCGTGAGGGCCGAGTTGCCGGCGACCTCGGCCTCGAACATGGCGTTGTAGAGGTCGTAAAAGGTGGGGAAGGAGGCGTTGCTGGTGGTGTAGGGCACGCCGAGCGCGTTGAGCTCGTTGAACATGGGCTGCAGCAGGGCGGCCAGCTCCTGCGGGGTCTTGCCGATGCCGACGAAGGGGTGCACGCGGAGGTTGTGGCCCATGGTGCCCAGCTCGTAGTAGACGTACAGGCCCTCGTCGACCCACTGGGTCGAGTAGCTGTGGAAGATGCCGACGGCGTTCCAGAAGAGGTCGACCGCGTTGGGGTCGGTGCTGCCCGAGAGGTTGATGTCGAGGTTCACGCCGGCCGACGGCTTGTCGTCAAAGAGCTTGAAGGTGGCCTCGACGATGACGCCGAAAGCGCCGGGGCCGCCGCCCTTGAGCGCCCAGAAGAGGTCCGAGTTGGTCCTGGGGCTGGCGGTCCGGAACTGGCCGTCGGCGGTGACCACCTTGAACTCGAGGGCCGTGTCGGCAAGGAAGCCGTGGAAGTTGGTGAAGGGGCCGTGGCCGCCGCCCTGGACGAGACCACCCGAGACGCCGACGGTCTGAAGGAGAAAAGGTTAGCAACGGCGCGGAGGCGGGAGACGGGCACCAAAAAAAGCGGCATAAAACGTACGGCGCACTCGCCGGTCACGACGACCTTGGGAGGGTTGAGCTTGTTGGCCTTCTCGAGAACCTCAAACGCCTGGACGCCGGCGCCCAGGGTGACGGCGGGGCCGGAGTAGCCGCAGCCGCCCATCCACCTCTTGTGGAACTTGATGTCCTTGAGGCTGTGGGTGTTGATGATGAGGGAGCCCCAGCCGACGCTGCGGCCAAGGAAGTCATGGCCCGTGTTGCGGATGACGAGGCGGAGGTTGTTCTGGCGGGCAAAGTCGACGCCGGCCTTGATGTGCTGCATCTTCTTGGCGTTCAGGACGATCGGCCCGTAGTAGCCCAGCGTGCACGAGTCAGAAGGGTTGGTCGTAGGGCGGCACGTATCGTTGGTGAAGTATGTCCAGAGACCGGCCGCGGCGAAGTGGTCGATTCTGAGGGTTTGTGTTAGTTCGCTATATCGGAGGAGGAGGAAGAAGAGAGACGATTGGGGGGAGGGGTACGTACTGGAACTGCTCATCGTACCAGTTGGCCGTCACCGTCTGGCACTCGGCCTCGTTGTACGTGTTCACCACGCCGAAGGGGCCCTCGAACGTGTTGTAGCAGGCGGCTCCCGGCGGGATGTGAACCTGGAGGTTGCCGTTGACGGTGTTGTTGAACCGACGCCATTTGGCGCTGTCCGGCCAGCACGGGTCGCCGGGGTGACACTTGCAGGCATAGTTTTGGCCGTTCTCGGTCTTCATGACCCACTTGGACGGCGCGGGGCCGGGAACGGCGGCGGCATCCTGGGCGAGCAGGAGCGCGCCGCTCACCAAGCCGAAGACGGCGCTCTTCATGGTGGTGGTGGTGGTGGTGGGTGGTGGCTCAGGGGGGGGGGGGGGGGGGGAGGGGGAGCCGCCGGGTACCAGAGGCGAGGAGGGTGAGGATAAGATCCGAGCTTCCGCGGGAACGAAGATCACGGGGAGATGATGGTGGTTTAATAACACGGCTCTGCCGCCATGTGCATCCATGTCTATGCCCCTTCGCCGGAACCGTGGGTTGTTACCGAGCACCATTCAGTTCCAGAAGCCTTGAATTCCCCCTGGGCAATCCCACGAATCGAAACTCAGGGTTCCTGCATCGGTACGACGCTGTTTCGTGGCTATATCCATGTCCCGACGCATGGCTAAGATTGCACGGCGTTGGTTCAAGCAGCGCAACGTTGCCAGGGTGTTGAAGAAATCACCATGCCAGGGCCATCCCGGGCCGCCGCGTCCGGGTTGCCTCGGTCCGGCGCCCGGGGGGGGGCAGGGGGGTGCTATCTTGGGGGCTAGCCGGAGAATCCTGAATGGACCGCGGGCGCTTGTACATGCTTGTACGTAGGGACCAACAAAGAGACGCGCCTAGGGTCGCCTATGGTTGCCCAGGGGGCAGGGAGGTTGCGAGGGCGGTGTAACCCAAGACTCCCATCCGGCCGGTCAGCACACCGAGCGAGCCTCGCTTCAGGTCTCCTGCCTAGGTATACTATGGCACGTTAATAAGGTCTTACGGCTCGGAGGCTCTCCCCGAAAACGTCGAATTTCCCGGCAATCTGGGTTGGGCACGATATGGGCCATTTGATTGATTTCCCTTGGGCCGTGGTGTACTGTGTACTATACTATACGTCGTGGATGAGGGGTTTTTTTTTTTTTCTTTTAAATATGGGTAATGGTGATCTGACTGAAAGGCCCTGCATCTCATCTGCAAACCGCCGTTGTTGCCGAACCAGCCGCGAACTAGCTACGTTGCTCAGTGAACGTTACATGTTAGTTCACGTTAGCGTCGTGTGGCCCTCAACTGTTTGATCGTTTGACGTTTCATGGAAAATGAACGGAGGCGGAGAAACGTTGAGGAAGTGGAGAGTGAAGGGGAGAGAAGGGTGAGGGCGACAAACACCGCGCCACCTTCGTTGGTTTGATGTTGGTGTCGATGGTGTGTCCTCGGCGTGGTTACTGCGTAGTCAGGAGCAGGGGGGGGCGGGGGGCGGGCTTGACTCGGGCATCGCGAGATGAGATGAGACGTTGTCGATCCAAACGCCCGCCGGGGGGTTTTTTTTGGTGCGGAAAGCGGACCCGTGCCCCAGAGCAACCGAGAAAGCCAAGCATGGAGCGTTACGGTTTTTGTCCTAGGCCCTGAAGCCACACGGCCCGTCGTGGTCAGCAAGCTGCTGCTCGGCGGCGGGCGTGGGGGATGAGTCGCACGATGCCGCTCAACCGGTGTCGTACGACCGTACGACCGAGGATGCCGCAACAAAACAACAAAAAACCATACAAGTCGCTCGGGATGGCGACCAACACACCACCATGATTTGAATTTGTTTACGTAGAGAGTAACGCTTGCGCTGCATTACCAACCAACCCCCTTCGGCGCGACATTGTGTTGCAGGAAGCGTGGTTTGGAGACAGTCTGGCCAATGCGTGTGGGGTAACGGTACATCAAATGTGACGTCGCGATCCAATATTATATCCCGATACGTCTCAATATATGGGGCGAGGTAATCTCTCTTGCTATGTCTCCTTGCTCTGTTGGTTCAACCGAGCACGTGAGAAGACTTGAACAGGCCCAAGGACTCCCTGTGTGCTCGTGCTAGACCTGTGCTCATGGCAGGGGAACTGGCCGTCTGGGAAGATGGAATTGGAATCGGATGAAGCCTCAGAGGAGCGGAAACCCGACGTCGGATGAACCTCGAGGATCACCACGTGTTTGGGTGGCTGACGTCACGAGAGGCTCAAAATCATGAATCTCCCCGCGTCAGCCGTTTCCAAGAGAGAGCGCTCTGTTGCACCGTTCTCCTTGGCAGGGCTTGGACAAGGCAGCCTCTTCCACGCTCACGCTCGACGGGCCCTGCCACCACCGCCGCTGTCGGGCGCGCCTTTTGCCCGACCGTTCGGTGTGTGTGTGTGTGTGTCAAGTCGCGGCGAGCAACGACTGAACATGGGCATGCATCGCTTGCTTTCACTTTCATTCGAGCTCCCGTCGTCTTGGCTTGATCTCGGCGTTCTGCAAAGACGGAGCGAGCGAGAAGAGAACGCAGCTGCGTACGAGCTCTGCTCTATCGTCGGGGGGACGGGACCCTTGGATGAGCCGGAAGAGTGTACCTCCCGCGGCCGAGGCGTTTGACGGAGGGCCGCAGGAAAAAAGGCAAACAGGAGCAGAGAAGGGAGAATTCGTGGGATAATAGTGCACGTTTTGACCGCAGCAAGTTGCCCACAGTAAGCCTCAGTTACACGGCCTTCCCAGTTGGGGTGGGTCATTTCACAAACCGTCATCTCTCACGGAGAGGCCGACGTCCAATGAACCGGGGGGAAAACGAGGGAACCGGGCAAACGCCGCGATGTCATGGTGTGTGTGTTTTAAAAAGCCGTCGCGCGTCCATCGTACGCCTGGCCGGGCGATAAACAGACAGGAACCTGTCCGGTCGGTGTTCTTGTGTCACTCATTCCCAGGTCTTTCTACTACAAGGAATAAAGTTTCTCTGCGCCAGCTACCGGCTTCCCTACCTAGGTACCTACCCAAGACCTAGGTGCTTGAATTACTCGTGAAGCCAGCCCAGCCCAACGCACCTAGGTTTCTACCTGATCGTTGGGAGTCACCTTTTCTCCACACACCCGCTTCGTTGCTTTGTCCTGAGCAAGCGATCGCATAATTATTCCACCGCCCATCGATATGGACCGCCCATCCACGCCCCCTTCGCACCGCCGCCGCATGGCCATCTACCACCCCCGCATGAGCCCGACTCCCCTGGAAGATGCGACCAAAATCATGCTTCCCGTCGGCCTGCCGCCGCTTGCTTTTCGGCCAGAGGCCTTGAGCCAAGCCCTGGACAGCGACGCCGACCGCAAACCCGACTTTTCGAGCTTCTCCTGGGCCCAGCCATCACGGGGTCCCTTTTCGGTTGTTCCCATGTCGCCACGGACGGTAGCCGCGGACGCGAAGACGGGTGAGAGGTTCGAGAGCGTCCGGCCTGGTAATGAATAGAGGAGCTCGAGGGGGAGCGATGCCAAGGTAGGTGCCGGTTTTCTTTTCTCTCTCTCTTTTTTGCCCTTTTTGTTTCTCTTTTTTTTTTTTTTTCTCTCTTTTTTTCATTCCTGTCAGTTGCAACCTGTTTGTCGTCGGTGAAACGAACCAACTGACAACTCCAGCGGGGTTGGAATGCTAGGTTGGGTACATTTTGTATAATAATTCGAGTGCTGCTGTCTAGGGGATGGATTTCATTCATAAGCGGCCTGGAGGAGGGAGGACACATGGAAAAGGAGGGAATCATGGCGGTTCATTCATGGTTTGGAAGGAGTTCGGAGTTGGAATGGGTTTGCTGTTTGTTGGTTGCTTGCCCGTGGAAAGAAATCACCGGTGCACCTGGTACACCTTGAGACGTTACTATGTCATTATGATAAGCAGCTGCGATAATTATACCCGAGGCCCCTTGTCTTTGAATTCGATCCTTTTGTGAACGGCTTCTGAGACCCAATCCAGCGCCGCCAAGATCCCTCTGCAGCCTGCAAGTGTCCAAACTCCCGTCTCTCCGGGCTTACCGCATGCTGTATTATCGCTTCGTGCGTTGGATCCATTTCATGGGCTTGAAGAAAGCAACTTCTCGCTGCCTGCCAACCTCGACGGGTTCCCATCCCAATAGACCTTGCCCGCGTGTCTTGGGCTTGTCGTTCCGTTCTGCGGGCGGTCAGCGCTAGTTCGTGGCGAATGGGTCGGTGACGCAGCCTGGTCTTCGGGTCACCTTGCTTCCGAGGCTGGCGCGGGGTCAGCTGGCGCCCTTCAGGTCCCGCTACCCCTGGTTAGCGTTTGTTATCTGTTGGGCTACGGTGCCATGGCCTGTACTATATAACTTTGTTCTGTTGTGGATGCATGCGCGGAACCGCATCGTATTGGTGGTGATCTCGGAGGCTGAATCCAGCTCATCGTCCTCCAGCCACTCATCAACCCCCACCACCATTCTCCCCCGTCCCGTTCATCCACGGGCAGAGCCCCAGAAGCAAGCGTGAATGTGATGGTTCCCGGGAAACACAATATCCGCGCTGCTCCTAGGCCGCTGGGCCGATGGGATCCCGTCTTGTGATTGCATCTCGGGAGATGTACCACCCCACCCCCCCCCCCCCCCCTGCGTGCTGTATCTTCGCACCCATCTCCTTCTCCTACGGGCAGGCTTTGACATGGGACAGCCCGCTCAGAGTCCCGGGACAGAAAGAAGCGCAGGCGTGCTGCCGAAAACATATTCACCTTCGATGCAAGCCTACCACCGCCGCATATTCCCTTTACCAGGTTGGCGGCACGGGAGCTGATCTCGGTGGGGGAGGGGGACCACCTGCAAGCGAGCGAGGTACTTAACCTCCATCACATCGCACAGCGTCCAGCTGGTTTGACCCGAGCATCAATCATGGCTCCGTTGTCATGAACCCTCGGGTGTTGTTGAAACGAAGGACGCCCTCCCCAGCACGCCCTCTTTCCGTCCATCTCCTTCTCCCATCATGATATCACCACGGCTTCTTTTAGCCCTCGCCTGGGCGTGGCTTCTCTTCATGGCTCTCCCTGTCGACGCCGGGGACGGCAAAGGGAAAGGAAAGGGGAATGGGAAGGGCAAAGGGTCCAACGGCGACGGCGGCCCCGAGGACATTGTAAGTCTTGGTTGCCTCGTCCCCGCCCTACGTAATTTGGAGTTATTACATGCCATCCACCACCACCACCACCTCCTCCTCCTCCACCGTCACACACGCCTCCCCCTCCCTGCCGGCCAAGCTAACACGGCTCTTCCGCGCGCAGTGCACCCTCCTCACCCACCACCTCCCGGCCTCCCAGGTCCACCCGGCCACCTCGCCCCTCTACGCCGAGCTCGGCAGCTACTGGTCGGCGCGCCAGTCCTCCCGGCCGTCGTGCTTCGCGCTCCCCCGCACCACCGCGGAGCTCTCGGCGCTGCTCCGCCTCCTGACCGACCGCGGCGCGCCCTTCGCCGTCAAGGGGGGCGGCCACACGACCTTCCCGGGCGGCTCGGGCACGTCGCTCCCCGGCAGCGTCGTCGTCGACCTGTCGCGGCTCAACCGCGCCGTCGCCGTCAGCGCGGACCGCGCGACGGTGGCCGTGGGGCCCGGGCTGCGGTGGTCCAACGTGACCGACGTCCTGGACCCGCTCGGCCTGGCCGTGGTGGGCGGGCGCGCCGCCTCGGTCGGCGTCGCCGGGCTGCTCCTCGGCGGCGGCATCTCGTACCTCTCGGGCCTGCGCGGCTGGGCGTGCGACAACGTCCGGGCGTACGAGGTGGTCCTCGCCGACGGGCGCGTCGTCCGGGCCACGCCCCGGCGGCACGAGGACCTGTACTGGGCCCTGCGGGGCGGCGGGGGCAGCGCCTTTGGCGTCGTGGCGCGCTTCGAGCTGGCCGCCTACGAGCAGGGGCCCCTGTGGGCGAGCCGCCAGCTGTTCCCCGCGGACGCGGCCCGGGAGCTCATCCCGCTGATGCACGACCTGCTGGTGGCCCGGCTGCCCGCGGACCCGGCCGCGCACGCGTGGCTCGTCGTCGCCGACGTCCCCGAGCTGGGCGGGCCGGTGGTGCTGGTCGACCAGTTCCACGCGGCGCACGCCGCGCCCTCGGCGGCGGCGGCGGCGGCGGCGGCGGCCCCGCCGGCGGCGTTCGCGGCCTTCCACGCCGAGGACATCCGCTCGCGTGCCTTCCTCACGCACGTGCGCCGCGCCACCGTCGGCGGCCTGCTCGTCGACGCCGACTCGCCCGGCGGGTCGCGGCAGACGTGGTGGACCACGACGGTCAAGGCGACGGGCACGCCGGCGCTGCTGCTCGACGTGCACGCGCTGTACGCGGCGCACGCGGAGCGCCTCCGCGGCGGCGCCGCCGCCGCCGGGGCCTTTGTCTCGGCGGGCTTGGTGCTCCAGGCCATCTCGACCAACGTGCTGCAGGCCATGCGGGTCAACGGGGGCAACGCGCTGGGGCTGGCGCCCGACGAAGGGCCGCTCATGCTGATCCAGCTGTCGGCCGTGTGGGCCGACCCGGCGCTCGACGACGTGGTCGAGCGCGCGTGCCGCGAGACGATCCGGAGCATCGACGCGCTCGCGGCCGAGCGCGGGGCCAGGACCAAGAACGGCTTCGTCTACATGAACTACGCCGGCCAGGGCCAGGACGTGCTGGCCGGGTACGGCAAGGCGAACCGGGACCGGCTGAGAAAGGTCGCCCACAAGTACGACCCCCAGGGCAAGCTGGACAGGTTGTGGAAGGGTTACTTCAAACCGTAGGGGAAGGTTTTGGATACCAGAGGGAAGGGGGGTGGAGGTGGATGTGAGGTCATTGGAGACTACCCTATATGAATTGGATGGAAATTCATAAACGGGAGGATGCCCGCCGAAGAAGCCCCCGAGAAGGAAAAACATGAACCATGACGATGACGATAATGTGTTGTAGGGAATATGTAATCGGCGCAATGAACAAGGGCTTCTCACCTCGCTGGATTCCATCATGCAGGGTATCTTATTGTTTGGCGAGTTAATCCCCAACTCCATGAAACACGTTTTGTGACCCGAGAACCCAAGAGAATCCGATACGTTCATTCATTACATTAATCACACACCCACATCCACACCCACACCAATGCACGTCATACCCCTTCCATCCTGTCCCTTGTTCCTCCCCCCTTTTTTTTTCTTCTTCTCTTTTTCATTCCGTCGGGTGAACCAGCATCTCCTTGCACACCCACAACCTCTCCTGCGCCTCCTGCAGCAGCTCCGAGTGCGCCTCGGAGAACACGTTGCGCAGCGCGTCCAGGAGGTCCGGCAGGCCGTCGGCGAGGCTCAGGGCCGCGCTCTCCGTCAGCTCGGGCAGGTTGCCGATGTTGCACAGGTACGCCGCCACGCGCCGGTGGTTCACGGGCGGGGGCTTCTCGGCGCGGTACCCGCCGCCGTTGGGGTGGCCCTGCGGGGGGTCCTGCATCAGGTCCTGCCGGCTGAGGGCGCGCACGAAGGACCAGATGCTCAGCGCCGCGTAGTACATGACCCAGGGGCGGTGCGGGTCCGGCTCGGTGCGGCACGAGTACGTCTGCATCTCGACGGACGGACCGCTGCTGTTGCTGCCGCCGCCGCCGCCGCCGCCGCCGCTGCCGCTGCCATGGTTACCGCCGCCGCCCTCGCGGTCGCCCCCGATGCTTCCGCTGCGCCGCGGCTCGACCAGGACGCGCTGGAGGAGCCGGAAGGCGTGCAGCACGGCGTGCCTCGTGGACGGGAGCGCGGCCCACTTCCGCATGCGGGCGACCACGTTGGTGTAGTCCCTGACCGACACCTTGCGGCCCAGCAGGCGCTTGGCGCCGGCGTAGACCTGGCAGTCGATGATGTCGACGTGCATGCTGATGTGGGCGAGGTGGTAGAGGACGGCGGCGCTGTGGACGGGGCCGTTGGAACCGGGGGCGTCGGCGCCGGCCACGTTGCCCGCGGCGCCCTGGGCCTCGTCGAAGCTGCACTTCCAGTCGTCAAAGGCCTTGAGCAGGATCTTTTTCCACACCTCATGCGTCTCGGGCGACGACGGCGCGAAGTCGATCCACTTGAGGTGGGCCTCGCGGCGGCTGAGGTGCCAGCCGACGCTCAAGAGGCCCGACATGATGATCATGCGGCCGAACGAGTGGGTGCGCACCTCCTTGCCGTGGAGGGCGCGCTTCAGGCCGTCGAGGAACGAGATGGGCCGGACGCCGTACATGCGGAGGTTCTGGTCGAGCTGGCGCACCGTCTCCGGGTTCGACGCGGTCCACATGTTGTTGTCGCAGGGGAGCGGCAGGCGGATCTCGTGGGGCGCCATGTCGGCGGCGTGGCCGAACATGGCGGCGTGGATGATGTCGAGCATGAAGGCGGCGAACACGACGCGGTGCATGGCTTCCGTCTCGGCCCAGCGGCACCACCAGGCGTGGGCGTCCATGTTGACGCCCTGCGGGTGCTCGGCCGAGGCCATCTCCGGGGGCGACTCGCTCCCGGAGCGGCCGATGAGCGGGCTCCCTCGCCGGAGGAGCGTCAGGGCGACCGTGTGGTAGATGTGCGCCCGCTCGTGCAGCCGGCGCGACGAGTACATCTTTTCGTAGAACTCGAGCAGCACCAGGGCCTGCGAGACCCACAGCGAAACGGGGGGCTGGGCGTCCTCGGCGTTGAGGATCTCGGACCTCACGCCGAGGATGAGCATGTCGGCGAACCCGCCGTAGTCGGCCAGGTTCCCGGTCGAGTCGCGGGTGCGCAGCGAGATGGCGCCCAGGGCCAGCATCACCATGAGCAGGAAGATGGAGCTTCGGTTGCACGAGAAGGTGGGCTGGTGGACGATGGGGAGCCGCGGCGACACGCGCTCCCAGTATTCGTTCAGGCAGTCGCGCATCATGTCGAGGCTCAGGGCGGGTATATCGCCGCTGCCGTCGTGGACGAGGTTGGCGACGAGCGGCTCGGCCTTGGGCTGCCGCTGGCGGAACATCTGGAACCACCGGAGGATCTCCTGCCGGCGGAACTCGGAGATGAGCTCGTCCGTCTCGACGAAGCGGGTCGGCGTGTCCAGCTGGGACCGGCCGCTGGTCAGCGACTCGTAGTCGTAGGCGATGTTGTTGTTGAGGGCCGATTCCAGGCCGCCGTCGATGAAGGGAACGTTGGGCACGCTGAAGTCGCCGTACGTGTGGGGGTTGAACAGCCACAAGGCAAAGTTTTCCCGCGCCATGACGCCCTGCTGATACTCGGAGGCGGCGGCGGCGGCGGCCGCCGCCGCCGCCGCTGCTGCTTGTGCTTGGTACGACATGTGAGGAGGGGGAGGGGGAGGAGGATGAGGAGGAGGGGCTTGCTGGTCAGGAACCCGCTGCTCCTCGGGATGGTAGTAGCCGGGCTTCGGGCGGATGATGTTGACGGCGCCCATGTCGGGCATGTGCGGATGCCATGCGGGGTGGTGCGCCATGGGGCCGCGGGAGCCGGCATTCGCGGCCGGCGACGGCGCGGGCGCAGACACGGACGGCGGCTGGGACGAGGAGTCGGAGCGGAGGAGGACGGCGGCGTCGTGAGGAGCGCGGCTCAGGGGAGGACGGGTCTGGCTCACGGGGGTATGCGGGGACGTGGCCGAGGTCGGAGGCGAAGGGTCGAGGGGCGGCGGCCCAAAGCTCGGGACGCGGTTCCGGGGTATGTAAGAAGCCGAGTGCCGTTTCCTGTGGCGGGCCAGCAGGTCGGCTCTGACAAACTTTTGCTCGCACTACGTCCGGGGGGGTGTCAGGGTCAGCGCCACGTGCTCACGGGAATCTCGGAGGCTCGGAGGGCGGATGGGATGACGCCATACCCCGGCGATGTCACAGCGGTAGATCTCCTTGGGCGCGTCTAGACGGCATGGTCAGGTCAGCAAAGGGACGATGGGGGGAGGGCGGCAGGCTCGGGGTGGACGAGGGCCATCGCACGATTTAGCTGGTGTCGCTGGAGGTGTTCGGCCCTCGAGTAGATCTTGTCGCAGCCGGGAAAGTCGCAGGCGAAGCGGCGCGGAGCGCCCTTCCGACTTGCGCGCTTGTACGAGGAGCCCCCAGCAGGGCGGTCCTGAGCCTGCGAGGTGGGCTGGGGGGCGGCTGGGGTTTCCATGGGCTTTTTCAAGTGTCGGCGACGTCTCAGAATGCCGGCCGGCTGCGGGATGAGGTGGCCTTCATTCGGAGAGGACACGCCCTTGGGGGGTGTGGGCGGCCGGGATGGACGGCGGAGGACGGGAAACGAAGCGAGCGAGTGCGAGGTGCCTGTTGGCGCGTGGTATGCGTGGTTTGCGTGGTGTGCGTGGTGGGCGTGGTGTGCGTGGTGTGTGTGATGCGTGTGGTGGTGCGTGTCGTGCGGACGTTGGAGCGTCGGTGGGAGGACGGGAACCAAGGGAACAACGGGCTGGATTCAGACCACGCGACGCGCCTCTCGGCAACGAGTGGACGAGGGCATGAGGAGCCTCCGGAGATGATCTTGGGCCGGGTTCAAAGGCGCTGGCCCGGAACCGTGCGCAAGATCCGGGTGTCGAGGGCAATAATTCCGTAAGCTGAAATGCGCGGGAACGCGGGGAAAAGCGACTCGAGCTATGTTGGAGCAGCGCAGCCGAGGGGTTTGTCGTCCCGGGAAGCCCTGGAGCGCCTGGGATGCGAGAGCGATCTTCTTCAGCCCCCCCAGCCGGTCGGCGGGATACCCCCACGCCTCTTTTCCACGGGCCCGCCGCGCTCGATGCGCTCCCAAGCCTATTCAGCCCCCCTCGGCGCGTGGCGGTCCTGTTGGGTTTCATGCGCATCCACGATGCACACAAGCAGCGTACAGCATTTGTCCACCACCGTTCTCGTGCTGCTGCTTTGCTCAATCAAAGAGAAAACCAAGTGTCTCCCTGCTGGTTGGGTGGTTTGGGTTCCAAAGTTGCCGTCGTTGTCTTTACACCGGTTCAGGGCAGGGCAAAAGCGTCAGTACATAGGTAGGTTGTAGTGTAGTGATTTCTCTCTTTTTTTTTTTTTCGACCATGGAGGAAGAAAGCGAGCAGGGGACGCTGGATGGGAATTCCAGGCCTTCCCGCGGAGGTTGCCTGCCTACGGAAGATGAAGAGCCGGGATCAGGGGTTTTCACTACCCGTGCAATTCCCCCCATGGGACCTTCTCCATTTCACTTTGCTGTCTTTGCGGGGGTGGTGGACTTTCCCGCGTGGGGGTCGATTCTACATACCTACGCAGGGCAGCGAGTGTGCAATTGAGGAAAGGCCTTTTCTTGGTTGTATTTTTCTCCGTCCAAAATAACACAACCCAAAGGGGGTTCTCCCCCCTCTTTGCTCTCGCGGGACGATCCGGGTGGAGATTTTATCAACTTTAACTCTGCAGAATTTTCAAGGTCAGGGGTCCTTGAGGTATTACACACTAGCACTAGGTCGGCAGCAGCTCGGCTTCCACCAGAGAGACTCGGCTACGTACCTCTGGTAGTCTGCAAGGCTGCATACCGCAAATAGAGCTCGACGTCGACGAGGGTAGTGGTGGGGTTTGTACGTGTGCATACTATGTACTTGTAGAGTCCCTCATGCTGTTCGCTGGGCTCCTGAAGGAGCTAAAGGAGGCGGGCTGGCCAATCCAAGCTCCCAGGTACAATAATACCACCACCCCGCAAGAGGTAATGCTCGACCACGAGTGGTCGGTGACGTGAGCTCTTTCCAACCAGCAGGTCAATCATCTTGTCAAGCAAATCTCCGGCTCCGGCGGAGAGCTTGGAGGCTTGGAGGCTTGGGGCTGGGCAGCCTGCGTCGTCCCACGCCCGTCTTTGGGAGCTCCCAGGACATTCCACATCGTAAAGCCAACCGCAATCCTCCAACCTGGCATGCGATGGACGTACATACACACATGTCCCCTGAGGCTGCGGTGCTGCCTGCCTTCCGTGGTTCCAAGATCTGCGACCCGCGGCGATCGCCCTGCGATGCAAGATTCTTGTTCTGCAAGATGATCATCATCATTGACTGACTGGCCCAATGACCCTGGCCTGATAAGCTTCCAGTTGATCGTATCCCCGGAGTTTTCATGCATATCCCCGCCGCCTCTTGCATCCCAGTCCTGTCCGACCCATGACGCCGTGTGTTCTAAGACCGCAGACAACCGATGTACCATCCAACGCCAACGCCGCCGCCAGCCATTTCCCCCCCATCCAACCATGCCCTCTAGGGTACACTGCAGCATACTATACATCACCGGTTCCGATTCACCGAAAACCGCCTCACCATGACCTCCCGGATCTTATACCTCTTCAACGCCGCAGAAATCCCGCCACGCTTCATCTCCTCGTCAAACGCCTTCGGCGACGGCACGTCCACGTACACGAGCACCAAGCTCTTCAAGACGTGCGAGAGCACGCGGTTGACCCCCATGAGCCACGACCACGGCCTCCTCGGCTCTTCGTGGTCCCCGTCCTCCCAGCCCGCATCCGAGTACGCCGGCATCACCATGATGCCAAACTCGCTGTGGTCGAACACGGGGCCGCGCTGGTACAGGATCCAATCGACGCCAAACTTGATGCCGTGCCGCGGGACCCAGCCCAGCGAGCGGAAGTGATGGTAGACCACGTAGTGAACGAGGAAGGGATCGTCCGGTCGGAGCTCGTCCGACCCGGCAGCGCGAGGTGGGAAGTACGAATGGGCCCGGAAGAGGGAGAGGAGACGCTCCGTCGAGAGAGGGGAGCCTGTCGCAGGATCCACCACCTTCAGAGCGCCCAGGGAGAAAGCGAGAAAGAAGGCCTCCTCGGGCGCGAGCTGGAAATGCTCCTTGTTGTCGACGGCCAGCGGCTCAACCGACTCCACGTGGGACGCGATGGATGCCTTGGGGAGATCGGTCTTTTGCACGCCCAAGCGGCGGTTGGGGCTTGGCGGGTCCGAGTGCACAAAGGTCGTCGACTGCACCGTCGGGGAGAAGCGGACGCTCTTTCTGCGCTTGGTAGGCGTCGGGCTCTCCGAGTTGACAGCCGTCGTCGCGGAAGAATCGCCCGACGGCGACGAAGCAGAAGCAACAGGCCCGCCATGGGCGGCGGGCTGTTCATCCGCGCTGTCTTCGCTCGACGAAGCGCTCGCGGCCTCCGATGCATCCGCTGCAGAACCATTCACTTCGGACACGCTCTCCACCAGGTTGTCAACCGCACGGATGGCTTTGTTGAGGGTTTCTTGGAGCGCTGGCGGACCAGGGGTGGTCTGCGGCACCCCCAACACGACAGGCTCGGCCGACGTCCTCACGGCCAAGTCCGCCTGCGAGTTGGGAAGCCGCAGCAGTTCCATCGGACCAACGGGGGCTTTGAGTTCCGCAGGAGCCGTGGGAGATGACTCGGGAGGGAAGCTCGTCGAAGCGGCCTTCCACTCTGCCAACGAGTTGGGGAGGGCAAGCAGCTCGGCTGGCCCAACGGGAGGCTTCATTTCAACGCCACGAAGACCATCGGGCGAGCTGCTCACACCTGCCAGGGAGCTGGGCGGGGCCGGCAGCTCGGTTGGTCCAACGGGGGGTTTCCGCTGGGACCCGCCCGAAGGCTGCTTGGTGGAGGTATCACGGAGCGCGCGGCGGTTCGACTCTGCCGGCGAGTTTGGAAGGGCGAGCAGCTCGGCAGGGCCGACTGGTGCCTTGCAGGTCCGAAGGTACAGCTCGGGCTCAGGCTTCGCCTGATCCGTCGGGTCTGTATCGGTCATGGGTGCGGCACGTGTCAACGCCTCGGCACCATCCACCGGGGCAGACTCCTGCTCAGCCTCCGCCGCCGAGGGGGGCTCTTCCGAAGCAGGTGCGGCGGCGTCGGCGTCGGCGTCTGCAGGGGCGTCAGCCGAGGCTGAAGGGGCCGCCGAACCAGCGGGCTCGACCGGCCCGCTCCCGACGCCGTTCCTGATGCCCAGGGACGCGGCGGCGGCCTCTGCCAGCCTCTGCCTCTCGACGGCTTCCAGCTCCGCCTTGGCTCTCTCCCACTTGGCCAGGCGGCGCTCCTCGCGGCGCAGCTCCGTGCGGGCTTCGCTGACCGTCTTGCCCTCGGGAGAGCCGCGCCGCGCCAGCTCCCTCTTCAGCCAGTTCGGCTCGCTGCGGCTGAGGGATCCCTTGCCGTAAAAGCCCTGCTCCCAGAGGGCGCGGATCGACGCCTCTTCCTGGACGTGCACGGAGCGCGTCGCGGGGTCCCAGACTCCTGTGTGCACCACGGACGGCTCGGCCGAGGGGGGACGGAGAACCTGGCGCAGCCAGGCAATGGCGAGGTAGAGGAGGGAGATGGGGTTGTTGGGATAAAAGGTGGGAAGCGGAAAGGTCCGGATCGGAGCCGGGAGGAGGTAGATTTGGTTCAAGGGAACGTTGGGTCGCTCGCTGGCATGCGCCGGCGATGACGCCGTGCCCACGACCTTGGGGGCATCTCCAACAGTGGCCGGCTCACGGACTGCTGTGGTTTCGGCCATGTCTGCGGTGCCTCATGTCTGCCTCTGTGCTGGGTTAGCGCTCCTGGCGACCAGAAACCACAAGATACAGAAAACAAGCCGCCCGGACACCCATATGCTGTTGCTCAGATACCGTTGTAGTCTATGATTGATGGACATTCATCGAGCGTGCAATGAAGCACATTGCTCTATGCAACCGGTGTTGTCATCATGGCAATAGTGGCGTCCGTGGCGGCGGGTGGTAGAAAGAGTCAGAACCAACCTTGACGAGGGATATTCCACCCGGCTGCCGTCCAGCGCAATCGTACGACACACGGGCGGTGCA
Organism: Remersonia thermophila; assembly: GCF_042764415.1. NCBI lineage: Eukaryota > Fungi > Ascomycota > Sordariomycetes > Sordariales > Chaetomiaceae > Remersonia > Remersonia thermophila. The sequence goes on from NC_092219.1 coordinate 3,553,748, forward strand.
GGAGAAAGGCGTTCAAGAATGCTCTGGAGAGCGTGCCTCACATCTGGGAATCACCGAGATGGTGGTTGGGGCATGGCGGACCAGCAATGGAAGCTTGGAAAAACCTTGACCGGTGTGTGGGAATGAAAAGTTGTGTAGCGTAGCGTAGCACGTTGGATTTTTTTTTTTTTTTTATTCTTTTTGCTCCCGTCCAGCTCAAAACGGACGGGTGGAGTGGAGTGCCTGGTGGGGGCGATGGTACCAAGGGAGGAAGGAGCTCGAGCTGCCACCTCACACCTCGCTGGGCAAGGCACGTGCTGGCCAGACACGTGATGAAAGCTTGGACCTCCCTCCCTCCCTGTGGCTGCCTGAGGCCAGAAGAGCCGAGGCCTTCCAGCAGGGCCTGAACATCGGAGCATCTTGCATTTCGACCCACCCTCCATCTCGGAAGGGTGGGGCGGACGCCGGCAGATGCCGCATTGGCACAGCTCGCCCGAACCGGACAGCCCACCCAGCCCCAGCCCCAGGCGCGTGGGGACCTGGAACCCTCCTAATCCACACGTTGCATTCCCTGAACGTTGGTTACTTGCACGGGTACTGTGTAGGTTCCAGACGGACAGCAGCCGCTCTGGCACCGGAACGCCACCAACCTACGTCGGGTCCCCCGTCTGCCGAACATCGACGCCAACCGCAGCCGGATACCTATAGTACCTGCGCCGTACCGTTGTACCTAGCACGGCGCCTATGCACTGATAGGTAGGTTGGGCTGCCGCAGTCCCAACTTCAGCCAACCAACACCGGGCAAGCTTGGTTCTTTTGTCTTTTCTTTTTCCCGCCCGCCGGGTGAATGGCCCCCGGGCTGCCCGGATCCTCCCCTGTCCCTTGGAAATTGGTACGGGTGCATCGGCTCTCTGGAGGCTTTGGTGGCTTTTCTTCAGCGCTGCCCCACCCCTGGATTTGCGGTCAGGCGTGTGGGCGTGTTGGGGTGTTGTTCCTGGGTCTCCTCGCGAGCCGTTGCCGAACCTCCCGTCTCTGAACCTTTGCCAAACAAACTCCTTCTCTCCCGCCCTCGCACCCCAGCGACGATGGTCGGGATGATGGCCGGCGATGGTTCCTGGGGGTTCGCCGTCCAGGCGGCCGCCCTGACCAGCCTCATCTGGAGCTGCGCCGTCTTCGTCGTCCAATCCATCGGCATCTACCAAATGTACGTTGTTGTTTTTTGCAGCATGCGTTCGTCCCATCTCGAAGGCCCCCCCCCTCCCCGGCCTGGTCGCTGGACCGTGACTGACTTGGGCAGCTTCCGGCACAATTCCGGCCCCCTTCCCCAACCCGTGTCGAGCTCCCTGGACGAGGACGACGTGCCGCACGTCACCATCCTCCGGCCCGTCAAGGGCCTCGAGCCCCGGCTCTACGAGTGCCTCGCGTCCACGTTCCGCCTCGCGTACCCGAGGTCCAAGCTGACCATCTACCTCTGCGTCGCCTCCGCCCAGGACCCTTCCTACCCGCTCCTCCAGCAGATCGTCGCCGACTTCCCCGGCTTCGACGCCCGCGTGCTCGTCGAGGAGGACGACCCCCTGCTCCACGGCGCCGCCGGCCACGTCAACAACCTGGGCCCCAATCCCAAGATCCGCAACATGAGCCGCGGCTACCGCGAGGCCAAAGGCGACATCATCTGGATCGTCGACTGCAACGTCTGGGTGGGCCCGCATTCCGCCGGCCGCATGGTGGACAAGCTGTGCGGCTTCGGCCCCGGAGGCCGCCGCGCCGTTCCCTACAAGTTCGTCCACCAGCTCCCTCTGGTCGTCGACCTCGGCCCGTCCCCCGCCGCCAGCGACGCCAACGATGCCAGCGACGCCACCCCGCTGCTTCCGCCCGGCCAAGGCGACGCCCCCGAGCCCTCGGCGACGCCTTCCGCAGCCCCCCGCTCCCTCCTCGCCCACGGCGGCCGCGTCGAGGAAATGTTCATGTCCACCTCCCACGCCAAGTTCTACAGCGCCATCAACACGGTCGGCCTCGCCCCCTGCGCCCTCGGGAAGAGCAACATGTTCCGCAAGTCCCACCTCGACCTCCTGACCGACCCGTCCCGCAACCCCTCCATCCCCGCCTGCTCCCGCGGCCGCCGCGGCCTCGACTTCTTCTCGTCCTACATCTGCGAGGACCACCTGGTCGGCGACCTCCTCTGGCGCGCCCCGGGCAGGCTCCTCCCCGGCGCGCCCTTCCGCAACCACGGCCTCGTCTTCGGCGAGGTCGCCCTCCAGCCCGTCGCCGGCATGACGGTCGCCGCCTACTTTGCCCGCCGCGTGCGCTGGCTGCGCGTGCGCAAGTGGACCGTGCTCGTCGCGACGCTCGTCGAGCCGGGCATCGAGCCGTTCCTGTGCTCCCTCCACCTCGCCTTCGCCGCCGCCACGCTGCCCTGGTTCCGCCCCCTCGTGCCGCCCACCTGGTCGGCCATGGCCGCCGTCTGGCTGGGCGCCGTGGCCGTCTGGATGGCGGTCGACCGCTGGGTCAGCGGGAAGCTGCACCGGCTCGAGAGCGTCGACGTGGACCAACACACGCCCTCCTTCGCGCTGGGGTCCCGCCGCCGCGGCGGCAAGGAGGGCGCGAGGCACAGGCGACCGTTCCGGGAGTGGCTGGCCGCGTGGCTCGGGAGGGAGGCGCTGGCGCTTCCCATCTGGACGTGGGCCGTGCTCCTGGGCACGACGGTCAACTGGCGCGGGCGGTACTTTCGGGTGCGCATGGACATGAGCGTGGTGGAGGTGGAGGGGGCTTCGACAGAGTCGAGCCGGCCGGGTTCGCGGAGCGGTAAAGACCGGCGAGACTAGACTTACTAATACTACTAATACATTAGATGCGGGTGGGGGAACATAGGCGTTGGGATATATGTGTGTATACCCTTACTACATAGAGAAGCAAATCCAGTAATCTATTTGCCGCAGGGCTCCATGAACTCTCGTACCACCCCCGACGCCTCATGAACACCACCGATATAGATCGCCATGATCCTCGTGGGCCTGAATGCAAACAAAGCTCCTTTCAACGCGCCGTCCCCCCATGCCCACCGCCCAGCCCGTGACCGTGCTCTTGCGTAAAAACCCCGCCGAGCATCCTTCTCTCGGAGAGAGCACCCTGTGAAGGAAATCGCCGTAGATGTTCACCCAACCTTCTTCCCTCCCGTCCAGATCCGACTCTCCGCCTCCCTCCAAACCCCCTACCGCTCGGCATGTACCAACTCAATCCCACTTCTTGGCCTCCACTCCCTCTGGCGGGACCGTCTCCACCTTGCGATCCTTCACGTCGTTCCAATCCGTGCTGAGCGCGGTGCCGTTGCTCTCGATGAAGCTCTTCATCATGGCGCGCTGCTGCTCGGGCGTCGCGTTGCGGTAGAGCTGCTTGAAAAAGTAGTTGACGTCGCCCTTCTCGAGGTCTTCCTCGTCCTCGCCCAGCTTGTCCCAGTTCTTGGGGCCCTTGCGGCTGCTCGTGGGGTAGGCAGGGGCTGCGGTTGTCGCCGGGGCTGCGGCGGCGGCGGCGGAGGTGGTGGATGGCTGCGACGGCTCGGGCGCCGCTGCGGGGCCGGGGTCGCGGCGCCGCCGCTCTTTTCTTCGTTCCCCTCCTCCTCCTCCTCCTCCTCCTCGGCCACCGCGCCGATCTTCTCCTGACCCCAAGACGCCCACTTGGCGCCAGGAGCGGCCTTCTGGAGGACCAGTTCCACCTTGCGCGGCGTGACGGACCAGCGGCTTCGCGAGGGATCGATCTCGCCGCCAAGGATGAGCGTGGAGGTGGCCTCGCGGTCTCCTGGCTTCACGTAGGGAGCTGCTGCGCGAGGGACAGGGGAGACTTGAACCTGCTAAGAGTTTAGAAAGGAACATCAAAACATCATCTTCTTCTTGCGCGGTCAATGGGGAGCTTGCCTTCCTCCTCGAAAAGTGGACTTGCAGGTCCTCCTTCTTGACATCCTTGGCAAACAGCGAGATGGTGACGTTCTGGGCGGTCTGATAAAAGTCGACGCGAAGCTTCATTTGCTCGTCGGGGACGCTGCCAGGGGCAGGCTCGTTCTTCGGGGCCTCCTTGTCCTTCTTTTCCTCGGCTGCCGCGGGCTTGGGCTCCTCCTTCTTGGGCGCCGTCTTCTCGGGTTTCTTGGGCACCTTGGCGACCGTGACCTTCCACCCTGGGTGGTCCTTGGACAGCCCCTTCAGGGCACCCAACGCCTGGCTCCTCCACGAGTAAGCGCGGTTCCAGTCGGCCTCGAATCCCGTCCTGGGGTTCCCGCCGCCGGACTGGCCCTGGCTCGCGAGGCCCATGATGCTATCCACGGTCGCCCCTTGGTTCGTCGCGCCAGGCTGACCCAGCTTGTCGGCCACCGCTTGCTCGAGCGTGACGGTGTAGTTGCCGTCCTCGTCGACGTTCAACTCAATGCCATCCTTCTCGCCCGCCGGACGGCCCTCGGCGAGGAGCATGCTCCACTTGGCACAGCAGTCGGCGTTGGCGTACTGCCCGAGGCGGAAGTAGACGACGGCGCGGCGATACTGGGCTTCGATCATTTGCTTGCGCGAGGTGCCCGAACCTCGCTCGGCAGCGACGTGGTAGGCAAGCTCGGCATCGTGCAGGGCGGCTTCGTAGTTTTTGAGTTGCAGGTGAGCTTGGCAGCGGGCCAGAAGCCAGGCCGGGGAGTTGGAGGACTCCAGAGCCTTGTCAAGAAGAGGAATGGCACCAGCCCAGTCCTTGTTCTGGACGGCTTCCATGCCCTTATGGGCGAGGGTGGTCGCAGACATGATGAGCTGAGTGGCTTGTGCTCTCGCGGTGTTTCGGTGTTGCTTCGATAAATAGGTAGGTATCTAAGAGGTTGACGGCTGGGGGGGACGGTGCAGGTGGGGTGGAGTGGAAGTCTGGAGGAAGATCTGGAGCGTGTGGGAGGCGGCGATGGATGGATCACGATCACTAGGTCAGATCACGTCAAATACACGGCAGGCAAAGTCGAGATTGGACCCCTCCAGGCTAGGTACAAGGGAAACCCCATTGGATGCAGGTAAAGAGATGACTTTTGGGTCGTGGCCTAAAGCAGCGAAAAAAAAAGACCAGACAGTTCCACGAGAGGGTGGTGGAAATCGGCAGAACCTCGCCAGGGCCCCAGGCAGGCAAACACCACCAACAACAGCTCAGCGCATCCCAGGCAGCTCTTGGGATCATGGCGGGGTAGCTTTTGCCCCTAACTAGGGAACTATTCTGCCGGCCCCAAACGCCCGAGCTCCAGGCTTCACCGCCTACCGAGAACGGAGCACCAGTGGGGCGCTTTCGAGTCCCGTCTGGGCGCGCCCGGCCGACGTCCCGTTTCATGGGGCCTGGCATCGCATCGCCTGCGACCAACCTTGATGAACGGCCGACGACGAGACTCTCCAGACACCTCACCCAGGATCGCGTCGCCGCACATCCCAGCAACATGTCACACGTAGGGTCGGGGAAGGCCGCCAGCAGCAAAGAGCAGACGGGCCTCCGGTACCCGTCCAATGGCAAAACCATCTACCACCGCCCCTTGAACCGCACCAAGACGGCCGAGCTCAGCCAGGCCGCCTTTGCCTACCTCTTCTCCGAGATGGTCATTTATGCCCAGCGCCGAGTAACAGGCATCCAAGAGCTGGAAAAACGGTGCGTCCAGGTTGCCCTCCCCGCGGCGCCGTCCGCGTCCTGTCTCGCGCTCTCTCTCTCACTCTCTCTCTCTCTCTCTCTCTCTCTCACACACACACACACACCCCACTCGCTCTCTCACTCACGCTCATCACCTCTCGCTCAATGTCCTGTCCGCCGCCCTTCCTAATTCTTCTCCTTGTCTCCTGCAGCCTCAACCTCCAAGGCCACCCCATCGGGCTCAAGCTCCTGGACCTGCTCCTCCTCCGCGAGCCGCCGCGCTCGCAAACGCGGCCCCTGACCATCATCGCCCTCCTGCACTTCATCAAGATCAACGTCTGGACCCACCTCTTTGGGCGCCAGGCGGACCGGCTCGAGAAGAGCTCCAACCCGGACACGCCCGACGAGTACATGATTGTCGACAACGAGCCGCTCGTCAACGCCTACATCAGCGTGCCGCGCGAGATGAGCCAGCTCAACTGCGCCGCCTTCGTCGCGGGCATCATCGAGGGGGTGTGCGACGGCGCCATGTTCCCCGCCCGCGTGACGGCGCACACGGTGGGGGGGAAGGAGGAGGGCGAGATGTGGCCGGGGAAGACGGTGTTTCTGGTCAAGTTCCAGCCCGAGGTGCTGGAGAGGGAGGCGTTGCTTGGGAAGGGGTAGGCGATGGCGGCATCACGGGAAGCCGATGGGGTGGAGCGAGCGGGGGCCGTCAGGACGGGGTTTCTTTTTGTTGCAGGGCATTTTGTGGGTTGATTTTGGCGTCCGGCACTCACGGAGCGGTCTGCTTGGGTTGGGGTTCCGATGGTTTGTTTCCTTTCTCCATGCCAACGTCCCAGAAGGGGGCCGTCGTTCGACAGGTCGTATTCATCCTAATGCACTGGGTACCCATTCCCATGTCCCTCGACGCCTTCCCGTGCGCAAGCCTGCCGTTCCCTTCGTTTCCCCCAACGCCCAAAGCCTAAGTAGCAAATGCATCCAGCGCCGAACCCCATGATAACCCTGATAACCCCCCCTTCCCACAAACAACATAACCGACCGTGGCCGTAGCCCATGAAATCACGAGTCATGCGTCGCGTTAACGGGGCAACCCTCGATACCCTCCCGCGGCACCACCCCGCCTTCTACCCGGCGCTCCCGTCCGCCTTCCCGTCGGGCCCCCCGCGCCTGACGCCGCCGCCCCCGTCGTCGTCGTCGACGACGACGGGCCGCGAGTCATGAGCTCAGACAGCCCAAGATCCCTCCACGCGGGCTCGCGGGTCTTCTGAGTCGCCTTTTGCACGCCGTACGCGGCATGCTGGTCGGGCACAACGTCGTCCTCCTCCTCCGGGTTCACCGGCTGCAGGTCGGGCGGGACGTAAATGTCATCCTGCGGGAGGCGGTCCTTGCAGAACTCCTCGAGCAGGTCGGCGTGGTGCGAGTGGTGGAGGTGGACGTAGGTGAAGCAGCCGTCCTTGTTCTAAGGTGGAGCGGGGAACCAAAATTAGGGTCGATCTTCAGCCAAGGTTTGCGTTGCCTTCTTCGACTCGGCAAGACGTACGTACCATGGTGGAGGTGCCAAGGATGGGGCCGCGCGAGACGGACTTGGGGACGATGACGTTGAGCGGGCCGATGGGCAAGAGGGTCGGAGCCTCGGAGCGCAAACTCGAGGTAAGCGGAAGACGGAGTTGCGGAGGGATCAGCGTGAAAGTCGAGTCCGAGTCGGTGGTCGATTCGATCTCAACCGTGGGCGGGCTCCTCCACCGGTTGGCCGGTGGGTCGTCATCCGCCGGTTCCTGCATCTTGGCACGTGTCAAATGCACTCGAGCTACCGGTTGTGGCGGTGGTGGCGGTGGTGGAGGTGGTGGAGGTGGCGACCGATTTGCGGTGTGGCGGTGCACTTGATTTTGGTTTGGGGCGCCGCAAGCTGGAAGCGTTGTGCCCTGTTTTGGGTGGAGATGCTGCACCGGCATTGCTCCGCTCCGCCGGCGGCCTGTGAACAGCATCCATTCTCCATGAACTATGCCAAAAAGGAACGACTGACAAAGGTTTGTGCATAACGACAGCGCTTCTTCTTCCCCTCTGCGAAAGCCTTTACTTTTCTCAGTTCCATAGGAGATTTCACTGTTCCTCAGGAGAGCACCTCATCTCTCTCAAGAGCCACAATCCCCAGATGGATCTCGCCCACCGAAGACCCTGGTGCCATCTCTCATTAGAAAAGGAAATAATAATATGAAAATGTCACAATCGTCAAACCTCAGCCCGGCCTTGGTCAACAGATTGACAGTCCCACTCAATAAAAGGCTTATCATTCTTGCCGCAAGGCTACAACACAATGGAATGAGAGCTCCATTGAGCTTTTTCAGCTCCTGCTCCTCACTGCAAGGTTACATGGTCAGTCTCAGGGAGGCCGTCCCAGGTTCCCAGGTTCCAAGTCTCTTGGCCCCCGGTCCCGTCTCCCAGGCTAGGTGGTTGAGGGGTAGTTACGTCCAGCAGCTGGACAGCCGTGCACCTATAGGTAGTAGAGACCGACTCCACCAAGTACCGTGGGTAGGTAGGTCGGACTCTCCTCACCGCAGGAGCCGCGATCGGGTGCCATCCGCAGCAAACCACTGCGCTAAGGCTTCAAACAGAAAACCATGACGGCATCCAAGGCAGCTGAAAGTCCATTTCCGCCGTGGCAGACAGCCCCGTGATCGTTGATGAGGAAATACCAACACCACCTGGCGTGCATGGTGTGATGGAGCAAAGCCATCCCCGTTGGAGGAGCCTCTTCCCCGCCAACTCGGCACGGCCTAAATCTCGAACCCCGCAGTCATTGCTGCGCCTACCAACAAGGCGAAACCATTCGCTCCGCCACCTGCGTGCTTCGTCAAAGACGTCCATGGGGTTTGCCTGCCGTCAGAGAACCGTTTCAGAGAAGACGCAGCACAAACATGCCATGAGCGAACTGGAGCGGACAGGAACACATGCGCGCCTGGTTTCTGCAACCCGAGGAACCCTCCCCCCCTCACCGTCCCAAACAACCAGCGGCAGGCTTTTTGAGCGGCGGCAAAAGTCGACCAAACGCGGTAATCGCCCGCACTATCGGCCCGCGTCGCATGTTACCGTTTCATTGGTCGCTGGCGCTGCCGTGCTGGTCAGGAGCACGGAACCCGGCGTGACGGCGCGGCGACGCGACAGCAAGTCGCAGTCGGTTGTGCATCCCGCATCGGTGATTGTTGGACTTCGGGCGCGCTTCGGTGGCGTAAATGGCTTCGATAGTTAGCGGGTTGTTGCGCGTTTTGGGCAGCTAGCTTGAATGGCTTTTTCCCGCGTCATTTGTTCTTTGAGCGTTGATTTTTTTTTTTCCCCGAAGGTGTCTATTGACCGTGCTTTAAATCCGGTAATTTCCCAACCATCATGGCCATCGCTGTCGTTCGGATTCGACCGAGTCCAAGCTCCGTCCGGGGTGGAGGGAGGGGGCCAAACAGCGTGGTCCTGAGCGGCGGTCCCAGTTGGATGCAGCGCGGTGGATCTGCATGTGCGCTTTGCGGCGTGGTGCAGCGGACGTGCGCGCAGCGGCGACGCTGCGACCGATCCGGCAAACCCACCACCTAAGAGAAACTCCTTCGGGTGCGCCCAGGAGAGGCGATAGCAGAACAGGAAGCGGCCTCCTGCCCGACAGAGCAGGCGACCGATCACAAGGCTGCGGCAGCGACCAAGGAATTCTCACTCGACGTGGGATTCCCGTCCGTTATCGCATCGGAGGGCATCCAATACAATAGGTACTTGGGGCGCCGGGCCCGTCTGGGCTGTTTGATAGCCTTGACCGGTACCTGACCTGGCCTGATTGGCGGACCCAGGCTCCGGCCCGGCTCATGACTGGACAGCGAGTCAAGACTTACTCGCGGGTTGGTGGACGGAAGGTTGAGCCGTCCCCTCTGAGCACCATGCGTCGCAGGAGAAGGATATCCATGATCAATCGCGGAGTCAAGCATCGTTTTGGCTGTGCTGGTCGTTCCTTGTCCGCAGTAGTTGCTGCGTATGCAGACATAGCAGCTCCAGCGGCCAACCCGGCAGCTGTTGGGTCCTGGGAAAGCAGCTCTCCATGCAGCCAAGCCAATCAAGATTCTGCTGACTGGCCAAGAAAAGAAAGTGGGTCCGGAACTAGCCCGCAAACCGCAGGTTACAGGGATCGGACAGGTGGGGCCTAGCGCCCGCGGAAGAGAACGAATCATGCAGCCCCTGACGGGATCGGCTCATGATTGGCTGGGCATCAGATGGGCCCCACAACCTTGTTAGGAGACCGCCAAGGTACGTACCCTTCCTCCCCCATCCCTCATCCTGGTCTCCCTGCTCCAATCCCATGCCATGTCCCGTTCATTTCTCCAGGCCGCCTGCCCTCTCATGACCTCCCTCCAGAGCCCTACTTCTTCTGTTCCGGCCCAGGCTCTTCCTCGCCAGCCCTCCGCCTTGATTCACCGCTCGTCTGAGAGGTGGAATGATCCTCAGACGGCGCTGATCGCGGAAGCAAAAGAGCCAACCCAGCCAGATAGCGCCAAAGGACCACCTGTTTTAGGGTTCCAGCGCCGCCATTCTGCCTTTTCTGACCTCCCGCCTGGCGCCCTCGATTGAGTTGTGAAGGCGCTTTTCGCTTCCAGCAACGTTTTGTTCGGCTCCTGCTAGGAAGAGGGTTTTCGATTCCGATCCCTTTCTTTTTTCGAAAGATTTTTTTTATCAAGTTGACCCTTCCAACGGGAAACGCAACCCGTCGCACCTGGTGAGTTTGTCCCCCCCATGGTTTGGAACGTCGCCCAGAACGGCGAGAACGGCGGAAACACGAAATGGCGGCGTGCGATGGCCGCTCCTTTCCCCGCTGCTGTCTGGTGATTCAGGTCAGCTCTTCCGTCCGTAATCCTCTCGTGCTGACATGTTACCCGCCTCAGACTTGTATTCAATCCTTATACAATCGTCATCCATCGCATTCATAAATCCCACAATCCATCCATACCGCCTATACCGCAGGCGTCGCATCGACTCCGACAAAACAGTCTCGCAGGTCATTTGTTGAGGGTATCATTGAAACCGTACCATCAGCCGCTCGCACATCCAGCATCCATCCGCTTTTCCCAGCGCACCTCTGCATACCACCAGCCATGGCGGCTCCAGCTCCCGAAAACAGCGGCCAGCTCCAAGCCAAGGAGACGCAGCTCGCCCACAAATCCTCCCACGAGTCGCTCTCGCCGCAGCCGTTCCCCGCCTTCGACGAGAAGAATGCGCTGTGCACCGTCTCGACGCCGGCCACGACCCGCGCCAGCCCCTTCGACGCCGATCTCGAGGCGGGCGCCGCCGTGCTGCCCGTCTACTCCCAAGGGTCGTCGTCCTCGTTGACGGCCAACCGCAAGTCGGCCGAGTGCACCAAGGGCGGCAGCGATTGCCAGGTGTGGCCGGGCCAGGACCACTGGCGCAGGAAAGCCAAGGACGCCCGCAAGAACCGCCACTCGTGCCGCTGCCTAGCGGGCATGAGCAAGCGCAACCGGATAATGATCCGCATCGCCATCATCGTTTTCATCGTTGGCATCGCCGTCGCCGTGGGGTTCGGCATCAGCAAGCCGCTCGGGGCTCCCATCTGGGGAGACGAGACCAAGGGCGCGCGCTAAGCCAGCCGGCTTTCTTTCTTCATTTCGGAGGGGGCACCACGGTGGCGTATCCTACTTGGGGTTTCGCTCGATATCATGGTCTGGCCAGGTTTCGGGGTTCTCTCGGCCATACAGGCTCGGCGTTGGGATTTCTTTTTCCTAGTGGTTTTCCTCATTTCCTTGGTCCGGAGCATTTGCAAGGCGTTTAACGGAGGCCGGCGTCACGACACCACAGTACGATGCTTTCTTTTGTCTTTTTCTTTTCTTGCATTCGTTTCCAACATGGTCGTTCGTCGAAGGAAGTGGGCGGCGGCAGCGGCGGCGGCGGCGGCGTGTTACCACGGTACATAGAACATACGGACTATTAATCACTCGTGAGGGTCCGGAAGGAGTTGAGGCGAGTCCTATGTTTATTGGGCATTGTGGATGGTATTATGCTATTTGGGATGGGACGCAAACGGGATTCTCTTGCGCTGTTGCTGCTGCTCTTGATTTCTGTATGTTTTTTTTTTCGCTCGTTTGGTGTCTGTCTCATGGGTTGGATGGCAAACAGTTCTTCTGTACGGTGGGCAACTCTCTCACTACCTATTAGAGAGAGAGTGGGCATCATCGTCATCATCATCGAACACAATGGCAAAAGAGAGGGGTCTTTGTACTGATCTCTGGGGCGATACGGTGCAGGTACCAGCCTCCCGGTACCACCATGACAAACAATTAAATCGCTCCCGAAAGAGTGGGCAGACAATATTTCTGTTCCTTTTTTTTTCTTTTTTTTTTTTTTTCGTGCCTTGCGCCATCCTTACCCCGCCCCCGTCGGATGTCTGCTCTGAACCGATATGCCATTTTTGAGCTGATTGCTACGCAGTATGTACATGTGCGCTCCCTGACCGGTCTAATTGCATGTGGAGCGTGGGGGTTGTTGGCGTGATCGGACCTGTAGGCTTGCGCCTTTGAGTCTAGTAGTATGTGTGTGTCCAGGTGGAAGTGGCCCACGCCCCCCGTCAACATTCGACAACTGATGGTCGATCGCAGCAGATCATGGTTGTACTCCCATTCGGCTGGGATGCCGAGAGACGGGAATGCTGTGCGTGTTTGAACGCGACAGCGGTGCTTCGTCGTTGGAGTGGGTGGGCCATGAGCTTAATTGGTTACTACTGGCTGGCCTGGCGACAAGGGCTGCTAACACGATGACGTCTTTGGCCCGAAAGGACCATGCGGGGGTGGTGCGTCCTGTACGTCTGTGTGACAAGCTTTGGAGGGAACTTGAAGCTGAAGGTTGTGTTACCTGGGAGAGGACAGAGCCTGCAGTTGGGAAATCAAATCACTACGTAAGGGGGTGAAGGGGTGGCCAACCTGCGAGACCACCGTGTGTATCACCATGTATTTTGCCAGCCGCGATGAGGAGCGGACCTGGCTAGCTTGTATAAATAAAGGTGACCATAGGTCTAGACGATATTGGCTTATTATCGACTTGACCTGAACTAGCTCATCAATGATGAAGTCGTCAATTTCGATATGGCTTTGACTCGGGGGTTGTTTTCTCGTCTTCAAGACCCGTCGGTCAAATACTATGCCAGTCAGCTATGATGCACTGCATCAGGCCATGGTGATCAAACATTTCAATTTCGTCCGCTGCTGTTCAGAACGGCCATCAAAGAAAAAAAAAAAGGTAGAAAGGCTTGGGAAAGGCCGGACAGCCCTGAGAAGGTATACAACATCGTAGCAAGGTTGGGTGTCTACGCATTATCAATAAACCATTCACTATTACATGATAATTATACAGGCCTTTCGAGGGTATTAGGTCAACAATCAATACAAACAAGCAAGCACAACAAACGCAAACCCTGTTACAAGGTCTCACGTCTTCCCGCCTTATTTTTCAGCTTCGCCCAATACGGTCCTCCGTTCCATCCTCGCCCGGTCTCCAGCTCCGGCTCCGGCTCCGATTCTACTGTCGTTATCGTCTCCTCCGAGCCCCACGACAACGACCCGTACGAGAGCTTGCTGCCGCTGCTACATGACCCGTCGCTAAGGGTTGGGCTGGCCGGCCTGCTCGAGCCAGCGCTCCGATCCCCAGAAGCCCGCTGCTCCAGCCCCGGCCCGACGAGGGTGGGCTCGCTCGGCAGGAGCGGCGTCCTCTCGGAAGGTCTGCCGTCGTCGTCGTCGGCGGCGGCGGCCTCCTCATCGCTGCTTCTCCGCTCCCGCGATCGCCGGGCCGGTGATGAGGCCGGCGATGCCGTGGGCGACGAAAGCGAGAATGACGACGACTGGCTCTTCATCCGTGACTGCCGGTCGCCCACGAAGACGGCTCCGAGGAGGAAGAGGGAGATGACGCAGAAGAGGGCTAGAACGGCGGTTTGCTCGCCGAGAATGAGAGGGATGTCGTCGACGTCGCCCGAGGCGGGCGGTGGTGATGAAGGTGGGGGGAGGGTGGGCGCCATGGCTGACGAAAGAAGCGCCGTCCCGGTTTCCAAGGTTCAATGCTCAAGTCTGAGTTCAAGAGTGGGTACCACGGCAAGGAGGGGATAGGTGATGAGATTCTGAGAAGTGGTTGATTAGCCGTTGCGTGCGTCGAACAACGCCAGGGAGCCAGACAAAACCCGCTCAAAACTCACTTGAAGTCCACGAGAAAGAAGACCCGACCCGTACTTGAACCTAGAACCCCCTAAAAAAAATCCCCAGTTTTTTGTGGATGAATGGCCTCTTGAGAAAGTGGACTCGAAGCCCCGCTCGAGCTGGCGTTGCCTCGCGGACGAAGGGGTTCACAGCGAAAGGCTTGAAAGACGGAGAGTGGCGAAACAGCGAGCGACAGGCCGCCCGCCCGTTACATGGTTATCAAAGTCAATGGCAATAGGGGCAGCCATGACCCAAAACGAGCCTCAAAAGTGAAAAAAGGGGGTGTGCAGAGACGGCAAGAAGGAAGAAAATGCCCGCGGCAGTGCTTGCCACTGCCCTGCAGCGTGCGTGTCCAGACGGGGAGCCCGGGCGGCTGGGTTGCGAGGCTCAGCATGCCTAGAATACGCAGTAATAAGCCGTCTGTTGACCAACCTTGGCGCGAACGTGGATGAGGGGCCAACCAGGTTACACAAGGCTGACCCCTCCTAGAACGCATTTCCCGATCGGGCGATGACGATACGCAGCAACTATTTGATACATCTCTGGCTGACACACGTCGCTGGTTTGAGATCAACCATTTTCATGCTTGGTTCTCTCTTCAGGCCAGGTTCCTGGCATTCTCGTCGCTTGCTTGGGAATCACAGCTTTCTGTTTCGAGGCCAACCTTGAGAAGTCGGGCCTGGACGGCCACCGTTTCATCGGACAGGCGGGTGGCCAGGCCTCGCCATCCAGGATCCGAGTGCCTCGGGTGCCCAAGCAAGGTGCTTTAGTCATTCATACATCCTACCGTTCCTGCTTCAGGGCATCATGATGACGCCGGAAACAAAAGGCGCCCGCGTTGCCCGGAGGACTTCCGAGTCCTTTTGAGCCTGCCTTCCTCAGCCACCATGATAGGCATCTATAATCTGGCTGACGGACGGCAGTGTGCACAATACCGCCCGCTCTCCCTACGTCGGCCGTCTCTTTGGGCCATGTAGGCTTTTCGCGTCAGGCCGTCTTGCACCGCGGCTTGCACCTCACATGCGAAACGCTGGGCTGTTCACTCACCCCACAGCCCTATACCATCACATCACACGTCTAGGACTTGTGCAGGTCTTGGAAATGCTCTCTTTTTTTAAGCAGCGGCTCTCTGAAAACTGGCGTGCCTCAGGTAAGCTCTGGGACTTGTTCTCCGCCATCCCCGCTCCACCACCGCGAAACCCCCACGTCAGGCATACTCGGCTCCTCCTCCTCCTCCTCCTCCTCCTCCTCCTCACCCTTCCGAGGCTGGCCTCCCCCGATGGATAATCTTACCCCAGTGACCATCCTTGGTTGTGAGTCCCTTTCCATCCTCCCGTGGACACAAATGCGAGCATCCACCCTTTCTTCTGCTCGCTCCAAGCTTGCTTGCTTGCCTCCTCTTACCGTCGCGTTTGTAAGCCTTGCCCTCTCTGCTCCCTCCCACTTCCTTCCTCTAATTACGGTCCTTCATCTTTCTCCATCACGAAGTCTTCTACGGCACATGCAGAACACCAACGGGAGGAGGACGAGCGAAATGACCACGGCGCTGATGACCCATGCAATGATCGCCGAGGATTCCATTGTGCCAGCGCTTGATATTCGTACCTCGATGCAGTGGTTGTCCTTGTGAATAGAGAAGCCCGGGTCGGATTACACGAGAGGGTTGCCGGTAGTAAGTTGACAGAAGGCAGGCCTCTCCGGTAGATGGAAATTTGCCCGTCGTAATTCCGTATGAAAAAAAAAGCGAGTTGAACGTGTAGCAGGCCGTGAGCTATAAATTATGCTATCATCAACACACGTACGTCTTGCCAGGCCGGAAGCGTTGTTGCCCAGGCTTACCTACCTTTGCCTGCAGTGACCGGTTGTTGCAATAGAGATGGGTGATGGAACGGCCTAAACGCCAACTCTCGACGTGGAGAAGAGGTATCTGATAGTCAAGAATGCGCTGGAGGACAGGCCGGGCAGGGGAATGGGAAGCTTGAACTAATTATACTCTGCCGTGCTTGAGGTCCAAAGGAGACCTGGAGGGCAAAGGGATATAGGCTGGAGATCAGAAAGAGAGACGATGTCAAACACCCATCCACGTAATGGATCGGGCCCGAGGAACGTCACACGTCCCCTTGGGGGAACATGGGATTCATTACCAACGCAAACAAACCCGCCAATGTTTGAAACCGCAGCGTCAAGTGACCAAGACGAGGCAACCCCAGAAGGGACCCGCCTGGGAACCTCGGGATGGCTTCCTGGCCGCACCAGTTGAAAGATGCAACTCTTTGCGGTGCGGTCTAAAGTAACCACCGTCGACCCGAGGAATGAATTTCGCTGATCATTATCGCCTGCCATCAAAGATCCAGGGGAGCTCAGATGATCCTGATCCCCCACAAGAAATTAAGAAAAGGACAGTTGTATTCGTATAGCTGTTATCAGGGCCAACGCCGTGCTCTCATCATGTAAACCACCGTGGCATCTCCTCCGTGTAACGCACCGGAGAGTCTCCCGATGGAACCTCCAAGCTCTAACAAGGCCTCCTCTCCAACGAACCACGCGCTGAGAGCCATCCCTTCTTCTCCAGCCTAGGCACCCCTTCCGGGTCCTTCCCCCCCAAGCCAAGCCAAGGTCCCTCCCAGCAATCCCTCCCATCCCTCCCTCCAACCCTCTGCCATCTTGCGATCCTGCTGCTGCTGCTACTGCTGCTGCTACCGCGTTCTCACCGCCGTATCCTCTCGGCGACGTTCCCACCTCCGCTGCTCCAAAACCAAAAGGGCCAGCTCGCCGCAAAACACCAGCCCCATCACCAGCCCTAGAACCAGCCGCAGCAACGCTAGCCCGAGCACGGCCCACGCCATGAGGAGGATGGCCTTTTGCGTGCCGTCGAGGGAGTCCATGTTGTCCATCGTGACGGCTCAAGGGGGATGGCGGATGGCGCGGCGAGCCCTGACGCTCAGAGTGCATAATAAATAATAACTAGTTGGTAACGGCGGATCCGAATGGCCAGGAGAGGGCGTAGGATATCCGCGACGAGCCCGCACCCCCCCGAAATGGTGGCGGTCCTAGGGTTTCAGGGACGTCGTTTCGGACGGCGTCGGCCTTCTCGCGCTGGGACGAAAGCGTGAGCAGAGTCATGTCCATATACCCTTCCTGGCCAGGTGGATGGATGACTTTGTGGACGCAGCACTTACACGTCAGCAAACACAGGAACAAAACCAGCTACACAGCATGTACCTTAGCCAGTTCCTCCCCCTTGCCTCCCTTGCCCTGCCCAGCTACCGAGGTAGGTAGGTCAGGAGTTAGCAACGGCGACTTTACCTGATGTGTCGACTTCGTCTGGGGGAGCCCACCGTAACCCCTGAAAGGACCTCTCGTTGACCATCACCCCAAGAGGTGCTGTGCTGCATACGTGGTCATCATGTCAGTACATTTGTGTGAGGCAACCATGTCGAACCATGAGACACAAAAGCTTCTGTTTCTGCAGGCATGTCAAAATATACTAGAAAGTAAGCCTCTACTTTGTACAATGCAACCCCCCCCCCCATCGCGCGCTCTTCCGACCCCCCCTTCTCTCATCACCAATGTAACCGATCCCCGTGGTAATCATAATGATAACTCGATATACGTGTAATTATATGTTGATCGGCTTGCCAGCCTTTCCCGCCAGCCTGCCCCCTGACACCTCTTTTTTTTTTTTTTTGTGCGCCAACAACCTCCCAAAACACTGCCCCAACCAGGCCGTATAAACCATTAAAGTTTTCTACCATGCAGGATTGACATCTGCTCAGCAGTGTGCTGCACCGCTTGTACCTCCGAAGATTCGACTCCGTCTTCTTTCTCTCGTTTCTCGCGGTCAATATTCTCTTGACACGCACAACACGCCAAGAGGGGTGGTGCAGCGTTCCGGTTTGCCACCGGGGAAGCCGTCGTCGTTCTATGACGCGGTCGTGGCCCTTTCCTCGGTCTCGCCAGCCAGCGGTGAACCATCCTCAGCTGCCGCCGCAGCCGCAACGGAGGCATAAGTAGCAGCCTCCTCCGTCGTCGCCGCCGCCATAGGAGCAGCCGCAGGAGCAGCCGTTTGCCCCTCGTCCCCATCGCTGTTCTCCTCCTCTTCATCCTCATCATCATCATCGACATCCACCAATCGGGTCTTCCTCCACGCCGCCTTGGCCGTCTCCTTTAGCGTCGCCAAGTCCCCGCTCATCTCGCACATGCCCCGGAAGCTCCCTCCCTTCTTCCTCATCAGCTCCCACGGGTGCCCGTACTCGACCACCTCTCCCTTGTCCAGCACCAGCACCTTGTCGTAGTCGGCGATCGTCTGCAGGCGGTGCGCGATCGTGATCGTGGTGCAGCTCAGCTCGCGGATGGTGGCCTGGATGGCCGCGTCCGTCGCGTAGTCGATCGAGGCGGTCGCCTCGTCCATGACGAGAACGGTGGGGCGCTTGAGGAGGGCGCGGGCCAGGCACAGGAGCTGGCGCTGGCCCTGGGAGAGGTTGTTGCCGGACTCGGTAACGGGGGAGGAGAGGTCGAGGAAGATGTTCTTGTTGGTGATGGAGGCGGGGCGCGAAGCCTGCGGCTCGCTGGCGGTTTCGACAACCGTGTCGGACGCCGTGGTGGACGCCTCGGCTTGGGCGCTCTCGGAGGCCGCCGCCAGCGGGATCGCGGCGGATGCGGTAAGCTCCTCGGGCTGGATCAAGTGGACGCGCTGGAGGACGGTAAAGATCTCCTCGTCGGTGTGGAGGTTGAACGGGTCGAGGTTGCTGCGGATGGTACCCATGAAGAGCGTGGGATCTTGCGGCACGATGGTCAGGGACTCGCGCAGGTCGCGGAGGCCGATCTCGCCGATATCGACACCATCGATGAGAATCTTGCCCTCGTCGGCCTCGAGCGCGCGGAAGATGGCCAGCGTGAGCGAGCTCTTGCCTGCGCCGGTGCGCCCCACGATGCCGACCTTCTCGCGCGCCTCGATCGCGAAGCTGACGTTGCGCAAAACCGGTTCCAGCTCCTTGCGATAGCGCGTGCTGTAGTTGCTGAACTCGACGCGGCCTTGGGCTGGCCAGCCCGCGGGCGGCCGCTTGTCCTCGACGACGGCCGCGGCCTCCTGCTCAACATCGAGGTACTCCTTGATGCGCTCCACCGAGTTCATGTTTTGCTCGTTGATGGCATACAGGCGGACCAGCCAGAGGATATTGTCGGCGAAACCGATGGCGTAGCTCAGCGAAATGCCTGCCGAGCCCGGGTCGATGCGGCCGACGCTCAACGTGACGAAGACGCCAGCGAAGAAGGCGACGAGGTCGCCGAGGCAGTCGGTCCTGAACGCGAGCCACCTGTTAGCCGCCCACAGGTAGATGAAGGGCCGCAGCTGCGTGTTGATGCGGGCCAGGTTGTCCCGGACGAAGCGGCGCTCGTCGCCGTAGGCGCGGATCGTGGTGATGCCCGTCAGGGTTTCGCCAAACTGCTGGAACAGCGGGCTGCGCTCGACCGACTCGAGACGCTTCAGGTCGCGCGACGCGTGCAGGTAGAACTGCCCGAGGAAGATGTAGGCGAGCGTGATGAAGACGCCGGCGATCAAGAAAGCGGGCGTGATGTAGGCGATGAGCACGACCGTCACGACGATGCCCAGCGCGCACGACAGGACGCCGATGGCGATGGGCGCCACTTCCTGGTCGACGGCCTCGAGGTCTTTGCTGAACCGGTTCATCATCTGGCCGAGCGGCGTGACGTCGAAGAACTTGAACTTGGCGCCCGTGACGGAGGTCATGAGGCGATCGTGGAGCTTCCACGAGGCCGTGAGCGAGCCGATGAAGATCCACAGGTCCCGGAGCAAGGCCGACGCGGCACCGGCCAGACCGATGATCGCAAGAACGGTGAGGTAGTAGGCAACATTGACATCGTCGGTTCCGGCGGCGCTCAAGTTGTCCTTGACATAGGTGGCGATGGACGCAAAGTAGGTCGGCGACAGGGTCTGGGCCGAGTAGCTGTGCGAGTTCATGCTGAACCGGATCTTGACCGTCTCGTCGGAGGTGTACTGGTTGGACCACTCGCGGATCCAGAGGTTGGAAGCGACGCCGGACAGCTGCTGCGCTCCAAAGACAAAGCCCGTAACGACCCAGAACCACCAGCTTCCCATAGACCGGAGGTACAGCTTCATGACGGGCCACTGGACGGAGCCGACCGATTTGTGCTCCTCCATGGCGTTCTGCTTCTTGTGCTCCTTCTTGGCGGACTCGACGCGGGTCAGCTGCGGGCCGCCGTCCGCCTCGTTGACCACGGTATCGCCGCTCTCCTCGCCGACGCTCGAGGGGACGCGGGACGGCACACGCGAGACGTGGGCGGAGCCGGGGGCCGACCTTTGAACGGCCGCGTCCTCGGGCAGCTTCCCCGCCGCGACCAGCTCCTGCGGGGTCCCCTGGCCGGTGACGCGGCCGTTGGCCATGGTGATGACAAGGTCGGCGGGCGGCACGCAGAGCGGGATGTTGTGCGAGACGAGGATGCAGGTGCGATGGCGCATGAGCGGGCCCATGATGCAGTTGTTGAAGATCCACTGGGCCGTGTGGGAATCCACGGCGCTGAGGCAGTCGTCCAGGAGCAGATGCTTCGAGTTGGAGTAGACGGCGCGGGCCAGCGAGATGCGCTGCTTTTGGCCGCCCGAGAGCGTGATGCCCTTCTCGCCGACCAGGGTCTCGTCTCCGTTGTCGAGGATCTCGAGGTCGCGCTCCAGGGCGCAGGCGACAATGACATCGCGGTACCTCCGCTCGTCGTACGGGGCCGAAAAGAGAATGTTGTCCTTGATGCTGGCGTTGACGAGCCAGGCCTGCTGGGCGACGTAGGCGCACGTCTCGGCAAGCCCCGTCTCGGGGTCCGGGCGAACGTCCTCGCGGCTGCGGCCGCCGGGGAGGAAGACGCGGCCCTTCATGATGGTCATCTCTCCCAGCAGCGCCATCAGCATGGAGCTCTTGCCGGCGCCGGTCGGGCCCGTGATGACGTTGAGCTTGCCGATCTTGAAGTCGACGTTGAGATCCATCAAGCGGAAGGCCATGGACCCGTCCTCGGCGACCGCCGTCTTGCTGCCCCAGATAAAGGTGGCGTCCCGGAACCCAATGACGCGCTTGCCCGTCTCGTCGACGTTGTCGAGGCCGAGCTGCGCAAACTTCTCCGTCTCCTCCTCGGCCAGGAACTCCTCGATGCGGTCGATGGACACCTGGGACTCCTGGACGTGGGCGATCATGTCGCCGAGCTGGTCGAGCGGGTAGCGCAGCAGCATGAAGAGCGAGATGGCGGTGAAGGCGACCGACGGGTACAGGGGCTTCTTCTCGACGACCGTGTAGATGAGGAAGCAGAAGAAGGTGATGAGGATGGGCACCGTGTTCCAGACGCACACGGCGGCCGCCCAGATCATGAAGCGGAAGCGCAGCGCCTTGAGCTCGGCGCGCCGCTTCTCGTCGACGATGTTGGCAAAGCGGTGCTCCCAGGCAAAGTACTTGATGATGCGGATGTTTTGCAGTATCTCGTTGGTGGTGTGGATCCGCTTGTCGGTAGCCGCCATGATGCGCTTCTGGCTCGAGTTGAAGCCCTTGCCGAAGGCGATGTTGACGGGCAGCAAGAGAGCCATGACGACGAAGCCGGGGATGGCGCTGAGGCCCATGACGTTGTAGAGCAAGACGATGGAGACGAGCAGCTGGGTCGGGGCCGAGGCGACGAGGAAGTGCAGGTACGAGGTGACCTCGGAGACCTTGAAGCTGTCGACCGACATGAGGTTGATGATGGTGCCCAGGTTCACCTGCTCGTCCGAGCTGTCGGTCACGTCCTTGGCCGCCCCGTTGGCGGCGCCGTTGGACGCCCCGGCCTGGTTGTCCTTGGCGGCGTCCTTGCCCAGGCCCAGCAGCCGCTTCACCTTGGCGACGACGCCCTTGGGGGCGCCGCCGTCCTTGTCCTTCTTGCTCGCGCCGAGGTTCGTGTCCTTGCCGGCGGCGGCCTTGCGGCGGAGCGCCTTGGCGTAAATTTCGCCGACCAGGATCGCCCGGATGTTGATGCAGATCTTGCGGCCGATCCACAAGGCCTGGCCGTCGGCCACGGAGCGGAGAATGTCCGACAGGGGCAGGAGGATGACGTACAGCCACAGCACGTTCCTAGGCGCCATTCCGGGATCCTCCACGTAGCGCAGGATCGCCCTCAGCAGCAGGGTCGGGGCGAAGGTGAGAAGGCCGCCCACGACGGCCCAGCCGGCCTGGGCCAGAAGCAGGCCCTTGAAGTACAAGAGGAGATGCACGGCGAGGGAGGTGGTCTTTTTGAACTGGCGGTAGCTGGCCAGCACGGCGGCGGCCTTGTCCCTCGGAAGCAGGTTCCAAACCCTCTTGATGTCCAGGGGCTCCTTCCAGCCCTCGTAGACGATGGAGTCGACCCACGAGAAGGTGTAGTGGGAGAAGAGCGAGGCCAGGTTCTCGCGCCCGGGCTGGATGCCGTTCTCCCACTCCAGCAGGATGGTCTTGTTGCCCCTGCGGGTGCTGAGGGCCGTCACGAAGAGCAGCGACGTCAGGGAGAACTCGACGATCACCACGGTCCGCGTCGTGTCCGACGGCGGGTGGATCAGGACGGAGCGGAACGCAACGGTGGAGAAGAGCCACATCAGGCTGTAGATGGCGGTCGTGTGGCTCCATAGACGCGGCACGCGCCATTGCGTGTTGCCCAGGAACAGACGGAGCGACGTGAGGCCGAGGACGTAGACCCAGGCGATCAGACCGGCGATGGCCGAGATGCCTCCGCGTTGCTCCTTGCCGTCGGCATCGGTGGCGAGGGCCAGGACGTTGAGGGCGACGAGGCAGGCGACGGCGATCTCCTCGACGAGGACGGTGAGCGTCTGGCCCGAAGGGATATCGGCTTGGACGATGGTGCCTTTGGAAGTGGTCTTTGCAAGGGCGAAGCGGCCGCCGTTGATGGTCAGGGGCTCGTCATCGTCGCTCTCGCTGACGGGCTCCTCGTCGTGGGGGAGCTCGGTGTGCGTCTCGGGCGTGAGGGTCGCGGTGCTGTCGAGGATGCTCTCGTAGCCGTGGGCGCTCTTTTTTCTAGCGACGTAGATAAGGCCCTGGGCGAAGAGGCGGAGAAACGACAGGCTGATGACAGCCAATGGCAGCAACACACGGAGGTAGCTGTGGTGTTCCAGACGCAGGCACGGATCAGCTCTCTATCCCATGGAGCGCTGCTGCGGTGTCGGCTCTTAGGGGGGGGGGGAGGGGGGGAGGAGACAATAGACGGACGCCACGCGCCGGGGCAGCGAGACAGCGGCCGGCGTACGACAACTTGACTTACTCCTGCTTGAAACAATGCGTGAAGTCATCGACCTCCCATATTGGCCACGAGCACGAGGCGAACTCCATGGAGGACGGTTCGCCCATCTCGCCCGCGTTGGCGAGGCGTCTTGCCTCAGAAACTCAGGTTGGGGGTTTCGGCCGTGTGTATGCGTGTATGTGTGTGTGCGTGTGTGTCGTTAAGGAGCGATGCCGCGGGAAACCGTTGACGGGAGGTTGGACTGCGTAAGGAGCGGACGCCACCAACAGCGGGAGCACGACGGGAGAGGACCGGGGATCGAGCCGAGGGCTGCACGGGCTTGCGTAGGGATGATCGGGAGCGCGTCTCTCCGAACAAAAAACAGCGAGACGCTTTGTTTTTCTCCGTGGATCAAGTGGGCTTGTTTTTATTTTTCTCCGTCGATCCAGTCAACTTTGTGTCTGAGTTGTCTGGGGGCAGGCGCTGCAAAAGTCTGGCCCCCAGCTTATCAGAAAACCCAAAGTCTAGAATCCCTGGTTGCAAGGTGCAAGGTCTCTGCCGGCAGCAGAAGCAACGGCGTGCTAGCGTGTGTATACTGCGTAGTAAATGGTACGCTGGGAAGTTAGGTGGTAGGTAGGTAACCTGAGACTGCAAAACTCATGCACGAGACGGGAGCTATGGGATTGGTAGCAGGACATGCGCCTGTCAATTCGCCCGACCCTTGGTCCAGGTCCCCAGGGAACCGCTCGATGACGAATGGAAGTGGACACCTTGGGGGAGAGAGAGAGTCTTGCGAGGCGACGTCGAAGGCCCGCCTTTTGTTCCCGGGTGGGACTTGCAAAGGTGCAGGTGCAGGGCGGACCGGCCAACTTTTTAGCTTCCCAAGGCGCAAGGCGTGGTGGAGTGTGGGGGCAAGGCGGTAAGCAAAGGCGTCGAAACCGCAGGCACCTCGTTGGTCCGACCAGGCAGGTCGGGAACCAGCCGATGGAACCTGCCTGCAGCACGCGATGCCCCCCAAGAAAGACAAGAAAAAATCGGAGACGGCCTGCTCCAGGTCGGTCGGACATGTCCTCGGCCCGAGATGCTAAACTCCTTGACTCCTCCGAAGCTTTCCAAGTTCCTGTATATTTTGCGCCCTTTGGTTACCTAAGTGCTATACACCTGACCTAGGTTTGTTATTCTTTGGGTGGGGTAAAAGGGGGCTCCAAAATTATGTATTTGTTTTGTTTTACTCCATACTTTACTTATTTTCTCTTGTATTGACCCATCGCCCCAGTCAAGTCGCCGTTGAGACATGACAGTTTTTCTGTGGTTACACAGACTCTGGGGAGTGGGGAGCTTAGACGACCTGAAATTAAAGTAACGTTAGTTACTACAGTATGATGTCAGATCTGGTGTAGCTTCCCCTACTCAGGCCCCGGGGCAAAATAGAAAAAAAAAAAAAAAAATGGCCTTCCACAGCCTCCACCTGGACCGGGGGGAGCGGCCTTCATCCACGCCTTCGATTTCAGCAGGGCTCCTAGACAGGGGAGCACTACCTACGTGGACTTACCCTTCACGCTTGGACAGGCATGGGCAAAAAAAAAAATATTGACACATCACCACCGCTGCAATTCCTCTCCCCTCCCCTCCTGTCCGTCCTCAAACAACAGCGCCGCCACTTGCAGTAGTCCCCGCACGTCCGACCACCACTAACCGGCGGAGCCAGGGATCAGCCTGCTGGGAAGGGGGGGAGGGGGCCGCTGCTGGTGCCGTTTTGTCATCTGCAGGCCCGGCTATGGACCTGTGACCCGGGGGAGTCATCCGTCCGCATCCATCCCAAGCATACCTTCGGTGATACCGTCCGTATCCATGGGTAGATAGTATATATGGATACCCATCGTCGGCTTGCGCCGCCTTGTGTGTCAGCATCCAATGGACTACCACCGTACCCTACCGTGTACGCATGCCGTAACGCAAAATACGTGCTTTGTATGTTGCCGCTGAAACCACACCATGTCCTGATCACGGTCGGCCCCTCTCATAAGCCGCGCTCGACCTAGCTGACGTCCGCCCACTTAGGTTGTCATGACCTTCCTAATCCATCCATCCTTAGCTTACCTGATCTCCTCCCCCTCCCCCTTCCCTCCCCCTTCCCCCTCCTCCCGAAAACTCTCCCAATTCCAGCCTCCGTGAGTCATTCAGAAGGAACACACGTACGTTGAGGTCACATACACGGCATCCAGGAGCAGACATGTGATGATGCATAGTCGCATTGCAGCAATCTGCTTTACCACAGCGGTGGGAGCTATCTGAGGCACAGCCTGCCGCCCTGTCTGCCACCTTACCGATCACTTCCTCGAAGCATGCATGCTCTACAGTAGAGAAACCCTCAGGGCCGTCAGCCTTTCGTTCGCGTCCCATCTCTTTGCGTATCAAGAGAAGGGCGGTTCGGCAGATGCTAAGGGGCACAGCGGCGCGACACCTACGGTGCACCGAACGGGTGCGGTTCAGAAGCCAAGGATCCAGAAGCCCCCAGAGCCTCCATTGCCGGGGACCTGCGGGCCTACGGTCCTGTACTGGACTCTTGTGCACGCATGTCCCGGCGGAACGTAACGCAACGCCAAGCGCGGATGCCAACGCTACAAGACGCTACAACCCACATCGCAGATCCACAAGACGGGCATCACTAAGAGGGCGCGACACGGTAGGTACGGTAGAACCGCCATCGGAATTACGAGAGCCAACCCGAGCGCCGATTCTCCTCCTCTTCCCTACCTAACCTCCCTCCTTGCCACCCCTCACATTGATTTACTACCTTTCCCTTCCCTTGTCATACCTGCTCAAGATTCAACTTGCCCGCCAGGATAATACCAAAAAGAACCCCGCGCCGCGTTTTAAAAAAGCCCTCCGTTTATGATGATGATGATGACGTGTTGAGTTTTCGTTTCTACTATACAAGGGGACAAGCCAGCGCTGGACTCCTCTCAGACAAGTACAGACAAATCGGCACGGCCGGCACGCGCAGCGCAAGCGCTCGCGGACAGACCCCGCCGGTGAAGGGAAGTTGGGGGTCGCGGCGAAAGAAGCCGCAAAGAATCCTGAGTTGTCTGTCGCAAACGACCGCTCAGCCCATGATCATGCCCTTCATGCCAGCAAGGTCACCCTCCTTGGCGGCAATCTCAAAGTAGCCATAGATGATGCTGTTCCGAGGGTTAGCATGTTGTTCGCTGCGCTGCTGCCATGGGGCGTCACATGTCGATCATGGGACGGAGTACTTACGTGACGGCAAGGAGGGTACCAGTGCCAGAGCCCAGGGCGCCCATGAGATCGCTGGCGACCGAGAGGGCACCGATGCAGGCGCCGCCAAAGGCAGCGGCCGTGGGGATGATGCGCTTGAGCTCCTTGTACATGCTCTGGTCGCGGTGGCCGGCCATGACGAGGCCCTGGTCCTTGAGCTGCTTGGCCACGTCGCGGGGGCTGGAGCCCGACACCTCGATCCACGTCTTGGAGAAGACGGCGCAGGCGGTCAGCATGTAGGCAATGTAGACGGCCGTGTGGATGGGGTCCAGCAGGGCGTCCTTGAAGTTGAGCGGGGGCGACATGTAGTAGACGAGACCCGAGACGGCCGAGAGCTGCGACGAGCCGTCCTTGGCCTCCCAGACGCCAAAGAGGCGCACCAGCAGGTTCTCCGAGAAGCGCGAGTAGAGCATCTGGCTGATGAGGAAGATGTTGGACGACAGGGCCGACTGCAGCATGATGGGCATGTTGGAGGTGTAGAAGAGGCGGACGGGGTACGAGCCGCGGGCGCCGCGCTGGCGGGCCGACTTGACGGGGATCTCGACGCGGAAGCCCTGGAGGTAGATGACGGCGGCGAAGACGACGAGGGTGGCCAGCAGGTTCATGATGTTGGGCAGGTTCTGGCGGTAGAAGGCCTCCTGGAGGGCACGCTGCTTGTTGGGCCAGGTCATGAGCAGGTGGAAGAGAGCGATGACGGCGCCCTCGTACTCAGGGCCGCGGCCCGTGTTGATCGAGGTGGGCGAGAAGGCCTTCCACATGATGGACTCGCAGATGTTGGTGGCGATGAAGAGCGAGATGCCGCTGCCGAGGCCGTAGCCCTTCTGCAGCAGCTCGTCGAGGAGGATGACGATCATGCCGGCCACGACGAGCTGGAGGATCAGCAGGAAGACGATGCCGGCGCCGAGCTCGCTGGGCGGGCCGTAGAGGCCGGTGAAGACGTAGACGGTGGCGGTGCCGACCGACAGGATCAGGGCGAAGAGCTTCTGGGCCGTCTGGTACAGCTCGCGGTCCGACTTGAGGTCCAGGTTGACATCGATCATGTGGGTGCCGGCGAGGAGCTGGAACACCATGCCCGACGAGATGATGGGCGTGATACCAAGCTCCATCAGCGTGCCGCGGTTGCTGGCCATCATCATGCGCAGCCAGTACAGCGGATCCGACGTGTCGGACGAGACGATGCCGTACAGAGGCATCTGGCTCATGACCAGGAAGATCAGGAGCGTCAGGCCCGTCCACATCAACTTTTGGTTGAAGGGAATCTTGGTCTCGGGCTGCTGAACCTCGGGGAGGAACGGCACGAAGGGCTTGACGAGGTCGAGGAACCGAACTGCGGAGAGCGAGGCATGAGGTCAGCGCATTGTCGAGGAGGCAAAAGCGAATTGGCAACGACAGGGAGCTCGATCGCTCGATCGCTCGATCGCTCGACCCAGCTCCTCGCAACGGGCTTGCAAGCTTTGCGACGTCGTCCTGTTGCAGAGCTGGCCTGGCCCATGTGGCCAGGTTGCCATGTCGCAAGGAAGCACTTACGGGAACTCATGGTGGGCAACTGTGCAGGAAAGAAAAAGAAACCAAGTATTAAATCATCCAGAAGAAAGAAGAGGCAAAGTGAGCGACAACGACTCTGCGCTGGGGGCGGCGGGCGAGTTGTTGTCGACGCAATTGGGCTTGGGGGGGGGAAGAGAAGGGGGAGGGCGAGACGGATGGAACGAGACAGCTCCTTAAAGATGTGGCTTCAAGGGTGAATCTGTGATGTGTCCAATTTGAAGGAGAAATGTGGGTCCAGCACGTGACAGCTGCCGCGAACCGTCGCAGCCAAGTGTCCAGTACTACTAGCTATCTGCTAGGTCTGCATGCTCCAGCTGGAGCGACGGAAGCTCCATGCGGGCTGCAACAACGTGAAAGCCAGGCTTGGGCATGGTTGTGCCAAGGCCCCTAACCCTGAGCTTCCCGTCTTCGCATTGTTGAACGCAAAAGCTCGCTCTTGGTCCCGCATCCAATCGACTTTACCGGATTGGGACATTTTCATGGTTTCCTGACGGTTACCAACACGACCACCACGACAAGCTCAACACACTGCGGCCCGGCCACGTTGACGCATCTTCTCGACGCTCTTTGCCATGTCGATGCAATGGTGCGCTGGTAGACGCCGATGGGTTTTCGGTTCTGCTTCTCTCCCGCGTTGAAGCCAGCAGCAGCCATCCACACAGCCAGGGCCGCCGCGTTTCGAACCATGAACCCCCTCATCGTCATCTACGGCTCGACCGGGGCCGGCAAGTCGGATGTGAGCGCCAGCGGCTTTTCCTGACGAAAAAGAAAAAGAAAAAAAACCGTGCTAACTGCCGCAGCTTGCCGTCGAGCTTGCCACCCGCTTCAACGGCGAGATCATCAACGCCGACGCCATGCAGATGTACAAGGGCCTGCCCATCATCACCAACAAGCTCCGCGACGAAGAGCAGCGGGGCATCCCCCACCACCTGCTCGGCAGCATCGGGCTCGACGAGGACCCCTGGGCCGTGACCCATTTCCGAAAGGAGGCGACGAGAATCATCTCGGAGATCCGGGCCCGCGGCAAGCTCCCCATCGTCGTCGGCGGCACCTCGTACTACCTCGACGGCCTGCTCTTTGAGGGACGGGTCGTGGAGGACTCGCCGACGGCCGGCGGCGACGGCGGCGGCGGCGGCGTCGCTTCGGTCCGCGAAGAGCTGGCCGCCAAGCACCCCATCCTCAACGCCTCGGCGGAGGCGATGCTGGCCAAGCTCCGCGAGGTCGACCCCGTCATGGCGGACAGGTGGCATCCCAACGACGTGCGCAAGATCCGCACCTCGCTCGAGATCTACTTGTCCACGGGCCGGCGCGCCTCCGACATCTACGCCGAGCAGCAGCGCGCCAAGCAATCCCGGCGGGCGGCCCCGGACGAGGACGACGACGGCGGCACGGCGCCGTCGCCCCCCCACCCCCTCGGCGACCTGCTCCTCTTCTGGCTGCACGCCCGCCGCGACGTTCTCAACGCCCGCCTCGATCAGCGCGTCGACAAGATGGTGCGCTCCGGCCTCTTGTCCGAGACGGCCGAGGTCTACGACTACCTCCAGCGGCGCCTCGCCGCCGGCGAGACGGTGGACCGCTCCAAGGGCATCTGGCAGTCCATCGGCTTCCGGCAGTTCGAGCCGTACCTCGCCGCGCTGCGCCGCCCGGACCCGCCGGGCCCGGACGCTCCGGCGCTCGAGAAGCTCAGGCAAGCCGGCATCGAAGACACCAAGACGGCCACCCGCCAATACGCAAAGTACCAGCTCCGCTGGATCAGCATGAAAACGCTCCCCTCGCTCCGCGAGGCGGGGCTGCTGGACAGGTTCTACGTCCTCGACGGCACCGACGTTTCCCGGTGGGCCGCCCAAGTCCTCGACAAGGCCGTCACGCTCGCGCGGCAGTTCCTCGGCGGCGACCTTCAGGCGATGCCCTCCCCCGAGGCGCTGTCCGACGCGGCGAGGGAGGTGCTCTCGGAGTCGGCCGAGCGCGGCCGTCGCGCGGCGGGGACGCCCTGCCGCAAGACGTGCGACGTGTGCGGGAACAACAAGGTGCTTCTCACCGAAGAGCTCTGGCAAGCGCACCTGGCGAGTCGGAAGCACCAGAAGGCGGTGCGGGCGAGGAAGAGGCGGTCGCTCATCCCGGTGGGGGACGCGCCCAAGAGAGACTTGGCGGTGGTTGAGCCCCAAGGGTCCGACGAAGAGGGCGACGAGACGCCAAAGTCCATAGAAGCGCCATGAAACCATTGCGATCCGGTCGGACTTTTTTTTTTTTTCTTCATTTTGCGCGTGTTGATGTTGATGTTGGTGGACATATCCTATCATGTGTGTTCTATCCGCCCCCGTTGGACTTTTGTTTTCGCTTGTGCCCTAAACCACCGCCCCCTTTTGATCATAACAGACCGCAAGACGGGAAAACAAAGAAAAAAAAAGAAAACACAAAAAGGTATCGACACACTGCCACAGACGAAAGCCATATATATACACAAGGTGAGATACACATCTACTCTCCCCCCCCCCCCCCCCCCCGCGCCAAACCTCACCGTCTAACTCCGCCTCGCAGACCTTCCCAGGGTCTATCATAATAGAGCCTAAGCGCTTAGGCCTGGGCCGCAATCTGGCTCTTGACCCACTTCTCCAGCCCGCCCTTGGCGATGATCTCCTGCACGTTGGGCGGCAGCTCGCCGACCTTTTGGCTCCACGTCGGGCCGCCCTCGCCCTCGGTCACGACGACCTTGCTCCGGCGCACGTCCCACGTCAGGGTCCAGCCGGTGCGGCGGGTGGCGACCTTGTCGGCGCCCGCAAACGTCTCGCGCAGGCGGCGCACGAGCTTGGGCACCTCGACGCCCAGGAGGGCGTTGTTGATGCTGTTGCGGCTAAAGATGTTGCCGAAGCTGCCGGCGACGACGAGCGGGATCTTCTTGGCCAGGATGGCGGTGGCGGCCTGCTCGCGGGACGAGCCGCAGCCAAAGTTGAAGCCGGCCACGAGGATGTCGCCGGCCCGGGCGACGGTGCGGAAGCTGGCGTCGTAGTTCTCCATGCACACCTCGGCCATGGTCTCGGGCGGCACATTGTCCTGGTACGTGTACTTGCCCGGGTAGATGCCGTCCGTGTTGATGTTGTCGGCGTCGCAGAAGACGATCTCGCCCGAGATCTTCTCGGGGAAGCCGGGCAGGATCTCGGTGAGGGTCTCGTCGGCGGCTTCGTCGGCGGCGGCGGCGGCGGTCTCCTCGGCGGCGGCGGGAGACGCGCCGAGCTCCTTCTCGGCGTTGGCGATCATCGAGTCGGCCTGCGCGATGATCTTGTCCAGGGCATCCTCGATGCTCTGCGCCTTGTCGGCCTCGGCGTTTCCGTGGCCCTCGCCGATGATGACCTTGTCCACGCCCTCGGGCTTCTGGTACCACCCGGGGCCCGCGATCTTGCCCTGCAGCGCGCTCGCCGCCACGACCTCCGGGCTGGCCAGGTACGCCTTGGCCTCGGTCGATCCCATCCGGCCCTTGAAGTTCCGGTTGCTCGCGCTGATGCCCACCTCGCCAGGCTCCAACAGCCCGGTCCCGAGGCCGATGCACGGTCCGCATCCCGACGGCAGCGGCGTGGCGCCGGCGTCGAGGAGGACCTGCCAGTCGCCGGCCTCCTCGGCGGCCTGCTGCTCGAGCAGGGAGGCGGCGGCAATGTAGAACTTGACGCCGTCGGCGACCTTGGGGATGACGCCGTCCTTGGCGGCGTCGCGGAAGACCTTGGCGGCGGCGGCGATGTCGGAGGCGCGCGAGTTGGTGCACGAGACGAGGTAGGCCTTGTTGATCTTGATGTCCTGGGCCTCGAGGTCGCGGAGCGGGGTGGCGACCTTGACCGAGTTGGGCCCGGCGACGAAGGGCGACAGGGTGGACAGGTTGAGGTAGAGCGACTTGGCGTAGGTGGCGCCGGGGTCGGCGGCCAGGGGCTCGCGGAGGAGCTCGTCGATCCTGGCGTGGGTGAAGCGGGGGTTGTTGCGGTCGAGGACGGCGGCGGCGGTGGCCTTGGCGCGCAGCCAGGACTGCAGGACGGCGTCGATGGGGAACAGGCCGCTGAGGGCGCCCCACTCGGTGGTCATGTTGGCGATGGCGAGGCGGTCGTCGACGGGGATGCTGCGCAGGGTCTCTTCGGAGCCGGTGAACTCGATGGCGTGGTTCAGGACGTCGTCG
This sequence comes from Remersonia thermophila, assembly GCF_042764415.1. NCBI lineage: Eukaryota > Fungi > Ascomycota > Sordariomycetes > Sordariales > Chaetomiaceae > Remersonia > Remersonia thermophila. The sequence continues at coordinate 3,585,794 of NC_092219.1, forward strand.
TTGTTGAAAAGGCCGCACAGGGCGACGATGACGTCCTTGCCGGTGACGCCGGGCGGGAGCACGCCGGTGAAGGTGACGCGGGCGATGGGGGGGATCTGCCACCACGTCTTGCCGGCGGCGTAGATGGCGGCGGCGTCGGTGCGCACGACGGGGGTGCCCAGGCAGCCGACGCCGCCGTACATGTTGCTGTGCGAGTCGGAGGCGACCGTGACGGTGCCGGGCCAGGCGTAGCCCTCCTCGACCATGATCTGGTGGCCGATGCCGCGGCCGGCGGGGTAGAAGTCGACGCCGTGCTTCTTGGCAAACTCCTCGATGTTGCGGTACTTGGCGAGGTTGGCCTCGCTCTTGTTCTGGACGTCGTGGTCGAGGGTCATGACGACCTGGCGGTTGTCGTGGATCTTGGTGGCGCCGATGGACATGAACTTTGTGGCGACGGGCCACGAGTTGTCGTGCGTCATGAGGTGGTGCGGCGCCAGCGTCACGAAATCGCCCGACTTGACCTTCTTGCCGGGAGGCAGGCCGACCGAGTAGCGCTGCACGATCTTCTCGGTGAGGGTCTGCGGGGTGGACGGGGCGCCGCGGGACGGGGCGGACGCCGCGTTGTCGAGCTGCGTGTGGAAGGCCTCGGCGCGGAGGCTCGCCGTCGTGGTGTACGAGGCGACGAGGCGTGCCGGCCGGGGCGCGACGGTCCGGGTCCGGGCGGCGACGACGAGGGCATTACGGCGACAGCCCGCGCGGGCGGCCAAGGCCAAGCTTCTTCTCTGTTGGAACGGGACCTAGCGTTAGCAGACCGAGACTCTCTCGTCCGGAGAGGGAAAACGCTGGCAACGTACCACGGGGGCAAACATGGTGTTGGACGGTGGCCAGGCTGTCGAGTCTCACCCCGGGACCCCCAAGCAAGTTTGTGTGTGTGTGTGTGTGGGTGTGTGGGTGTTGTTGAAATGTTACAGACAGCGGCATCGGAGTCCCGCCATGGCTTGTAAATGCATCCGTTGCGAATGGTGGCAGTAAATTTTGGGTGGGGTGGGTGCAGGGGTCCGGCTGTAGCATTACCCGCTCACCGCCTTTGCGGTTTGGCCATTCGTTACGCAGTACGCGCCAGCACGCCATGCTGCTGCGTAATTTCGAGGCCGAATCTTACCGGCATCTCGATCCTGCTGGAAGGGAGGTGGGTCATGTCCGAATCCAAGATCAGGGGCCCTTTTTACACAGTACGGTGTACTGAGTAACTACCTTACTATACGCAGCACACCACCACCTACGGGAGGGGACTTATAAGCTTCCAGCCTCGTGCTGCACCAACAGGCTGGGCTGAACATGCCACTTCACACCAACACCATCATGGAACCCCAGGAGAAGCGTATCTCTGAGCTCCAATGCATGATGGTATGATGATAGAATTACACATTGGGTCATATCCATTCTCACTTTCGTCCAGTTCTTTCAACCTCCCCCCCGTCCCCCTATTCCCTTCTTTCCAAGTTCATGACGGTAACCAATGTACGCGTAGCTTCGGTCACAGCTAACTACCTACTATGTACAGCTGGATCCCCACTGGTCCGAGGTCCCCCAATGGAACGGGGGCACCCACCTCGCCGACGCCCCCCCGATCAAGCACCACCAACCGGATCGTGCCGCTTTCCTGGGAGCGCCGATGTGGGGCCCCAATGACGCTTTTGCGCAGCCGCAAAGACGCCCAGCAAAACTCGCCGTCATTAGCCCGACTTTCAGCCTCGATGGTTGGAATCGGGTGGAAGGTAGTCTCCGAATCCACCATTTTTTCTCCTCTGTTGATAAGCAATTCATGACCCCGTCGAGAGACAACCCACCGTTGCGCAATCCCGGCCTTAAGCCCTTGCACCAGGAGGGCCCTTTTGTCTTTTTTCACGTCTCGCCCGCTTTGGCACACCCTCCACCGGAACGGGAACCGTCTGCCCTTCGCTTTCACAAGGAACGCATCGTTTCTGACTCGGCCTCGCTTTCTCTTCAACTCCTAGGTCCGTGCTAGCCCGAGGGGAAACGGCCTATCTCCAAGAGTTTGGCTCCGATGGTGTCTTGGATCCGCGCATCTCCCAATTCGGCACCCAGGAATTGAGCGTTGGGAGCGGCACCATCGCCGTCAATCGAGCCGCGCGTGCTCTCTGCCCCCCCCCCCCTGGCGTTGGCTCGTGACGCAGGGTCATGTCGTAAGCCTGCCGGTTGGCGATTCGTGTCCACCTTGGGTCCCTGCCAGCGTCCTTCAGCTCGAAACCTGAACCTGCTTGACAGGACGAGCTCCCGCCCTCGTTGCTGTTTACTAGACAGTACACGGATTGGCCTGCACCCCTCTTGCGGTCTTGCTTATTCATCGTCTTTGCATGCGCCGCCCGAAACCATGGACAACCCCCCGGGGCCCCCGTCGGATGTTCGAACAATCCATGGTGCGGGCTTGGACGTGACAACCCGCGGCGCCAAGGTGTCCGACGCTATAATGGTCGACTCGAAAGCGCTTGACGACGAGCTAGACGCCGGCGAGCTCACGCCGGGAGGCTCCGATGCCGGCGACTCCTATTCTGAAGCATTCGATGCCCGGGCCATGCCCGGGCCTCTGGCCGCGGCCCCCGACGAGGACGCCTCGGCGGTCAAGGACTCGACCTCCACCGCATCCGCATCCGCATCCGCATCCGCGTCCGCATCCGCGTCCGCATCCGCGCCAGCCTCGGCTCCGGGCGCCACCTCGTCGACGCCAGCGACCCGACGCTCAAGCGTGAGCGCGAGCGCGTCCCCAGCACCCACCCTTCTCACCAAACCACCTCGGGCGTTGGCCTGCGTCCAATGCCAAACCCGAAAGATCAAATGCACAAAGACGATTCCCTGTCCCAACTGCGTCAAGGTGGGCCGCTTTTGCTCGCAGGTCTCCGTGCCGACACCCCGCTGACAGCAGCCATCAGGTAGGAGCCCGCTGCGTCCCGGCGACCCCGGCACCGAGGACCAAACGCAGGCGGCCGCATCAGGTTCTTCAGGAGCGGCTGCAGCGCTGCGAGGAGCTGCTGGCCAAGTACATGAAGATGAACCCCGAGCTGGCCAGCAAGAGCCCGGATGCGGACCCCGAGACGATCCTGGCGCTGGCCGGCAGCGCAAAGCAGTGGCAGCCTGCCGGAAAGCTCGTCAAGGAGGGCGAGGACATGCGCTTCATCGACAGCCCCGTGGCGGCCACCATCTACGAGGAGGTCCGCGCCATGCGGGACTTTATGAACACGGACGTTGCCGACTCCGAGTCCGAATCTCCCGACACGCCAACCGTCGACGAGAACTCGAGCCTGCTTCTCAGCGCCGACGATCCGGCCGTCGACCTGGCGACCCTCTGGCCGGACCGCGACCAGGTCACCAAGCTATGGCGGTGCTACCTGGAGAGGGTGAACCCCCTGATCAAGATCATCCACGTCCCTACGCTGCAGCCGCTTGTGGACGCGGCATGCTGGGGCTTCGGTCGCGTCCCCAGAAACGTCGAGGCGCTGCTCTTCTCCATCTTTTTGATGACGGTGGTGTCGATGACGCCCGAGGAATGCAAGGCCATCCTGGACAGCTCCAAGGAGGCCGCTTTGCAGAACCTGTCGCTGGCCGTCCGCCTGAGCCTGATCCGCATCAGCTTCCTGAGGTCGTCCGATTTGACCGTGCTCCAGGCTCTCGTCCACTATCTGGTACGTCGTCGCCAGGCGCGCCGCAAGCCAGCGTGATGCGATGCCGCCGTGCGTTTGGGTTTGCTTGCTTGCTGACGCTTCTTCCCAAGGCCTCGCTCCACGGCCGGTACAACCGCCACGCCGTGTGGGTTCTGAACGGCGTCGCCATCCGCCTGGCGCAGAAGATGGGTCTCCATCGCGACGGCACAACGTTGGGCCTGTCGCCCTTCGAAACCGAGATGCGGCGGCGTCTCTGGTGGCAGATCATTCTCGTGGATGCCAAGTACGCCATGCTCTCGGGCCTCACGCACAGCATGCTGCCCACCAACTGCGACACCAAGGCGCCCACCAACATCAACGATCACGAGTTCGGCCCGGCCACCCTGCAGCCCCTCGAGGGACGGCTGGGTCCCACCGAGATGGTCTTTTGCCTGCTGACGTGCAAGTTTGCCAAGTTTTTGATGGCCGTCCCTGGTCTTGACTGCATCCTGATGCTGTCGGACGCTCCGGCAACGGGCGACCCGAAGAGGCGGCCGACCCCGGAACAGCAGCTCGAGTACCGGCGCGGCCTCAAGCTGTTCCGCGAGGAGCTCCTCGAGTTCTTCCGAGATTACTGCGACAAGAGCGCGGGAGCCGTCCACGAGATCACCATGACCATGAGCAAGCACATCGTCGACATGCTCAGCGAGATGGGCGCCCCTCCCGAGGAGCGCCCCGACGAGCGCCCCGACGAGCCGACGAACGAGGTCAAGACGTCCGGCGACCAGCTGTTCAAGCACGCCGTCTCGCTGCTCGAACACCACGAGGACGGCTACCAGGCGACCAAGGGCACAGGGTTCGCCTGGTTCACGCTCATGGCGTTCCAGGTCGACCTGTTCCTGTACGTGGTGGGGCAGCTGGGCCAGCGGCTGGAAGGTCGCCTGGTGGAGCGAGCCTGGAGGCAGGTCGGCGTCGTGTACACGTTCCACCCGGAGCTGTTTGACCTGAGCAACCGCGTGCATGCGGCGCTGGCGCTTCACGTCCTGACGGCCTGGTTGAGGCGCAAGCACAAGATGACGGAGCAGGGCGACGCGCTCGCCATCGAGCCGCCCTTTTACATCACCCGCCTGCGCAGCACGCTGCGCGAGACGGGGTTCGCCTGGGCGGACGACGAAGAGGACCACCACGCGCCGCCTCTCGTCCCCTCGGCGCCGCCGTCGAGCCTCTTCGCGCAGGACCCTCTCTTGGGCATGGGCGGCTTGGGGTACGGCTCCGGGCTGGATATGATTGCCAACTTTGGATCGTCGGTCGCTTGGGATCCGTACATTCCTCCCATGGATGGAGCCAACGTCGTCATGCAAGACGTCATGGCCCTCGCGCCGGCTCCTGGCTCGGCGATCGCGTCCGCGGCCGCCCCCGCGCCGATGAACCTGGAGGAGGGGTGCATGGACTGGCAGACGTTGCAAGGCTTTGGCCCGTCATGAGGTCTCGGAACGACCAAGCCGTGATAGGATGCCAGCGTCGGTGTAAGCCTCGGATCTCAAACCAGGGCGACCCGGGTTTCTTATGCCACGGAGCTGGTTCATGAAGGTTGGGAATATCGACGACGAGTTTTCGAAGAGGATCAAGACGTCGTCCCACACCCCCCCCCCCCCCCCCCCCTCTCCATCACCCTTGGCATCCGCTCCAGCGGATACACACATACACATCCAGCTCAAGGATGCAGCCAGGCAGGAACGCGGATCGCGGCCCTGAAGAGTTTGCCGAGCCGCGGGCGACGACGGCACCGTTTTCACGGTACCAATCCTACCGGGGCGGACACTGGTATATTACCCTCAGCTTCGGGGTACATATTCCACTTCCGGTCCTTACCACCCTGACACCCTGCTGCGTCGTCGTCCTCAGCCTGGCTCTCGGGTTGGACCCCGTCATCAGGCCTCGGCAACGGTTGCCGTGGCAAACGCAGCGGCGAATCTCGCCTCAGGGCGAGCATGATTTGTACGAATAGTCTCTATCCCAGGCATACGCGCAGGGCATGATTTTTTTTTTTCAACATGGGAATACACAGGCGGTCAAGTCGGTACAGGCAGGGCATTGGGATCTTCGTAGGTGGCGGGGGATTGGAGAAATGGTTGTATTCTATTGACAAGAACTCGCTACTCAGTTTTGGCTCTGCTTGGGAGGTTGGAACCTCGCACTCGTCGGGATAGGTAGGGCTCGGGCATGCAACAATACCTGTGCTTTGCAACAGTGTGTACTGAAGGAATCCATCATGTTGATTTCAATGCTTGATTTCTGGTCCGCTTGTCCAAGTTCAACCCCCCTTATTCTTCTCCCTTTGATCAAAAGCACAACGGCTCGGGTCACAGGCGGGCAACCCCGCACTGTGGGGTCTTTTGAATGAGCTGTTGTCGTGACATGGTTGACCAACTTCCACTTCACTTGGCCAACCTGGAACCTCATCTCAGAACTTGTAAAGAGACGGCGCCATCTCTCTTGTATATTCCTTTCCATCTCAGGCATCACCGTCTCAAAATGAGCAAACCGACAAACGCCACCGAGATATCCAACCCCAGACGGATCCTGGCCGTGACTTTGGCCGACTCGGCCCACCATCTCAGCGATTTCATCCAGAGTATGTAAACCGGGGAGTTTGAAACCGTCACCACCACTGCCGTTAGAACGAAATGAGCCCTCATTCTCAATTTCTTTTACTTTCTTTCCATTTGTTCTCATTATCGTCATCGCAACGGCCTCAGGCCGGAACTGTCTCATCTCACTACACTCCACCCAGCCACGACGGAACAGCGACCCGTCGTCTTAACACACACACACACACACACACACAAAAGAAAGAAAACAAAAGCCACGAAAAAAAAAGAACATCCGCTGACCGATCCTTCTAGACCTCACCGGCACAGCCCCGATCCCTGCCCTCCCGCAGTCCGACCTCGCAGAAGACACCACAACCACCACCACCACCACCACCACAGACCAAGAAGAGGCAGAAGAGCCTACCCTCGCCGGAACAACCCACCACCTCCCGCTCCAGACGCCCTACTACACCGCCTCGGTCCCCGTCTGGCTCGACCTGATCGCGGACCACCACGCGTGGGCGACCTCGTTCCTCGCGCCCGAGGCCAAGGAGGTGCTGGCCGTGCTCGGCGGGGTGGTGGTGGTGTTCGCGGTCCCTCCTCGCTCGGGCGCTCGCGGCCCGGCGCCCTCCGGGGACAGGGCGCGGGAGCTGATCGCGCAGGTGGGCCGGGTCGTGCGGGAAGGGCTGGGAGGGTGGGAGTGGGACGGGGTCGGGCTTGCCGTCGGGGTGAGCGCCGGTCGCGGCCGCGACGGCGGCGGCGGCGGTGGGGAGGAGGAAGAAGCAGGAGAAGGCCTGGAGGAGTGGGAAGATCTGTGCGCCGAGTGGGGGCTCGAGTTTGTCCACGTCGCTGCGGGGGAGCTGAAGGCTTGTTTCTCCGGGGACGGAAAGGGCAAGGAGGTGAAGGCGAGGAGGAACGCGTTTGGAGAGCGGGTGGGCATGGCGAGGGTTCTGGAGGCGTTGCAGGCGAACGACTGGTCGGGCGGGAGCGGCGGTGGCGGTGAGGGAGCGGGGCAGGAGGAGGAGGACGACGACGACGACGACGACGAGAGAGGTGGCGAGGATGATGACCACGACGATGGCGAGTTCGATCCGAGCAAGCTCGGCTTTGGGTTTGACAAGGCCGACTTTGAGGGGCTACGGAAGGCCCTGTGGGCCGGCTCGGCCGGGAACGATGAGGAGGAGGAGGAGGAGAAAGAAGAAGACAAGATCAGCGAGGAAGACGTCGAGAAGCTGGAGCGGATGATGCGCAAGCTCCAGGCGGTCAGGGAGGCGACCGCGGGCTTGCCCGAGGAGCAGCGCAAGAGGATGGCGGCGCGGGCCGTGGGCGAGGTCATGAAGGAGCTTGAAGGGTGACGGCACGCTCCTCGGCGAGGCGTCTTGGGGCACAGCTGCATTCAAGATGGTTGTGATGTCTTACGCTACCTACATGCACACCGTCGCATCAAACACATGGGACATGCAAAGATAACCAGTCGAACATGTCCCGACGTTAGAATCAACATTGAATGACCCCAGTCCTTCCAGATGGAATGATTACCTTTCGTAGCTGTAACGTTGGAACGGGGTCACATAGCACGGGACACTTGCTCTCAACACCGCAATCACCTGTTGTACCCCGTCCTTCGACTTGGAACGTCCCGAACGGCCAGCTCAGGCCAAGCATCCGCTGCGGTTCGGGCCCGACGGGCGCAGGAACGCATCGCATCCATCATACCCGACGAATGCACGAGACGTGTGAACCTCGCAGCAACCGTGCTCCCGGACTTACCTAAAGGCACCTACCTGCCTACCTATCCTGACATCTGCTCTGCAACCAGGCCGGTCCCAACCTACACCGCATGGACAGCCTGTCTCCCAACCCAAACGCCATCTCCGCTTCCCCTCACCCGCGTTGGATACCTGCGCCCGTCGCCCCGTAACGGGCTACAGCTCCGGGCCGTCGATATGGTCTGTGCCGCCCGGGCGCTGGCGTGAACGCAGGGCGCCGGCGCCAAGCCAAGCGAGCGAGCAAGCAAGCACGGCGTCGCCGTAACCGCACCCCAAAAATAACGTTACCGCTTGCTTGATCGACTGCACGATGCTTGCCGCCCGCGCATGAAGGCGGGAACGGTACAGGCCGTTGGTCTTGGCAGGCACGGATTCGCGGGGCACGGGGACAAGCGGCTTGGAAGACGGATTGGAGAAGAAAGGTGGGGGTAGGAGGGGAAGGAGGAGGAGGAGGAGTGAAGAGGGGAGTCGCTGGAGGATCTGGCTGGCGGTCGAGCTGAGCATGTACCGCGCGCCGTGCTCCGCTGGCGGACTTGACGGTCCGTACCGAGCGTGCTGCGTATGTACTGCGTACTTGGACGCACAGCAACATCTCAACGGCTGCGGCCGCGCGAGGCAAGCATAACCTTCCAAATGGACGTTGTTACAGATGGACAAGGGACTCCAGCCGAGCGTTCTGAGACAGGGTGCAGGGCTTGGAACGAAGGCGGTGAGAGTCGCAGGATGCTGACCTGCGGAGCGATGGCAACGGCCAAAAGCCGGAAAGCCGGTGGGGTCGCTTGTTACAGCGCAACGCAGCATTGACGTTGTGGGGAGGGGAGAGGGAAGAAACTGACAGATTGGGCTGTTGTTTGTTTCGCATGTCGCGCCAGGACGGCAGTCGCATGAACAACACGCGCTGATGTGGCTGCGACCTTGTCGCTTGTGTTGTCGGACGGTTCTTGTCGGTCGTCAGATCCGGGGTAGGGCTCTTGGTGATGCGCCTATCGACAGGGGGCCTCCGATCGAGGCGGCGGCATCGAAAATCGAACTTGGCTTTTTTGGCGTGGAAAGACGATCGTCCTCCGATCCCTCGGCGTCCCTGGTACCACGGGGGACGTGTTTTGTGTTTGTCCTGGCACGGCGACGCAGTTCGGCACTGAGACTTCGGACGAGGGAGATCTCTCGTGGGCTTGGGTTGTTCCATGCTGTTCGAGAAGCGGGCTCATCGGAGGGTTCGGTTCGGATGGCCGAGGGATCGGGCCCAGGGAAACGGATGGAAACCAGGACTTTTGCTCCGCCCGGTCACTTCTACATACATTACTTACACGACGGAGCACTACTGCACTGCGCAGTCCGTACATACGCCGGCGAGATCCGCCATCGCGGGTCGCCAGCCAGCCCCGAACCACAGGCGGCCGCCCCTGATGGGACGAGTCAGGCAAACCGGCGAACGACGCTGACGTCGGCTCGAAGCTGAAGAAGCGCCATGGTAGCCCGCGACCGACCGATTGGTCAACGGCGGTGCCGCCGAAAGGCAAGCCACTCGCGTGGGTGAGCCGTGCCATCCAATCGACATGCTCAACGGCGGCGTCTTTTGGGTCGTTTGATCATTTCATGGCGGCCACATGGCACGCCGCAAATCGCGGGAACGATGCTGACAACGATCGTGGTGTTGGCTTCGGCCATGATGGCATGGTGGTGCCCAGGCCATGGCTGCCCGCATGAGCGAGCGAACGCCTTGCCGGGCGGCCAATCATGCCTCGGGCTGCATGGTGGAATGGTGTCCGCTGCGCGCATGAACCCTCCAAAAACCCGCGGTGGGATTTCGCGCCATCCAACGTGCCCGACACGCGCTGGTTGAAACGGTTGAAACGAAGATTTCCCATGGGAAAAAAGCTGGGGCCCAGGGTGCAGGCAGGTCACGGGTCCGGAACGAGGGCCGGGGTGCTACGGAAACCTGGGAAGAGGAGCCGAGATGCCCCAGCTCGAACCATCTCGGTCGATTTCGACTCGGCGGAGGCAGTGTAGCGTAGTGTGTACTGTGTAGGGGCTCGGCCCTCGGGCTTTTGTCTGATGGTGCGTGTGTGGGGAGAGAGAGAAAGGCTTTGTCCAGGCGGCTGGCTGGGTTGACGACGTGCTTTGGGAGGCTCCGGTTCATGAGGCGTCGGCCTGCTCGAGAGGATTGGACAGCCTCCCGGCGATCTCGCCCGTCGCCAGTGGCACAACGTGTTCAGTTCAGTACGGCGAACCACTAAAATTGGACGAGTTTTGGCTGGGAACCAGGTGCGTTTCTGTGTCGTCTTGCTGGACGCCAGGATGGGCAAACCAGAAAACGCAGACGGGCCGAGAAAGGTTTAGCGTCAGTTCCAGGCAAGAAAAAAGGGGAGGAGGCCTGCCGCCTCCCACCCTGGACGTTGGCAAGTTCCGGCGATGGTGGGCCCTTCGGTCCAGCATCAGGGAAGGGGAGGAGAGGGGAGGGGGAGGTCGCGGGCCGGGGAGCGGGCCAATGGCAGGCGGCGGTTCGACCTGTTCCTGGCAGGGACCCACTCTGGCCCGCCAGGCCGCAGTTCGCTCAGGGGTAAAGTGGGCCAGGGAGGTGGGGTCTTGTGACAGTCTGCGGGAAACGCTCGACACGGTCGACACGGGTCCTTGTTTTCGATGCGACACTGCTTTTTCTCCCATCCTGTCCAGCCTTCCGTCATCCACCCTCCGTCCTGTAGTTACTGCGTACTGTGTGTTTGGCGAACGGCTACCGTTGGGTCATCTGATAACAGCCAGATTTTTGGTCGGTTCCGACCCATCGACACCACGTCTTGGGTCCCGTGGCTTTCCCCCGACCGTCCTAGAGACGAGACGGACTGCCTAGCCTGATGATGCATGAGTTGTGGATGATGAAAAGATGTACACAGTACTCGGAACCTGAGTGGTGAACGTTAGAACTATCACGTTCAAACACGCGCGTCCTCGACCGGACTGCGCAACCGGCTCGAGCCTGCAGGCCGGTGGCTGGCTGGATAGCAGGAACCTCATGGGCTCGCAGCACATGCCTACTAGTGACTATGGAACTAGCAGCTTCGTCCACAACCGCAAGGGGTGCGCCTGTCAGAGCCAGCGCGGCATTGGAGCTAACGCAGGGACGCACAGCAAGTCGCACAAGGGCTGACATGGCCATCGGGCAATGGGGCAAATCCGTGGACAAGGTGGGATGCACCCCCTCCGCGGACGAGGAAACACCAGATCCGTCGTGCCGCCCCGGCGGAGGACGATGCGCTCCCGGCTCACGATCATGTTGCGTTCAGTGGATCTGGGCCCGATGGCAGGCTGTGCCCGGTCATTCCCACGCCTTTCGCACACAACGCAAGAGCCGTGGCGCCTGTGGAACATGACACGTACGAAACAGTTTGTCGCGGGTGGTGCATGGTGCATCGGGGGGTTGGGGTTGGAAGAGCGCGAAGCACACCACAGGTCCCGGGAACGGAACCGAACCGGGGCGGCCGACGTTCACCTCGCCACCTTCACAGTATCGGCATCCACGCAAGCGACGGGAGAAAACTGTCATGATGGTTACACCACCGACATCGAGTTCACTTGCCAGGCCACACACAACCTAAGCACATACATATAGTACGCAGTACGCAGCACATCCTGTCCCTGACCCCGCCAACCTGTGGCACCATCCTCAGGCAAGGGACCGGTGTGTGTGTGTGTGTGTGTGTGTGTGTGTGTGTGTGTGTGTGTGTGTGGGCTTCCGACCCCCCAGCACGGTCCAGCGCCCAGACGCAGACGATCGCGGCAGACCTGGGGAGAGGTGTGCAGCCGCGTCATGGCCCCCGTCCGCCGCCTTGGGGCGGCGAGAATCATTCCCAATGCCCGGGGTTGGCAACAGCTTACCACACCGTTGTATCGCAGCACATCAGAACAGCTTCTCAGATGTCATGCCTCAATGTGGAAGTCCTTGCGGAAGCAACATCGCTCGCTCGACAAGGTTTCCCGTCGTGGTCCGAACCTCGACCCGATGCTCCCTGGACGCCGTGTGCTACACCACGCAGAACGGCGTGGTACGGTTTTCCCGTTTCATGCGGTGCACGGCATCTCAGCAAGATGCTGTCACCCGATCGACGGCGCCCGCAGTAGTAGCAGCAACAACAGCAACAGCAGCAGCCGCCGTCGCCGCCGCCGCCGCCGCCGCCAGCGGCGGGTAATCCGCCGACCAGCGAGGCCAGCACCGCCGGCGTTTGTCGCGGGGTTTCGCGGCGGCGCAAAACAGTTTCACCGCGTCGCGGGTCGTGGGCTAACTCAGGGAACGGCTGTCGACGACAGGAGCCCGAAAATCGTCGCGCTGTCACCACCGAGAGAAGATCGTGTGGGGCGACGTCAGACAGGATGAACGGTAATGCAGCCGGGACCTGGGCTGGTGGGAAGTCCCAGAGACGCCTTCTCTCTTTTATTTTTTTTTTTTTCTTTTTTGTCCAGGGCCAGCTCGGTTTTCAATGGTTGATTGTCTTTGACCCTTTTGCCCGGTGGCCTTGGAAAGGCAGGCCGCATCCTTGACGAGGCGCACCGGTCCTGGAGCATGGATGCATGTCAGCGTGTGTGCCGGTGGCGATGATTGGGCGCATCAGCTGGAAACGAGACGTTTGGGCCCGTCCTTTTTACCTACCTACCTGCCTACCTATGGCCGCCCTGGACCCTTATCCGCACGGTGCGGTTCCCTCACGCCTGCCGCCCAGAATCCTGAGCGGGTGGATGAACCGTCCCCCCCCCCCCCCCCCAGTAGCAGCAACACCCCAAGAGACAACCCCAAACGGGCAGGACCCACTGGAACCCTCAAGCCCGCCCACAAGCCAGCTCCGACGAGTCCACGCCCGGGTCTCCATCGTTTCGCTTTTCCTCTTCAACCCCCCGTCCTGACTCCCCCCCCCCCCTAGTCTCTCTTTTGCTCCTCCACCTTTGTGATCATCGCCTCACCGTTGTCCATCCCTCAACCACGCTACTCCCTTCCCCTTCCTCTCCCCACTTTCTACCTTTCACTTTTCTCACCACAGTCACTCCTTGGAATATCGTTAGCTGTTGTTCGCTCTCTCACCATCTTCAAACGGAAGCCCGCCATTCCTTTCGGGCTTGTTCGCCTCGTTTTAGTCTGATCATATTTTCTTTCTTTTTTCTTTGGCGCGGTCCTCGCCTGACGACCGTTCACCTCTTTTTGTTTACCCCCTATCCCACTGCTACTGCTGCTGCTGCTGCTGCCACCACCATTACCACCAACAACAACAACAACAACCTCCTGTCGATTAACTCGCTCAGGACGACGCTCCTTTAGACGCCCCACTCCTTTTTCATATCGTCTGCGATCACAACCCTGTCGAACATACCCCCCCAGCCCCTTCGCCGCCGACTCGATCGACCATACCCAGGCCCGACATACGCTATCGCCTGAGAAAAGACGGTTGTCTGTCGCTGTTTCTGCTGCTAGGATCGGTTGAGTGGAGGAACAAACAAGGGTATCTAGATACACCCGCGTTTGACGGATAGACCGAGTCGAACGGTACGGGGATCATGATGGCGACCGACGTCGTCCAGCAAGACGACTTCACCTTGGAGGTGAAAGAGGAAGGCCGGGACGAGTCTGTCAATCAGGAGGATGCTCTGGCGCCAGCGGGATCGACACATTCCATGTCGGCCTCTCCGTCCTCCAAGTCTCCCTCGCTCACACCCTCGACCACGGCCTCGGCGAACCCCGCGAACAAGATCGTCAAGTCTCCCAATGGCTCCAAGACGCAGTCGAAGCGGCCGCCGCGGAAGAGCACCCTGACGCAGCAGCAAAAGAACCAGAAGCGCCAGCGTGCGACCCAGGACCAGCTCACGACCCTCGAGATGGAGTTCAACAAGAACCCGACGCCCACCGCCACCGTCCGCGAGAGGATAGCCGAGGAGATTAACATGACGCAGCGGTCCGTTCAGATCTGGTTCCAGAACCGGTATGCATCCCCGAACCTCTCCTTCTCGAAGCTCCTCCCCGTGACTGACGCACCGTAGTCGTGCCAAGATCAAGCAGCTGGCCAAGAAGAGCCTCGAGAACGGCGAGGACCTGGACTCGATTCCCGAATCGATGCGACAGTATCTCGCCATGCAGGCCATGGAGTCGGGTAAGGGCCTTCCGGGCTTCCTTGGCCGCGGCCTCCTTCCGTACGGCCACCCGGGGATGATGGGCGATCAGAACGGCCCGGGCAAAGTTTGTAAGTGTTTTCGTTCGGCCTTGGCCGCTTGACGCCCCGTTCTCGGCTTCCCCGTCCGTGCTAACCGCCGCCGCCCAGTGATTCATCACCTCAACTGCCGGTCGCTCACCATCGGAAGGTGGATGCGCGTCGGCCAAAACGCCATGGACCTCATCATCTTCTACTCGCCCGATAAGTGCACCATGACCTACTACATCAACAACGACCAAGCCGGGTACAAGATCGAGTACCCGTTTTCCTACATCAAGAACATCTACCTGAACAACGGCGAGGGCAACGACCAGCTCGGCGGCGGCATCACGATCGAGCTCCTGCAGCCCCCGCTGTTCTACATGGACTCGTCCACCACCGCCAACTTCATCCAAGTTAGCGACTTCACCGAGGAACTGCAGGCGTCCCGGGTGCTTACGCACCACCTCGGTGGAAATCCGAAGGTGTTGAGCGGCCAGCTGGCCAAGCTGGTCAGCTTGGAGGCGTTTATGCACCGCCACTCGGTTCCGCCTCCGATCCCTACCCCGATCCCGGCCCCGATCGCCACGCCTACCGCCGCGACCTTTGACATGCACCCCATGTCCGTGTCGGCCCCTGTGTCGCCCGCGGCGCGGCCGTCGTCGCAGCCCAACTTCGCCCAGCCTCACGTGGGCATGTTCCAGGAATCCCAATGGGGCATCGCGGCGCAGCACACCATGATGATGCGCGGCCCGGGCCACAAGAGGCAGCGCAGCCGCTCCGTGCCGGGTCCTATCGACTTCCAGACCCTGCAGCTGCTGCAGAACCCGCCCAGCTTCCACATCACGCAGCCCGACCAGCAAGCGCCCGCCCACAACCCCAACATCTTCAGCCCCATCCCCCAGCAGCCCAACATGCTGAACCCGCTGCCCGACCTCCGCATCGACACTCGCGCGGGGTTCGGCGCCCTGGATATGCGCGCGTACCCGCTTTCGGCCACGACGGCGCCCTCGCCGTCCGAGTTCCCGAGCCCCAACTTCTTCGCGACCCAGCCCCCCGACAACAACAGCATCCCCGCCCCGGCCTTCACCCCGTACAGCGCCACCTTCTCGCCGCTGGTGAATCCCGCCAACCTCGGCGTGCCGCCCCCGTCCATGTCGCCGCTCTCGTTCAACCACCCGGACCCTGCCATCGTCGGCGAGTCGCCGCCGATGTCGATGCCGACCATCTGCGAGGGCTCTGCCATCTCGGACGACGCCGCCAGCCTCAACGAGATGTATCCCGGCAGCAAGACCATGACGCTCCCGATGCACCCGCATTCGCCGTTCCCCGAGCCGAACCAGGCCGACATCGAGCTGAACCAGTTCATGGACCTGAAGCGCTTCGATGCCGACCAGGCCTCCTTGTCGCCACCGGAGAGCGTTCAGGCCCAGTAGAGAAGGGCGGCATGAAAGAGCAAACGGCGGCGGCCTGGTTGCGGATTTCCTTTTATTGTTTCGTCTCGGCGTTCCTAGAGGTCGTTTCTGTTGTTGCATATACCAGGGGGCTCTGCTGTCAGGGCTACCTACTGCTGCTGTTTTGTTTTTCCTTGTTCTTTGTGGCGACTCTCAAAATGGGCACGACAACCAACTCGCATCTCCTCTCTCTATCCCTCTCGACATCCCCCACCACACCCACTTATACCACACACCACACACCCACTTCGAACCTCCCTCTTCGTCTCACCATTTCATCCACCAGCCACGACCCCGCCATGACGAGATATCCCCTCCCTGCTGCGAGGCACGAGCGGCTGCGGAAGCGTTTTGTTTGTTTCTGACCCTTTCCTATATTCATCTCGAGACCTCGCATCATTGGTTTGCTGCGTTTTCTTTTTCTCTTCTCGCTCCGCCTTGGCTGGCAGGAGCCGGGAACCTCTTCAAGGTCGTGTTTCCTACCGCACCTCTTGGCAGGGGTTCCCTTTTAATACCTTATTCCCTAGTCTGACGTTGCTGTCTCGTCCGCAGCTTCTGCCGGCTGCCCTCTCTCCCTCCCTCTCTCTCTCACTTCACCGTCTGGGAGAGGGGAGCGGATTGGAACGGGAGGAGGTTTTTTTGGTTATTTTCGGACAACAAACAACAACAACGTCTTGTCCGAGGTCAGTTCGTTGGCTGCGGGAACAAAGGATGAAATTGGCCCCTCTGACACGTCCCTCCAGAGCCCAGGCGGCTTTGATTTTGGGGGGAGAAGAGGGGTTTTGGAGTAATGCGGTTTAATACTTTTTTTTCCCTTTATTTTGTCTCGCTGTCGCTATTTCTGGCGGTTGGTCTTGGGAAAGCATCCTCTTTTGTCGTTTTGTGTTTTCCTTTGTTGTCGCGCAGGGAAGAGAGGGATTGATGGAGTTGAGATATCTGGTTTGCTTGTAGGTAGCAGTTGTTGCTAGATGGAGAGGGGAAAGAAAAGAGATATGTGTGAAGGCGAGTTGCTGAACATGTGTGTACTGTGCATGTATGTGTGTGTATGTGTGCGTGTTATGGATGCTCCCTACGTGTATAGTACATGGGAACTAAGGCATCGACAACCTCGGAATTTGTCTTTGCTTTCTGTCCAGACAAGAAACGCCTCTGGCCCACGTCACATCCTATGGCGCTTGGGAATTACATCATACAGCCCTCGATTGCCGGTAGGGCTGAGGGAACTCATCTCGCCAAACCAGGGTGGGTGTCAGAGGCACAACGGCCGCTAACGCGCAACGTTTAATGAGACGGGGGTGTTGCGGTGCCATATTGCTGCTTATTCTGCTCCGAACCTGGATGCACAAATGGAAGCGACCTAAGTGGGTTGTGGGGTTGAACGTTGATGGGCTTTGGTTTTGCAGAGCTGCTTTGGAGGACAAAGAAACAAGCTCTACCTTAGTTATTCGCAGTTGGGTGTTGTTGACGTGCAACCGCCCCCCCCCCCTCCTGAATACTACAGTACGTTCTACATACCACCGTATGCAGCCAGGGAACTTGGCGCCGTCCCCCTGGTTGGTTGTTGGTTATGGTAACACAGCATGAAAGTCATGCGAAGGGGGGGCTGCCCATGAGCGAAAAAGGGCGCAGGGGATTTGCAAGACCGCTGGGTAGCGTATACGCAGTAGTAGTGGTACCTGAGGTACGGGGTTCACCTCGGGGCTTGTTTGTTCCATGGATAGATGGATGGATTCATGACATCTAGGCAGCGCCGACACCTCCAAATCAAGGTCACGTTGCCGGTATCCCATCCCGTTTGCCATTCCTTTTTTTTTTCTTTTTCCTTCTTCCACCGTGCGGTGCGGCGTACGACGCAGCGAGTACTACTGCGTACTGCGTACTGCGTATACACAGGAGCATCTGGTTGTAAAGGTTCCATGGATGCATGGATAAGCATCGCGGCAGAAAAGGGAGGGGGCTGTTGCTTTGATAAAAAAAAAAATAAATAAAAACCCCGTCGGAGTGTTTGTTTGATTTGTTTTGGCGGCAGAGAGGTTTGACTCGAGAAAGCCCGGCGCGGGCGTGAGGGATTTCGCCTCACCGCTGGTTTCGGTTGCTGAGCTGAATCGTGTTGACCATGGGGGCGGGAAGGGGGTCCGGCAAACACCCTGGTGGATGGATGGCGAGAGGGGAAAGGCTCTGACGGAATCATGGCGGCGCGACTCCGACAAGACCAAGGCTGATTTTGATTCCGCCTTGTTGGAGTGGGAGCGGATGGATGGGGGGGACGTTCAGCGCGCCGCCATGGCCAACGAAGAGAAGGAAGTGCACATGCATGCTCCTTTCTTTTTTTTCTCTTTTTTTCTGTCACTCGGGTTGTTGTCCCTTGCGATACTTTTGTTTTTCGGGTCACCGTCCCGGAAAGACGGTTTTCGGTACCTGGATGTCCAGGCATAACTCCCCGATTTGGACGCCATCTGGAACATGCGATGCACCCAGGCGGGCTCGATATGCGTCGCAGGGACCAACCAACGTTTGTCGCAAGCCAGCGTTCGCATTCAAGGCCAAGCCTCCTCCCCCCCACCCATGGATATCAGACTTTGTTTGAGCCTCGCCTAGCTGCCCTGAGGAGAAGCTCAGCTGGCAAGACGAAAGGCGCAGGCGACCTACCTAGCGTATAATAGCGCGAACGTGCTAGCCTTGTGAGTGCGGTTGTGCACCCGCGCCACTTGACGAGGGCGCGACGGCGAAGAAGACCTGCCAGCCCGGCATCGTGGACTCGGCCTGGAACCCGCCGGCGGGTCCGGGACGATCCTTTAACGTTGGGGGAAAGAGAAGAAGTCATGTAAGGCTATAGACGTCCAGGGCTCGGTGGATCATGACGTGAAACCCTTCCTACCAACAAAAAAGACAGAGCGCAGCCATGCAAGATACTATGTACTACGCAGTATTAGTGCAGAGAGTACCGAGCAACGGCTCTCTCTCTCGATCTTTCTGCGTGTGTGATCGGGAAGACGACCGGCTGCCTCATGCGGCTGGGGGCTTGGGCTGAAAGAGAAGACATGGATGCCTCTCAGCTACGCAGCACGGCGTGGTGGTAAGGAAGGGATGCTGGCAAATGGTGGCGGCGGTGGTGGTGAAGTGCGGGATGGCCGTTTTTGTCTTCAGCTTTCGAGCCCGTCGGCGGCGATTGGGTGGGAAGCAGGAGGGCCTCGACTGGTCTAACCGAAGCCACAAGATGCCAAGACGCATCAGCACCCAAGACGATGGCAGACACGACCTAGCTACCGAAGCAGAGGGAGGTAGGTAGGTAGGTAGGTAGGTAGCCATCGTGATCCGTGTGTACTCGGTAGGTTGTTTTTGAGAAAGGTCGGGTTGCGGCTGGTTAGTTTGTTTTGCCGGGCCTCTCATATGGAAGGAACTGAGCCGCGGCGCTCGCTGCGGGGAGAGCGAGAGCGACCCGACGCAGGGCGGAGCCAGTGCAGCGCAGCGCCTGCCAACCCGTCCCCCAGACCCGGAACCTGTGGCCCCATGTGCAATCGACGCATTTGGGTTTCGCCGCCGGCCTGTGATTGGCCGGAGAGACCGCAGGGTGGACTGGGTGGATTGCATTTTGTTCCCACTTCACTCTCTGGCGAACTTCCTTCTCAATCTCTAACTCCGAATTCCCCATCCCCGTTCAGTCGTGTGACATGCCAGATGGCTGGTTGTTTTCAACCCACAGTCTCTGCACTCCTTTCCATCCCGAACCCATCTCCGGCCACGTCCCCCTCCGCCACCACATCCACCTTCACAACCGCACCCACGCCCGTTCTGGTTCCATCCTCGCTCGTTCCCGTGTCATTGCCAGGCCAGCATCATCTGCCCGGAATGCCGCAGCATCACCCACCGCAGTCCCGTTCCTACTAACCCTCCCCCCCACCGTTCGCTTTCTTTTTGTCCTGTCTTGACTCCAGCGTCTTGACGCCGCCGCCGCCGCCGCCCCCCCCCGTCTTCGCGTGGGTAGCCGAGGCCACTTCCTTTCGTCGAGCCTTGTCCTCGCCACCGTCGGCCTCGCGATCCCGCGGCATGGACGGGAACGCCCGCGCCAACTCCCGAGAAGCCCTGCGGGACCGGATCGAGACCATCGAGTTGCAGAGCCAGACTTCGGCCAGTCCCTCCCAAGCCACGCCATCGTCATCATCATCATTATCACCGCTTCCACCAGCACCACCAACCCCTGCCCACGATGGCGACCCCCATGTAACGCAGGCCCGCCCGAGGCTGTCCCTCCACCTGGCCCGGGATGGCGAATACCTGCGATCTCGCAGCTACGACGGCGGCACGCGCTCCTCCGCCTCGCGCCGCTTCCAGCCGTCCCCGTCCTTCGGCGCCGGCGATCTCCGCGGGTCCGGCTCGGCGAATCGCACCCCGTCGCCCAGGAAGGACGGGCCCTCGACGCCGGCCGCCGCCCGCCTCCGCCGCGAGGCCGAACCTCGAGTCTCTCTAACCCTGCCGCGCCAGACCTTTGACGAGCGCCGCGACAGCACCGTGCTCATCGCCGACCCCGTCGAAAAGTCGGAAGCGGTCTTGCCGGCGCCCCTTGGCGGCCTTGCGCGCCGCAAGAGCAGCCGAGCGTGGCTCCCCGCCGAAAAGTGGGACAAGCTCCAAGCGTCGGCCCAGGGTGCCTACAAGCGCTTCATCATCGAAGGCCTGCTGCGCCAGAAGCCGTTGCCGCCCAGCCAGGACGGCAGGCACATACCGCTGAAGCCCGGGCTGGTGCGCCGGAAACCCCTCAAGGATGAGCGCACCGGCCACCCCTACGTGTCCAACTTCATCCGCTCGAGCCGCTACACCCTCTGGAACTTCCTCCCGAAGCAGCTCTTCTTCCAGTTCAGCAAGCTGGCCAACTTTTACTTTCTCGTCATCGGTATCCTGCAGATGATACCGGGCCTGAGCACCACGGGCACCTACACCACCATCGGCCCGCTCATCTTTTTTGTGGCCCTCAGCATGGCCAAGGAAGGCTACGACGACTACCGCCGCTACCGGCTCGACAAGCTCGAGAACCGAAGCCTGGTCTCGGTGCTGGACCCGGAGGGCACGGTGAAGCGCGCCCCGGGCGAGGGCCGCCGACGCGCCCGGTCCATGTTCGGCCGAGAAAAGCCGCCCGTGGGCGACCAGGCCACCGAGATGGGGCAGGTGGGCGGGGCGGGCATCGTCGAGGACGCCCGGTGGGCCAAGGTGGAGTGGCAGGACCTGAGGGTGGGCGACATCATCCGCCTGGAGCGCGACGAGAACGTCCCCGCCGACATCATCCTGCTCCACGCCACGGGGCTCAACGGCGTCGCCTACATCGAGACCATGGCGCTCGACGGCGAGACCAACCTCAAGAGCAAGCAGGCCTGCCCCCTGCTGGCCAAGCGGTGCGCCTCGATCGAGACCATGGCGGCGTGCGATGCCGAGGTCGTGTCGGAGGATCCCAACATCGACCTGTACAACTACGAGGGCAGGGCCACCGTCAACGGCGAGACCATGCCCCTGACCCTCAACGAGATCGTCTACCGCGGCTCCATCCTGCGCAACACGACACACGCCGTCGGCCTGGTCGTCAACACGGGCGAGGAGTGCAAGATCCGCATGAACGCCAACAAGAACGTGCGCGCCAAGGCCCCCGAGATGCAGTACGCCGTCAACCGCATCGTCGTCATGCTCGTCTTCTTCGTCGTCATCCTCAGCGTCGGCTGCACGGTCGGCTACATCATCTGGCGCGGCCGGTACGAATCGCGCGCCTGGTACCTGTACCGCGGCAGTGTGACCCTCACCCAGATCTTCGTCGCCTTCATCATCGCCTACAACACCCTGATCCCCCTGTCCCTCTACGTCAGCCTCGAGATCGTCAAGCTCGGCCAGCTGTACCTGCTCAACGACGTCGAGATGTACGACCCGGACACCGACACCAAGTTCGTCGCCAACACCACCACCATCCTCGAAAACCTCGGCCAGGTGAGCTACGTCTTTTCCGACAAGACGGGCACCCTGACCGAGAACATGATGAAGTTTCGCAAGATGACGGTGGCCGGCACCGCCTTCCTGCACGACATGGACCTCCAGCGCGAGGCCGCCAAGAAGGGGGAGCCGGATCCGACCGCCAAGCACGCGGCTTCGGCGGCCGCCGCCGCCACCCGCGCCGCCGATCCCGAAACGAAGGAGGAGCCTCTGGTCGGAGCGCACCCGGTCGACGCCGGCCACCGCGCGCCGAGGGCGAGCACGGCGTCGAGGTGGAAGTCGCCGGTCCATCCCACGCGCCCCCAGCTCGAGCTCAAGACCGAAGACCTCCTCCGCTACCTCGCCAACCACCCGCACTCCAACTTCACGCGCAAGACGCGCCAGTTCATCATGTGCATGGCCCTGTGCCACACGTGCCTTCCCGAGGTTCGCGGCGACGGCGAGATGTCCTTCCAGGCGGCCTCGCCCGACGAGCTGGCGCTGGTCGAGGCCGCCCGGGACCTGGGCTACCTGCTGGTCGAGCGCTCCGCCCAGTCCATGACGCTGCAGACGCGCGCCGCCAACGGCGCGACCATCACCGAGGTGTACGAGATCCTCGACGTCATCGAGTTCAGCAGCAAGCGCAAGCGCATGTCCATCGTCCTCCGCATGCCCGACGGCCGCATCTGCATCTTCATCAAGGGCGCCGACAGCGTCATCCTGCCGCGCCTCAAGCAGAAGCAGCTCGCCCTCCAGACCGCCTCGGCCGTCGAGCGCCGCGCCAGCATGCGCCGGAGCGTCGAGCAGGAGAAGGCCCTCCGCCGGCTGAGCCTGCAGAGCCCCAAGCGCGACAGCATGACGCTCCGCCGGGCCCTCGAGCGCAAGGACAACGGCTTCCGCCGGTCCATGGCCCTGACGGACGAGGTGGACCAGTGGCTCTCGCGCCGCGAGGCCGACGTGCTGGGGGAGCAGGCCGACGACCCCGACGCCTACCTGGCGGCGCCCCGCCGCTCCATGGCCGGCGGGGGCCGGTCGCTCGAGCTCGCGCGCCTCGCCGATCCGGTCGAGGCCGCCGTGGACGAGTCGCACTCGCTCGGCGAGGCGGCCCTCTTCGAGCGCTGCTTCCAGCACGTCGAGGAGTTCGCCACCGAGGGCCTGCGCACGCTCATCTTTGCCTACCGCCACCTGGACGAGGACGAGTACCGCCGGTGGAAGGAGATCTACCTCAAGGCGACGACGAGCCTGGTAAAGCGCCAGGAGCGCATCGAGGAGGCGGCCGAGCTGATCGAGCAGGACTTTGACCTCGCGGGCGCCACGGCCATCGAAGACAAGCTGCAAGCGGGCGTGCCCGAGACCATCGACAAGCTGCGGCGGGCCAACATCAAGGTGTGGATGCTCACGGGCGACAAGCGCGAGACGGCCATCAACGTGGCGCACTCGGCGCGCATCTGCAAGCCGTTTTCCGAGGTGTACATCTTGGACGTGACGCTCGGCGACCTGCGCGACCGCCTGGCCATGACCCTGACCGACATCTGCCGGGGGATGGTGCCGCACTCGGTCGCCGTCATCGACGGCCATACGCTCGCCGTCGTCGAGGGCGACGAGACGCTCCGCGTCCTCTTCTTCGACCTGGTCGCCAGGGTCGACTCGGTCATTTGCTGCCGCGCGTCGCCCTCGCAAAAGGCCAACCTTGTCCGCTGCATCCGCAAGCAGGTGCCCTCGGCCGTCACGCTCGCCATCGGCGACGGCGCCAACGACATCTCGATGATCCAGACGGCCCACGTGGGCGTCGGCATCTCGGGCCGCGAAGGCCTGCAGGCGGCTCGCATCTCGGACTACTCGATCGCCCAGTTCCGCTTCCTGCAGCGCCTGCTGTTCGTCCACGGCCGCTGGAACTATATCCGCAGCGGCAAGTACATCTTGGGCACCTTTTGGAAGGAGGTGGTCTTCTACCTCGTCCAGGCCCACTACCAGCGCTACAACGGCTACACGGGCACCTCGCTGTACGAGTCGACCGCGCTGACCGTCTTCAACACCATCTTCACGTCGCTGCCCGTCATCATCCCGGGCATCTTCGAGCGCGACCTGTCGGCCGAGACCCTGCTGGCCGTGCCCGAGCTGTACGCCTTCGGCCAAAAGAACCGCGGGTTTCACTTTTTGCAGTATCTGGGGTGGATGTTTATGGGTGTTGTCGAATCGGGGCTCATCTTTTATCTCGTCTACTACATCTACGCCGCCACCTCGCACTTCCCCGTCCCGACGGACCTCTACGCCGTCGGCACCCTGGCCTTCTCCCTGGCCGTGGTCTTCATCAACATCAAGCTCATGTTCTTGGAGGTGCACGACCGCACGGCCATCATCCTCGGCGCCATGTTCCTCTCGCTGCTGGGCTGGTGGCTGTGGAACATCCTCATCAGCCTCTTGTACCCGGCCCGGCTGGGGCTGTACGTCATCCACGAGACGTTCCTCAAGGAGTTCGGCCGGGCACCCATGTGGTGGCTGGTGCATATCGTGGTGCTGTCGGCGCTGATCGTGTTCGAGCTGGGGGTCACGGCGGCGAGGAAGAGCCTCTGGCCCACGGATCGGGATCTCATGCAGGAGATGGAGCACATCCAGGGGGTGAAGGAGGTGCTGAGGGAGCACGCCAAGGGCGGCGGCGGCGGCGGCAACGTTTTCCTTGACCTCGAGGCCGCCGCGGAGGGCGCTGGTAACGCGAACGGCGAGACGGGCGCCGCCGCCGCCGCCGCCGCCGCCGGCGGCGGGACGACGGGAAGAAACCGCGGCGCAGGGGACGCCGCGTCGCTCAAGACGGTCACGTCGGCGTCAGCGTCCACGTCGGCGGCCGCTCCGCTACCGGGATGGCAGCGGTGGGAAAGCAGCAGCGCCGCTGCCGCCGCCACCAACAACGGCAATCTCTCGCCGTATGGTCACGGGTCGGGGTCCGTCACGCCGAGGCGGTTAACGTCGGAGTATCCGCGGCATCGGCCTTTTACGCCGCCCGAGGAGGAGAGGGAGAAGGATGGAGCGGAAGGGGAGGAGGATCACGACAAGAACGCCAAGAGCGGCAACGGCGTTGACGAGATCCCCGGGGAGCAAAAGAGTGCGGTGGAGGTGACGATCAAGGGGATCGCGCCCTCGGGGGGATCATGAAGCGAAATGGGTCATGTCTGTATTTGCTGTAGATATGGGAGAAGGGGGGCATTTATAAGGGCACACGCATGATGGCGCAACGGAGTTTTGGGTGGAGAGGAAACGGTTTGTTGCTTTGCTTTGCTTTGCTTTTTTTTTTTTTTTTTTTTTTTTTTTTTTTTTTGTCGGGGCGGGTTGGTTGCTTTGTGCCCGGATTGAATGGGTCAACGCTGCGGGCTGGGTTTCACACACTCTCTTGTTTCTTCACATATATATAACTACACGCAGACGCGCACACGTATACGCACCACGCACACACACGCACACACGCACACGCACGCACAGACACGCATATGGTTTTGCATAGATACGGAGGTGGATTGGGAAGCTTTGGGTGCCGACTACCTACCTACCTAGCTTTGGGTACAAAAAGAAATACAATTTCAGTGTTGCACCCCAGACGTTGATGGATACCGGTTTCAGGAGAGGGTTGGTCTTGTGCGAATCCGATCGCCACGCTCAACCGCCATGCATGCCTCTTGACTTTGTTCTCGCCTACAAGGTGCCTTCGATCCGCTGCTTGACAGCGTCAGGCCAGAGCTACCGCATTTGGCGAGTTATGCCGGCGAGCAACCAATAAATGGATCAAGGCCCGCCCTTGGGCCAACTCGGGGACGGACGGTTGATGCGTAAAAAGAAAATAAGAAAAATAAAAAAAAGAGAATCCAATCATGGGAGACACGAGGCGCGCAAAAAAAGAAAATGAATAAATAATAAAGAAATAAATCAAAAAAGGCCGAAGGGTATTACGACAGTGTGGGCTAAACGCATCGCTATCTGACAGGGCCAACGCTCTTTTTTCTCTCTTTTTTCGCTCTAGCTTCACCGCGTACCACCACCACCACCACCAGTAGCTAGCAAGCACGACTTGGACATCCGTGGGGGGCCTCAGCTCGAAGCGGCCGCGTTCTGGGCCGGAGCCGACGGCGTCGGCTCGACCTTGAGCTGGGCCATCTTCTCATCCACCTCGGAGACCTCGGCGTCGGTCGCCGCGGCCGAGTCGCCTGCCGTTGCCTTTGTCGTGGTCGCCGTCGTTGCCGGCGGCTCCGCGGCCGGAGCGGGGGCTTCGGAAGCCGGGGCCGGGCCGGGGCCGGGCCGGGGCCGGAGCGGGCGCGAGCGGGCCGGCGACGCCGACCTCGGTGGCGCCGGCCAGGTAATCCTCGGACTCGCCGACGTGGCCTCCGGCGGCGAGCCAGCGCTTCCAGCGGGACTCGCGGCGCTCCTCGCACAGCTTGTGCAGGGCGGGCCAGTAGACGGCGTGGTCGTACTCAAAGTCGAGCCTTCCGCTGCTGAACTCGGACCACATCTGCTCCTGGGGCACGTAGTTGGCCATGTCCTCGTTGAACTTGAGCTTCTCGCGGGTGAGGGGGTCGATGAAGGGGGTGATGAGCTTGAAGAAGCCCGTGACGATCCAGGGCATGTTGATGATGAGGGCGCGGCCGAGGCGCTCCGGGTAGTGGTGCTGCAGGATGTGGAGCACCTCGCGGGCGATGCCGATGCCGGGGGCCGTGTTGGAGCGCGACTTGCTCTGCTTGAAGTTGATGAGCAGGGCGAGGGTCTCCTGCCCGGGGGGCATGAGGTCGATGACGCGCTCGACCATGTAGACGAGGTGCTGGACCTGGCGCGGGGACGGGTCCGTGTTTTGGCGGCCCGGGTTGAGGTAGTGGCAGACGCGGCACTCCTTGTCGTAGCCGAGGATGATTTGCTTGCCCGTCTCGTTCTCGGGGGAGATGTGGTCGGCGGTGAGCTGGTCGACGCCGTACTCGCGGCGCCAGGCCAGGGTCTCGAGGAGGCGGGCCTCGGCGTCCTTTTCGTGCCACTTGGTGGCGCGCAGGTAGCGGAACAGGCACTCGCGGGTGAGCCAGAACTTTTCGCGCTCCGTGAGGGGGCCGGCGTGGCCCTTGGCCGAGGGCACCTCGGGCCAGCCCTTGGCCTGGGCGAGCAGCCAGTCGTACTTTTGCTGCTGCTCAGGGGTCAAGACGGGGCGGTCCTTGGGGCGGCTATCCGCGGTGGGAGAAGGCAGAGGCACCTTGAGCACGCCGGCCCCGGGTTGAGCAGCAGCAGCAGCAGCAGCAGGAGTTGGTGTTGACATGTTTTCTTTTTTGGATGGCTCCCGTGAGAAGGGTGGTTGGGGGGTTGTATCTTTAGAGGAGGAGGAGGAGGAGGAGGCGGAAGAGGAGGGGCAGGTTAGCACGATGGGGTGGGTGGATGCAGAGAGATTTACTTTGATAGAGTTTTGGGTTGTTTGGTTACAAAGAAGGGGGGGAAGGGGGTGAATGGGTGAGAGTGAAGCCTTACCCTTGGCTGTGTTTTGTGTGTTTGTCCCGTCAAGGTACGAAGTGGAACTCGATGTTGAGCCCAGAGAGTGAAAGAAGGAAAGAAAGGAGAAAAAGAAAGAGAGCGAGAGAGAGAGAGAGTGTGTGTGTGTGTACTGCGTATGTGTATGTGTATGTGTGTATGTGTGTGTTTAAGGAGAGATTCAACCAGGAGGAACGTCGTTGGTTGGAATCCAAAGAAATCCCAAGAAGTCCAGCGGCAGATAAGACACACGCCCAACCAACCAAGATGAATCAATACCTCAAGGTAGAGAGATAGATAGATAGATAAACTAGATGGATACTTTCACCGCGTAGCTCTCTGGCTCCTCGGCGCTCCTCTGGGTACGCAATGCCCGCTGTTATCCTCTTTTTTCCAGGGGGCGGGAATCCAAGGGTTCCAAGAGACCGAATGGCATTTGGCATGTTGGGGGGGGGATTGGGGAGGGAGGGGGGGAAAACAGCGCTGAGCGACCGCATCCAGCTCGGCGGATCTGCGCGCTAGTCCTGATACGGCTTGGCGTTAACAGGCACGAAAAGAGGGAGGGAGGCTATTGGACAGTCGAGAACCCACCCGGGCGGATCCTTTTTTGGCAAGGAGGGAAGAAGTCTTGGCGCGATGGCCCGCGTATAGTAAAGTGCAAGTGCCGTGGGGCTTTTGGTTTTCTCGTTAGGCGCGTCTCACGCGTCGTCGCTGTCGTTGTCGTTCCCGTCACAAAGCGAAAGATTCCTGTTTCCCAGTTTCCCATGACATCCCATGACATGTAATTTACACCTCCAACTAGGACCATTCTCCTTCTTCCAAACATCCTCTCCAAGTCCTCTGGCCTCATCTTCGCTTGTTCCCCCCCAAAACTTCACTTACACTCGACGCAAATGCAGACCTGAACCGACCAACGACGACAACCGACCGACGTCATGGCCGCCGAATCCAACGAAACCCTCGCCGAGCTCAGGCAGCGCTTCGCCCCGGCCTCGGGCCAGCTCGAGCCCGACGTCGCCGCCGAGCTCCAGTCCATCATGCGCATGCACCAGCTCTCGGTCCAGGACCTCTACTTCAAGTGGGAGTCGTACGGCATCAAGATGGGCATGGACGACTTCAAGGCCTCCATCGACACCCTCCGCGCCTTCAAGCAGACCCTCCAGGACGATCTCGAGAGGTCCGCCCGCTCCCACCCCGCCGTCAAGTCGGAAAGGCGCTCCGCCCCGACCCCGCGCGTCGCAAAGTCCGGCGGCGATGTCTTTGGCATGCTCGACGGCCTCACCACCCCCGGCCCCGGCCGCGGCGCCAGGCCCGGCCCCAAAAAGACCCCCGCCTCCC
The DNA here is from genome assembly GCF_042764415.1 of Remersonia thermophila. Taxonomy (NCBI): domain Eukaryota; kingdom Fungi; phylum Ascomycota; class Sordariomycetes; order Sordariales; family Chaetomiaceae; genus Remersonia; species Remersonia thermophila. The sequence continues at coordinate 3,614,187 of NC_092219.1, forward strand.
GCGCCCGCGTCGGCGTCGGCGTCGGCGCCGAACCTCCCAGCTCCTCCCCCATGAAGGTCGAGGACCACTTGAACGCCATGGGCGCCATCCCGTACGCCTTCTCTACCCTCTCCTCTCTCTCTCTCTCTCTCTCTCGCTGCATGCTGACGCTTGCTTCCAACTTGCTTCTTCTTCTAGTCCTTCCTCCTTCGCCGACAGAGCCAACCCGGGCGAGGTCCTCGAGGTCTTCAACGAGAAGCTCGACCCCGCCGAACCTCCCATCGCCCCCTTCCCCGAGCCCCGCATCAAGCTTACCGCCACCTCGGACCAGAGGAAGCTCGCCTACAAGGGCCTCGCCATGAAGCTCTCGGAAGCCTCCGAGATCCTCGACGACCGGATAGACGACTTCACGGCCCTCGTGGCCCAGCACCACAAGCTCGACGACTCGGCCTTTGGCAACCCCGCCAGCCAGGGCACCACCGAGATCGTCGCCGTCGGCCGCATCGCCTCCGACTCCCCCGAGGGCAAGCTCAACGCCGCCTCCCTGGTCCTCGAGACCTCCCGCGCCACGGGCAACGGCCTGCGCGTGCCCCTGAACCTGTCCCGCCTCCCGACCTACCACTTCTTCCCCGGCCAGATGGTGGCCCTGCGCGGCGTCAACTCGTCCGGCCGCGACTTCACCGTCCACCAGATCCTCCAGGTCCCGCCCCTCCCCTGCGCCGCCTCGCCTCCGGACGTGCTCGCTTCCCACCTCGAGCGCCTGCGCGGCGGGCCGGACGTCATGGACGACGACGACGCCCCCCCGCCCGCCCCGCTGACCCTCCTCTTCGCCTCGGGCCCCTACACCGCCGACGACAACCTCGACTTTGAGCCCCTGCACGCCCTCTGCAGCGACGCCGCCGACCAGCTCGTCGACGTGCTCGTTCTCGCGGGGCCCTTCCTCGACGCCGAGCACCCCCTGCTCGCCTCGGGCGACTTCGACCTGCCCCCCGACGCCGTCCACGACCCGGACACGGCCACCATGGCCACCGTGTTCCGCCACCTCGTGGCGCCCGCCCTGCAGCGCGTCGCCGCCGCCAACCCGGCCGCCACCATCCTCCTCGTGCCCTCGGTGCGCGACCTCGTCGACAAGCACGTCGCCTGGCCCCAGGACGTGTTCCCCCGCAAGGAGCTCGGCCTGCCCCGCTCCGCCCGCGTCGTCGGCAACCCCATGACCCTCAACATCAACGAGATGGTGCTCGGCGTCAGCGCGCAGGACGCGCTGTGGGAGCTGCGCCACGAGGAGCTGGTCGGCGGCGGCGTCGGCGGCGCCGACGCGCTCACCCGCGTGAGCCGCTACCTCATCGAGCAGCGGCATTACTTCCCGCTGTTCCCGCCCACGGACCGGAGGAAGCTGCCCAAGACGGGCGTGGCCGCCGAGATTGGCGGCGGCGGCGTCCCGCCGGGCGCCATGCTCGACGTGAGCTACCTCAAGCTAGGCGAGATGGTGAACGTGAGGCCGGACGTGTTGGTGGTGCCGAGCGCGTTACCACCGTTTGCCAAGGTGAGCTTTTTCTCTCTTTCTCTCTCTCTCTCTTTCTCTCTCTTTCTCTCTCTTTCTCTCTCTCTCTCTCTCTCTCTCTCCCTTTTTATTTCTTCCTCACCGCCCTCTCCCCCCTCCCTGGGGAACACGTGCTGTGTTGCGTGGGACTCTGCAAGCTGACGCGGCGAGGATTCAGGTCGTCGACAGCGTCCTGGTCATCAACCCGGGCTACCTCTCCAAACGAAAGGCCGCGGGGACGTACGCCAAGATGACGTTGTATCCGCCGTCGCAGGAGGCTCTCGCCAAGGTGGAAGAAGGCATGGTGGCGCACAGGATATTCGACAGGGCAAGGGTCGAGATTACGAGGATTTAACTAGTCAAGAGGTTTCATGATGATGAAAATGGATAATGCAGGAAAGAAGAGGAGGGGGGCTGGAAATCCACGTCACGTCACGTCATCGGGTCGGATCGGCCAACAAAGAACGAAACACGTTGGGTATGCAGGTGTGTATGCGCGTGTACCTATGTTGTGCGCATTGGAGGGGAGGCCGCCGGCCGCAGGTCCTTTCCTATCATCTGGCGTCCACCCGCCGCCGCTTGTCGCCCTCGTACCCATGCCCATCTCCTCCTCCGCGCTCCCGGGACGGAGACCGTTTCCGCCGGTCCGAGCGCGGCGACCGAGACCGGGAGCGCGACCTTCTTGGCCTGTCGCGGCCGTCGTCGCGCCGCCGGTACGAGGCGTCGTCCCTGCGCCCGTCCCGGCTCCGGCTGCCGTCTCTGTGCCGATCCCTGTCTCTGTCCCTGTCCCTCCGCTCCCCCAGCGGTATGGCGTTGGCCCCCTTGGCGCCATCGCCTCCCTCCCGCCGGCGCCGGAAATCGTCGTCGGGCCGGAACCGCTCGTCCACGTCCCTCGGGGCCCTGTCCCACCCGCCGCCGCCGCTTCTCCTGCCGTCCGCCAGGCCGCCCCACTGGCCCGTGTCCTCGCTCTTGAGATCGCGATACTTGGTGGCGCCCTTCTTGCCAATCTTGGACAGGTCGCGCATCTGGAGGGCCTTGGGCAGCAGGGAGCGGTCGACGTCGTCGGCGAAGCGGGCGCCGACGACGTCGCGCTTGTCGAGCCCCATCTCGGCGGCCTGGTCCGTGTAGAAGGCGCCGCGGTGGAAGTACCGCTGCATGTAGGCCATCTTGCCGCGGCCCTCCTTCTCGTCGCGCTGGGCGGCGAGGCGGGCCTCGTCCTCGGCGCGGCGCTCCTCCTCGGTCAGGCCCCGGCGGCGCTCCAGCTCGGCGCGCTCCCGCTCGCGCGCCTCGATGGCGTCGCGCTCGCGCCGCAGCCGCTTGAGCTCGCGCAGCTTCCACGCCGCGTGCTCGGCCTCGGGGTCGACGTCATCCGTGTCGTCCACCTCGGCCTCGGCGTCGGACCCGGACGCCGACGACGACTCCCAGTGCTTTTTCCCGGAGCGGCGCGCCGCCAGGTCCTTGCGGATCTGCTCCTCGACGAGCTCGTCGGCGGCGCGGCGGCGGGCTTCCGTGTCCTCGGCGCCGCCGGCGGGTTGGGCCGAGGAATGGACGGTCGGGGCGACAGCGGCGGCGGTGGCAGGAGTAGTAGTAGTAGTAGAAGCGGCGGTGCCGGCGCCGCCGGCTTGGGCTTGGGCTTGTCGCTGGCTTTTGGGGATGAACTTGGGTCGCATCATCAACCGACGGGGGGCTTCTTCTTCTTCCGATTCGGACTCGTCGGACTCGGACTCTTGTTCGGACCCGCTTCCCGACGCTTCGCTCCCGTCCTCTTCCTCGTCGTCGTCGTCGTCGTCGTCTTCCTCCGTCACGAACCCCTCCTCCCTCGCTTTCCGCTCGGCCTCTTCCCTCGCTTTCCTCGCCGCCTGCCGTCGCGCCTCGTCGTCGGCCCGGTCCGTCCCTCCCAGCCCGACGCCGGCCAGGTTGATCTTGGCCCCGTCGCCGCGGGAAATCACGCGTCCCGGTCCCGCCGAGGTGGCGAATCGCGGCGGCGGCGCGGCCCGGCGCGGAGGCGCCTTTTTCGTCTCTTCGCGGTCCGAGGCGGCGTTGTCGTCGTTGTCGTCGTCGGAATCGGAGTCGGAGGAGGATTCGGGGCCGACCGCCTTGCCGGCGCGGTGGCGGGCGGGACGGGCCGGATTGGCCGTCATGCGTTTTTGGGTGGGAGGCGGTGGCATGTTGGATATCTGGGGGGGAGGAGGAGGAGGAGGAGGAGGAGGAGGAGGATGAGGATGAAAGGAAGAAAGTTTCCTCGCGGGTTTGTTTTTTTTTTTTTTTGTCGGTGATGAAATGGCCTGGAAGAAGTCCAAGTGCAGGAATAAGCCAAGAAATGCTGTTGACATGGGGGATGCGGTCATGGGGCTTGGCACGAGACAACGTCCGCCTTTCGCCTCCCTCTCTCTCTCTCTCCCTCCCTCTCTCGGGTACGGTACCTGAGCGAGAGGGCCGGCATTTCTTTGTCATTAACGGAAACGTGGGGTAGAACAGAGCTGCTGGTTCCCTGAGAGTGTGTTTGTAGCATTACATAGGCTGTTATTCTTTGTTGTTGAAGGTCCTGCTCTATACGACCGCCCTCCATGGATGCTTGACAACTCGTCCATCTACTTGGACACAGCTTGGACACACGCAAAACACGCCAACCAAAAAAACGGGCGCTGAGCATGTCGAGACATCGGGTCGCTCTGCTTGTCGGGTATCCTCCCATCCTTCTATCCAACCTCTCTCCTCCTTCCCCCACCGCCTTGGCGCATCACGACGCCTTGGAACCCCCCAGCTGCAACCCCCCAAACGCCCTGTCCAGCTGCTCCCCCGTGTCCGGCGCCTCCATCTCGCTCAGCCCCGACGTTGCATCCCCGTAGCCGTTCCCCGTTGACCATCCCTGCACCAGCTGATGCTGCTCGCCGGCGCCGACCCCCAACCCCAACCCCAACCCCAACCCCACGCCCGATCCCGATCCCGACCCCGATCCCGACCCCGATCCCGACCCCGATCCCGACCCGGCTGCTCCCGTCGCCGTCGCGCTCCCCGCTGGCCTCTCGGGCTCCAGCAGCCTCGCGTCGCTGTCCAGCCACCCCGGCGCGACCCGCCGCTTCTCGGCCAGCTCCCGGGCGCGGATGCGCTCGTCGGCGGCGGTCAGGTCGCGCTCGGCCTGGGCGACGAGGCGGGCGACGTGCTCGTGCAGGGCGCGGCACGAGGCGAGAATGTCGTCCGGGTGGGCGGCCTGGCCCGAGGGAGAGGTGACGTATCTGGGCTTGTTGCTCGGCGCGCCGTTGCCTCCGTTGCCTGCAGCAGCGGCGGCAGCGGCGGTGAGAGGGTCGGCGGGGTTGGTGATGGTGGTGGTGGTGGTGGTGGAAGAAGAGGCTTGGGTGTCTGCGTCTGCGACGACGGCGGAGAAACTGCCGAGGATGGATGGCGGGAGGGTGGAGGGCATGGGCTTGTAACGGTAGGGGAGGGTGGTGGCGGTGGGCAGGTTGACAAAGGGGGAGACGGTCAGGGGGATTTGTTGGAGGAAGGGATGAGTGCCTGGGAACGACGGCAGGTTAGTTCGGGATCTGGAGAGGGCGCAAAAAGACGGAGCTGGTGCTTACGGTCGTCGTGCATTGTGTCGGCGATCGAGCGGCAGTGGCAGAGGGTTCGGTGATTGTCGGGAGGGAAAAGAATAGGGAGGAATCCCGGTGACAGGATGCCATCGAGGTTGGGACCGTTCGTGGTACGGAATACCGTGGATCTTGTTCCGGCCCGTTTCCCAGCGTCGCGGGCCTATAACGTTAGTACATAATTAACTACCTAGGTGGTAGGTACCTTATCTACTGCGTAGTTACGGTGTACGGTGCACTAGTGAACCATGTACCATGAGCCGCGAGCAAGCGGGGGGAGGGGGGTTGGCGATAAGATAAAACTCTGCCCCACATCCGTTTACGACAGCAATACGCAGTAGGTAATTATACTGTGTAGTAGCTAGCTAGCAGGCGCAAGCTCCTCCTGGTCAGGTCCTCTGCTCTCCAGGTGGAAGCTGCAGGCTGCAAGGGTCCCCACGTCGATTCTGCTTCTTTCCTCAGGTCCAGCCAAAAACAGTCGAAACAGTTGCTCGACGTTCCCATTTCTGTTCTCCCTCCTCCAACACTTGTGCGCATCATTGTCGCCTGGGTCACCCCGATCCGACCAGACAGCATCTCCCTGCCAAAGATGAGCCTCCAAACCGTCCGGCGCCCCTTCGCCGTCGACGACTACACCCCTCTCTCCCAGCACCTGGAGCAGACCCCCGAGAGCTTCTTCGACGGCAAGCCCGTTCTCTTCTACCATGCCGCCGGCGCCAAGGCCTGGATTCCCAAGTCGCAGCGCGACAAGCTGCCCTTCTTCCCCGCCGACCTCTCGTCCGAGCCCACCGCCCCAGAAAGCTCGGCCCTCGCCGACCAGGCCGAGGAGCCCGTGGAGCAAAACGTCGACGTGTTTGTCAACTCTCGGTAAGCTTCTTCTTCTTCTTCTTCTTTTACCTTTTGGCTCACCTTTCCTCTTCTCCCTTAGCGACCTCTCCCTCTTCTCCCCCGCGGCCGAATGCGGCGTCTCGATCCCCTACCAGCAAATCACCATCCACGCCATCAAGAAGCTCCGCAGCTCCGACGGCGGCGTCGTCTTCCCCGCCGTATACCTCCAGCTGGACCTCGCCGACGGGGGCGCCGGCGACGACGACTTTGACACCATCGAGCTGACGCTGATCCCGCCGGCCCCAGCGACCAACACCACCACCGCTGCTGCCAACGGTGCCAACGGTGCTAACGGTGCTGGCGCTGCTGGCGCTGCCACCGCCGCCGCCGCCTCCGCCTCCGCAACAACAGACGGCGACGACGCCAGGTCCGCGGAAGCGACGCGTCTCTTCGAGGCCATCTCGGAGTGTTCCAACCTGAACCCGGACCCCGTGCAGGACGGCGAGGACGCGGACGACGCCGGCGACGCGCAGATTCTGTTCGAGGGCGATTACGAGCCCATCGAGGGCCTGCCCGGCGCGTTTGCGGGGTCGGGGACCGGGGGGTTACCGCCGCCGTTGCCGGGCAGCGGGGGGTGGATTACGGCGGAGAACGTGCACGAGTACTTTGACGAAGAAGGGAACTGGATCGGCGGGGACGGAGAGGAAGAAGAAGAAGCGCAGGAGGGGGCGGTGAGCGGAGAGTTGGGGGAGGGTGCCGGCGCGGTGCACCCCCGGGAAGAGGACGGCAAGGAGCCGAATGGGACAGGAGAGGAGGTGGAGGTCAAGAGGCCGAGGAGGGAATGATAAGAGGGAACCTACCTACTAAGTTCCCTAGCTAGGCAGGCACCTTGGATGCAGGTGCGTAAAAGGACGGGAACAGCCACAGCAACAGCAACAGCAGGACAGCCCAGCCCGAGCCATGGCTCGAGGTCCCATGTGGTGTTGATGTTGATGTCGGATGCATGAGTGGACCATCCACCCTAACCCTACAGTGGACGCTTTGGGGGCCTCGGATAACCATGTAGAAGACGAGGTGCGAGAGCCTGGCACCCTGATATACCTACCACCTGGCCAGGGGCTTCGAATGTAGAACCCAAGCCACCCGCCCTTTTCCTGCAGCCATGGCTGGATCCAGGGAAAAGACGCTGTTTGTCTAGACATTTCTTTGGGAGTCCTATTGTGAGGTGAGGCCCCATGATGCGGAGGTGCCTGTGTGGATGACCGTTACGTAACATTTCGTTACGTGACCTGCTGTTGTTACACAACCCGACGCTCGCTGGATAACTACGATTACGCTGGACCACAAAGCTTCGCTAGCTTGGTGGCTGGCCGAAGACCCCCCAATTCCCCCCCTGACCGCCAACCGCCGACCTCCTACCGCTGGCCACTGACCACCGACCATGGACACGGCCGCCGAGACCTCAGGTACCTGAGTGGATCAACCAACCCCAACCCCAACCCCCCTAACCCCCGGGTCGGGCGGTCTTGCATTCATCAACCACCCCCAGAGATCCAGTCACAGCTCGACCTACCAGGTCAACCCCCCCCCCCCCCCAAAAAAAAAAAAAAAAAAAAAAAAAATCGAGGTTTCTTTTCCCTTCCACACCACCTCCATCTTCACCGGCCGTCGGAACCGCCATGACCGCCACATCCATCGACTGGAACCGCGTGGGCATGGGCCCCCAGCCGGCGCGCCTCCGGCCGCGAAGCCGCAGGAAACTACGGTGGCTCCCGGGCCGGCCGGCGGTGGGTCTCGGCTTGGCGGCGGCGGTCGTGCTGCTGCTCTGGGCCTTGCTGCCCTACGACAACACGCTGCGCCTCGCCGTTTGGTGGAACGCGAAGCGGCTCCGCGAGGCCCTGCTGCCGGCGCCGAGCGAGCGCTGGGCCCACGACGACGCGCCGCCGCGCCACCCGCTCGACGTCGGCCGCGACGTCCTCGTCATCGTCAAGACGGGCTACGGCACCCGCGACCGGGTCCCGGCCTGGCTCGAGGCCCTGCCCGAGGCGAGCCGGTTCCGCGACATCATGGTCATCGCCGACTCGGAAGGGGACGTCATGTTCGCGGCGCCGGGCGCCCCCGAGGAGCAAAAGCTCCACGTGTACGACGCCGTCGGGCACTCGATCCGCCAGCACCTCGCCGCGTTCCGCGGGCACCCTCGCGTCCGCAAGTACCAGCAGCTGGCCGAGGCCATCTACCGCGGAGACGAGGCCCTGGCGCTGCAGCACTGCCGCGCGTTTGGGTGGGAGCTGGACGCCATGAAGGTACGTAGTTTTCCTCTCTCCCTCTCCCTCTTTCTCTCTTTTTTTCCCCCCCCTCGGGTGAGCCCGTCCTAGAGCTTTTTGTTTTCCTTCTCTTTCTCGTCCCTAGTTCCTCTCGGGCCTCGAAATGGCCTACCAAAAGTACCCGGACAAGCAGTGGTACCTGCTGGTCGACGACGACACGTACCTGGTGCAGCCGACGCTCTTCCGGCTGCTGCAGCACCTCGACCCGCGGCGGCCGCGGTACCTGGGCAACCCGGTCGGCGACTTCCGCGCCCGGTTCGCGCACGGCGGCTCGGGCATCGCGCTGTCGCGGGCCGCCGTGGCGCGGCTCGTGGGCGACCGGCGCGGGCTCGCGGCGCTCCACGCCGCCTCGCTCGACGAGACGTGGGGCGACCGCCTGCTGGCCCGCGCCCTCCTGCGCCTCGGCGTCCACCTCGACGAGACGTACGCCCGCTGGTTCAACGGCGAGCCCCCGGCCCTCGCCCGCGTCCGCGCCGACCGCGTGTGCGCGCCCCTCGCGTCGTTCCACAAGTTCCCGTCCCCGGACGCCATGCGCGACGTCGGCCGCCGGTTCCGGGACCTGCCCGTCGACGGCGAGGCTCTGGTGTGGGGCCGGCTGTGGGAGATGCACGGCCGGCCGGCGCCGTGGGCGGTCCCCGACGGCGAAGCGGCCGACGGGTGGGACTACGTGGGCCTGCCGGACGAGTCGATGCTCACGCTCGGGGGCGTCGGCGCCGCCGCCGCGTGCCGGCGGCACTGCGAGCGGCGGTCGCGGGCGTGCATGGCGTGGTCGTGGGACGCGGCGGCCGGCCTGTGCCACGTCAGCGCGTGGATGACGGTGGGCGAGCCGGCCCCGGGGAAGGTGTCCGGGGTGAACGTGCCGAGGGCGAAGCGGCTGGCGGCCGAGTGCGGGCTGTGAAGGAGGAGGGCCACCAGCACGTACCGAGGCACATTGTTGTGTGGGGTGGAGGGGGTATTGAGAGGCTGGGTGTGCGTAGGGGCCATTTACAAGACAAGTGCTTGCGGATCGAACAACGGGATGGATGGGCAGAGGGTAATTCACTTGTTTTCACCTCGAATGTAGGAGGATCATTTTTTGGGTGTATTAGACCTGGATAGAGATGGGATGTTTTGCTGTTCCTCTCGGGTACTGCGTATGTAGGGTCGGATCTACTGAGTTACACGGACATTCTTCAAGAGATGGATGGTCCTCATCTTTGTCCCTTTTTTTGGGGGGGTTTGTTCTTAAGAACAGCTCCTAGATGACCTGCTGAGGACAGCAAGCAGTCAGTGTACCGAGTATGTAATAGCTCATTAGCAGACGTGCAACGGCACTCGGAGTCGAGCAGGTCCCCGGTCTCCGATGTCCCCCTTGCATGCCAAGGATTTCCGACCGGGAATGCCCGTGGCGCGTAAGCTATCTTCGTTAGCGTATCGAAGCCCGAGTGAACTTCCAACACCCACGTCACCTCTCGGCTTCTGGTTGCACGCTGCGCATAAGAATCAACGTTCTCATCGGCCCCGTCCGAGCTGCCCATCAGCTCCCCCCCGCCGGTCGAGCCTACCGCCAGCCGCACTTGGTGAGACCTGTCCCGCCTGTGGGCGTCGGAGCTGCGAGCTTATACGACGACGTCCATTATTCCGGCTGTGCCGCCCGATGAGTATGATGACGTAGTGTAACGTTATTTTTTTTTATGCGCACATCTCCCTGTTAACGGTAACGAACCGCGCGTGCTGTTTGGATGCCACGTGAGGGACAAAAGCAACGCGTCGGGGAGGTTGGCGCAAGCTGGCGAGCGGGAGGGCCGGTCTGAAAGACGGCAATTCATGAACTCGCCTTGCCCTGCCAAGCACCGACCGTATTGCACCTGGCCTACCTAAGATGCCAAGGTGAGTAGGAAACGATCAGGCCATTCGGTCCGTGTCGGGGCTCCGGTTGTCTCCCGTCTTCCGTCTTTTGGAATTTGCTGCTCTTTCTCTCGCCCAGAGCTTCCCGTTCCCGTCGATGAGGGCCCTACAGGCAGCCATGACAGGAACGATCCGGGTTCCTACCTACCTACGTACCTGAGGCAAGATAGGTTGTCTGGTTCAGGCATCCACGGCAGGTACAGTGCTTGCCGAATCCAGTCACGTCTACACCGTATTACCTGTGTAACGCTGTATACACGGTACGAACGCGCGTCCAAGCGGGAAAGACCAAGGCGCCGCCTACCCAGCGCAAAAAGGAAGCTCCACGCGCCCCAGTAGTTCGGAGGGAAACAAGGGCCCGAATTGTTGCCCACCGCTTCGTTTCGTCAGGCGGGACGGACCCCAACCCGAAGCCCCACTTGGACAGCCCGCCCCGGGGCAGTGACGTGCCACAAGCCTGTCTCATCGTTAATACTGCGTAGTTGCGTATGGAAGGCGGCCTTGTCGGTACGCGGCCTTGGAATGCTGGCTTGCTCCCAGGTGGCTCTTCCGATCCATAACTACGGTACCAAGGTACCCGGACGTACGTGGAACCCTTGTCCAGCAACAAAAGACGGCACACCGTCCTCGGCATCTTTCCGTCTCACGTTTCCTTTGCCTCCCCCCCACCAACACACACACACACACACACACAGGGAGAGAGAGAGAGAGAGAGAGAGAGAGAGAGAGAGAGACCTACCTCTTGTAAAGGTCATAACCATCTCCAGGCAACCGGCCATGAGGATCCCCTTGCGGATAGCGTCATCGCTGGCCGTGGGCGGCATCGCGCTGCTGGCGCTGCTCGCCCACGTCATTTCGAGGCTGCTCTTCTTCCGGAACCTCTTCTACGACCACGCCGGCATACGGCTCACCCAGCCCGAGATCGCCGCCGCCTTTGCCGAGAATGTTGCCCGCAACCGCACCCAGCACGTCCCCAAGATCGTCCACCACGTCTTCCACAACTGGCGCCAGCCCGGCAACGACACGCTCCCTGCCGACTGGGCCGCTCTTCGCGCCGAGTGCATCGACTTGAACCCGGACTTTGAGTTCAAGGTGGGTCCCCTTCTCGATCGATACCTCCCGTCCGTCAGGCCGTGTCGTAAAGAACCAAAGCTCATAGGCCTTGCCACCCCGCTCTCCCGTCCTCTCCGCGTAGCTCTGGGGTGAAAAGGCGTCTCGAGACTTCATCGAAACAGAGTACCCCTGGTTCCTCCGCACCTACGACGGCTACAAGTACCCCGTCCAGCGCGTCGACGCCGTCCGGTACTTTTTGATGCTTCACTACGGCGGCATCTACATGGACCTCGACAACGTAAGCACGCATCTTCTTCCCTCCTTCCCCCCGCCCGACGCACCGCTCTCCCATCTCCAACGTCTGTACAACGCATCTGCCGACACGTTCCACATCAGGGCTGCAAAACCTCGCTCGCTCCGCTCCTCTACTACCCCGTCTGGCTCACGGACGGCGGCCGCGGCGCGCTGAGCAACAACATACTCGCCGCCCGCCCCCACCACCCCTTTTGGCAGCACCTCACGCTGGCCCTGCTGCGCTACGACTGGCGCTGGCCCCTGCCCTACGCGCGCATCATGTACGCGAGCGGGCAGTGGTTCGTGACGGCCGCCTGGGAGGAGTACCACGCGCTGCTGCCCCCGCCCCCGCCCCCGCCGGCGTCCGGAGAGGGACACGAGGAAAAGCACGAGCACGAGCACCGCCTCTACCGCGTCATGATGGACGGGCGGCCCGGCGCCGACGAGTGGACGTTTTTCAGCGACCAGCCCGGCGGCGGCGGCACGTGGAACAACTGGGACAACCGCCTGTTCGACGCCATCGGGGAGCACCTGGTATTGTTTCTCTTGGTCCTGGCCGGGGGGTCGGCGCTGGCGGCGTGGACGGCCTCGCGGTGCGTGCAGAGGTGCTGCCGAAAGGGCGCCGGCGGGTACAAGTACCGGGCGCTCGAGACGAGGGTGGTGTAGTGTACCTCCGGAAGAAGAGGGGGGAGGGGGGGGGGGGGGGGGGGTGTGTGATGTTGGCCGTTTGCTTGTTTGAGTTGGGCCAGGACGTACAGTATCGGTTGCTACGTTGGTGTTTGGCGTTAAGGGGGGATTGGGCTGGTTTGATTTCATCGGGGTGGGTGGGCTCAGGAAGAAGGCATCATTGTGTATTGGTGCCCCGTCGTCCATAACAGAGCAAAAGAGCCATCACGGAGTTGCAGACCGGGGTGCTGATGAGCTCGTGAGGTGAGATGGAACATGGCTCCCATTTGGAACTCTCTCATGGAACGATCAAACGCGACATGCGCACTCTCCTTGCCATGGACCCGGAACGCTGAATGCCATGCCTCCACCCTGTGCCTCGTTGCTTCTTGGCCTTTTGCTTGCTCTTGTCGCGGCGCATGCGGTGGCGGAGCCGCGGTCTTCCGACGTGCCGTTCGCGTTCACCCTTCCAGACCCGACCGGGCGCCTTGGCTACCTAGCCGGTCCAAACCGGCGGGCCCGGCATCCTGTACTCGTCGTTCTTTCCGACGTAGGCGTTCCACCACAGGCCCGTGTGGTTCTTGGAATACCCCTGGTTGATGTCGAAGCGCTGCGGCGGCGCCGCCGTCCCGGACCCGGCGACCTCGAGCTGCGCGCAGCTCGGGTAGAACTCGGGCCCGCGGCCCGGGCCGGGCCTGTCGGCCATGTGCAGCGCGATGATCTCCTGGCGCACGAGGTAGCGGCCGGGCCTCAGCGGCGCGGGGAGCGCAAACTCGACCCAGCCGCCGCCGGCGATGAGCGTGCGGCGCGTGGCCCACCCCCGCGGGCCGCGTCCCAGCCGTCCTCGTGGATCTTTGTCCACCGCGCCCCCGCGCCGGGCCCGTCCGTGTAGGCCGCGATCCAGGTGACGAGGACGCCGAGGTGCGACGGGTCGAGCCCCGCGTGCGCGTCCCGCGCCGGGTCCGGGTCCGCGTGGTACCACCGAAAGGCGACGCGGTCGCCGGCGGCGGCGCGCGCGAACGCCGGCGCCGGCGGGGTCGGGCGGCCGCGCATCTGGTTGCAGACGAGCTCCGGCCGGCCGACCTGCGACCACCGCACGGGGGCGTTGGTCTCGGGCGAGCGCAGGTACCGGAAGCGCCCGTCGCCCTGGTGCCGGCCGTTGATGCGCAGGCCGAAGACCTGGGCGTGCGCCGACGCGGCGCCGGCGAGGGCGAGCGCCGCGGCGGCGATGCCGAGGAGGGTCATCCAGAAAAGCAACCGGCGGCGGTTAGGCGGTGAGGTTTGCTGAAACGTGCGTCGGGGGGGCTCTACGAGTTGAGGTTTGTTGACGGAGAACAGGACGAGGACGCTGGAATGCCAAGGCCTCGAGGGAAGCGTGCGACGACCAGAGGTGGGAGGGGCGAGGTCGGTATTATAAGCCATTCAAGGGAGACCAAGCATGAGAAATGTGCTGCATTCGAAAAGTCTCACGGCGAGCTCTGGAACGCGTTGGGAATCCGTCGCGCCACCGGCCGCGACCTTCGGGCCTCCCTTTTCATTCCGGTTCAAGACCTTGGGAGGGGTAAGGTCGGGGAGGAGGAGGAGGGAGGTGGACGGCCCAGCGACGGTTCCCAGAGGCCTTTCCTACGTGAAGCATGCGGGGTGCGTCGGACGTAGGTACCCGGCAAACGATGCAGGCGATGGCGTCGCCCGGCCGGCCGGTGACCACCCCGAGCCCCTCGCGGGCAAACGACCGCCGGTCGGTGCGGGGCCGCGGGTTTCGGCCGGCGACCCGGGACCCGGCTCCGGGTGGGGCCGCTGAGCCAAACGCCAAACCAAGAAGCCGGCCGGCGCCCGGTCTTGCGGCCCAGCGGGGGCTTGACAAAGCTCCCGCGTCGCATCAGCCATGGAAAAGCGTCCAGCCTCGCCGGCCGCCTTTTGGCGCATCGTCGCCGCAAGCACGGCGATTCGCCGAACGTCGAGGCATGGGCGCTCGTCCACCATTCCCTTGTATACTTCATTACAAATGCCCAGACTCTCCATGCCCCGAGATGCCTTTGGGTGCGCTTCCCCTCTCTCCAGGCCACCATGGCAAGGCCAGGCCCGGACGATTCAAACCCGTCTCGGGTGTTTGAAGGTACGAGTAGACGGGATCATCGGATGCAGACCCTCTATGGTCTCTCCCGGCCTTGGAGCCAACACACCAGACCTGCCGACCTACCTACACAGTAGGCTGCTCTGGTTACCCCTTGGCGGCGTTGGCTTGCGAGGAAAGCATGCCTCCACGTTGTCTCGGCGCCAAGATCCGGGGAGCAGGGAGAAGAGCGAAGGGCCCGGCCGCCTCCCTTCCGAGCCTCCTCCAACAGGACGCTGGCCGTGGATAACGCAAACGTTGTCCCTCCATGACAGCGGCCCGGGGTTCTGGGATCCGAGCTGCTTGGCGTCAATAGTGAGCTTCGTCCCCACGAACCGTTCGGGATGCCCGGAGAGCCTTTCCGCCACCAGAGAAGTACTGTGTATGTGTGCGTGTGTGCGCGCGCGTGTGTGTGTGGCTATGCGCATGTCTCTGGAGCCATGATCTTCTGGCATGCTATGCGCATTTCAGGATCGTCCAAACGTAAACGTAATGCATCAAACAGAAAAAAAAAAAAAGAAAAAAAAAATAGGCGATCCCAGGCATGGCTTGTGCCGTGGCCCTGACAATCTCGTTGACGGCCCAACGCTGTGCCTTTTTTCCTTGTTTGGGGTGCCATGTGATTCAGGTTGGTGGAGTTGGGCCTTGCTCGTTTGGGCTCGTTTGGGCTCGTTGGGGCTCGCTGGGGCTCGTTCAGGTCTCTTTTCGGCACCGCCGCCATGGTCGTTGCTGGCCTTGGCAAGCGACGCCCTGAAGCAGATGACGGCACGTGAGCGATTCGGCCACGACCTGCAAGGTTTGTCGTGCCGACTTTCCGACACACCCTCCTTCCATGTCACCGCACAGATCTCCTGGAGCAAGAGCCCGTGGGCGTTGGGCGTTGGGCGTTGAGCTAGTGTAAGGGGTTTGTCAGCACTGGAGAAACGGCGACGGCGCTTCCTTCCCCTTTCGAGCATCAGAACCATGAGGGGGGAAGGACCAACCCACGTGCTGCTGTGGAGGATCAGCACCTGCGCCTGCGCTTGCGCCCGGGCCCCTGCCAAATCTGCAGCGTTCCTTTCCCCTTGGAGTCTTATGCTTCTTTTTTTTTTTTCCCGTTGGCGGTCGTCGTCATGTCGATCCCAACCGAGCCATGTACCGGTAGAGTGCCTACATGCTACGCTCACCTATGTACATACGCTAGTCTCCTTGCCCTCCCCCCTTCAAGTCACACTCGGATCCCCAACCGAGCCGCATTCCTCATCCACCCTCAATGCCGAACCGCTGCACGACGGCCTTCGCATGAACAAGCGACCTCGGTGACAGCTCGCCATCCTCGGTGTCGGGTCGCCCTAAATGCGATCTTCATCTACGCAGGGCTCGCCGGCGCTCGCGGGGAGCAGGCCTTGCGAGTCGACTCACGGGCTTTGACAAGTTTTGCCTGAAATGCCGCGTTGCATCGCGGCCATGGCCGGCCTCGTCGGGCTCCAGCATGGAAGGGGCCTCCGTTGCCTCAACGTTGCATTTCCCCACAAGCCCGCCGGCGCATTGCCCAAGCCAGATCGGAAGAGGCTCCGTGTTGCCCGATGCGGCATGGCCTCGTCTGGGGGGACCCCCGGATGCCACAACGGCTTGGTCCTGGCCTGACCCCGGACTTTCCAAGACGCACCAAGACGGGAGCGAGGCCGACGCCGCCGGCTCGGCCTCGCTCGTGGATCTCCGGATGCGAAGCACTGCCCTCCACGCCAAAGAATGGAAGCTTTTGGAAAGGCTTGGCCCTGGGTCCTGGGTCAGATGCGTCGCTTGGAACTCGCCCCTGGGCCCGTCTTGAGGAAATCACGTCGTCTTCTCCACACTTTGGACGTTGCATGCCGAGACGGACTCACGGTCCTGAAGGGCTCCCTCCATGGAGCAACTCACCCTCCTTCATGCTTGCCAACCCCCACACCCCCTCCCCCTAGGCCTAGGGGGAGGGGACCATCACCATGGATCATCGAGCCAGGGAACCGCCAGTGACCAAGAAAGGACTCCGTCCTGTCACCTCTCGGCACCCTCCCTCGAAGGATATATAAGAGCATCGTCGATCCCAACCTCTCCGTCCCATCTCTCCCCAGAGTCGACAAGCCTCTGACCTCGCCAGCCAACTTGACAGGACAGCCGCTTCTCTTGCTCGCCATTCCTTCTTTTTGATCTTGTTCACCACCATGGCTCCCAAGACCTCGTCGTTCCTTGCCCTCACGGGCGCCGCTCTCGTGGCCGCCCACGGCCATGTCAGCCACATCATTGTCAACGGCGTCCAGTACCGCAACTACATCCCCACGACCGACTTCTACTCGCCCAACCCCCCGGTCGTCATGGGCTGGTCGGCTCTGAACCAGGACAACGGCTTCGTCGAGCCCAACGACTTCGGCACCAGCGACATCATCTGCCACAAGTCGGCCAAGCCCGGCGGCGCCCACGTCACCGTTGCCGCCGGTGACAAGGTCACCTTCTTCTGGAACGACTGGCCCGAGTCCCACGTCGGCCCGGTCATCGACTACCTCGCCGCCTGCAACGGCAACTGCGAGACGGTCAACCCGGGCTCGCTCCGCTTCTTCAAGATCAGCGGCGCCGGCTACGACCAGGCCGCCCGCCAGTGGGCCGCCGACGTCCTGCGCGCCAACGGCAACAGCTGGACCGTCCAGATCCCCAGCGACCTCAAGGCGGGCAACTACGTCCTCCGCCACGAGATCATCGCCCTCCACGGCGCCGCCAACCCCAACGGCGCCCAGGCCTACCCCCAGTGCATCAACATCCGCGTCACCGGCGGTGGCAACAACCTCCCCAGCGGTGTCGCCGGCACCCAGCTCTACAGGGCCAACGACGCCGGCATCCTCTTCAACCCCCACGTTGGCAACCCCAACTACCCCGTCCCCGGCCCTGCCCTCATCCCCGGCGCCGTGAGCTCCGTCCCCCAGAGCCGCGTCACCGCCACGGCCACGGGCACCGCCACCCGCCCCGGCAACGACGTTGACGTCCCCGCCCCCACTCCTACCGCGGCCCCGTCGTCGTCGTCGTCGACCCGCCCCGCCGTCACCACCACCTTCCAGACCGCCACCACCGCCAACCCGCCCCCGTCGGCTGCCACCCAGAGCAAGTACGGCCAGTGCGGCGGCAACGGCTACACCGGCCCTACCCTCTGCGCTGCCGGCTCCAGCTGCTCGCGCCTCAACGAGTGGTACTCTCAGTGCCTCTAAGCGCATGAGCAGTGGCGTCCAGGGGTGGAACGAGATGTACGATGACACGATCAATGGTCATGACGGCTAGCATGGCATGTGTGTCGGAGTGGCATCTCTGGAGACATTTTTCGCTGTATATATAGTTGGTATTTTTGGGACTTTTTGTTCCTGTGAATACTTTGATACCATTTGGCATCTTTCTCACGTTTTGGCTCCTCCCCCGTGACTCTTGGTGAAAGTGATTTTGAAGTATCATGTGGAGGTTGGGTTCCTGTCCTACATGCTCCCGTAGACCATGGGATTCTTTTGCCCATCCCGCGCTCCTACACGAAAAAAAACAAGTCCAGATGCCCGCGCGAGCTTGATGTCGTCCTCCCTTCTTGGCTTCTGCTTGGATCTATCGGAACCTTTTCCCCGCCCGACATCTTTCGTCTTCTTCCACCGCCGTCTCTCCTGCGTATGAGTTGGGACCACAGAATCAACGGTGGTCATTGAATTGATCTAGGCGAACACCATCCGGGCCCGGAGAGACTTTGGGCTGTGCTTTTCACGGGGCACGCGTGAACCCAATGATTGACCAGAGGGATACGACATCTGGAACGTTGGGCATGGGTTGGGTTGTCGGAGAGGCCCCCTTCCGAATATCGCCTCCTCTCGCTTTTTTCTCATTTCTTTCTTTCTTTTTTTTTTTTTATTTTTTTTCCTGTCTCCGTATTGAAACAAAACGCCGTTTGTCCCTCCCACCCCCCTAAATGACGTCTCACCCACCAAGACATTGGAACGCTCTATAATTACCTTCGTGGTAAGGAAGCGTGTTGGGACGGATGAGCGGACCATGCACGCCTGGAAAAGAAGAGGCCTTGTTCGCAAGCCTACATGGTTTGTATGTATACCTATCTATTAGGATGGTACCCAAGAGAGGGGGAGAGAGAGCATCTTTCATACATCATGAGCGGGGAATCTCGGAGCGAAAAGAAACGGGGGAGGCTGAGAAAAGAACAAGAAAAAAAACAAAAAAGATGTCCCCGCACCACCGAACCAACAAACGCCCAAAAGAATCTTTTTGTTGTACGTGTTCAACCCCCTTTTGCCCTCTCCTGTCCGTCCCATCCACGTCGAGACCACGAGAGCCCTTTGCTTTTTTTTGGTTTCTTCCCCAGAGGGGAGACCCAGCGACACAAAACGATTCACCGTTTTTGTGCTTTTATGCAAGTATCGTACGCCGGTCAATCCGGGCCCGCCCCGTCTCTCACCCTCACCGCCACGGGTGGGAACGGAAACCCTCGTGCAGCCTGCGCATATGTGCATTCGCAAGCCGCACACTCTCCATATCCCCACGCTCGCTTGCTCAACGCCCGACCGAGCGGCTTGTCGTCTCTACCCTCTCGGCGCCGCGAGAGGTGACGCAAGACGGCCAGGTTGGCGGGAATGAGGCTTGTTGAGGGGAACAGCGGCGGAGGAGAGAGAGACTGACCGACTGGTCTTGGCCACTCTCAAAACTCGCCATCGCCGCCTCCTCCCACCACGCCGGCAGCCCACAACCCGACCAAGCCCCACCAGCTCACCTTCCAGCCCCTCCACAGGCCATCCCAGCCCTGACCTCGGCGGTACACCGTCTCCGCGACGCCGGCGCGGTCGGCGCCGCGGTCGGCGCCGGCACCTTTTCCTTTCCGCCCCGCCGACGAACCGGCGGTTTTGGCGGGAGCGGCGGCGCGAGGCGGGTGAGGAACGGCGTGGGACCCCTCCTCGTTGACGATGCTGTACATGGTCCCAAACAGCCCCCGGTACCGGCCCAGAGGCACGATGGTCTCGAGCTGCGGGGCCTTGTCCGCCTCCGCCTCCTCGGCCGACGCTTCCGCCGACTCTTCCTCGTCCGAGTCGAACGGGTACCGCCGGCCGCCGTGCCGCGGCCTGTGCTGCGGCTTCTGCTGCTGCTTCGAAGGGGCGGCGGCTCCCTCGATGGCGCGCGCGTACTCGGGGCTGGCGAGCACCGCGGCCTGACCCCTGCGCAGGACGGTCTCGAGGGGCAGCTTGACGAACAGCGCGACGGTGGACGAGAAGAAGCGGGCGAGGGAGAAGGTGGTCGGGGCCATGTCGCGGTCAATCATGAACTGGGTGCGGAGGACGAGGGGCGCCGAGAGGGTCAGGAGCGGGTGCACGAGCGAGTGCAGGATGGTGGGGAGGACGAGGGGCGCGGGGCAGAAGTAGGACGGGAGGCTGCGGAGGGTGGAGAGGGTGCGGCGCGCGTGGGAGGCGGTGGAGGTGATGATCAATCTTGGTTCTCGGGTTAGCGCAACGTGGCATGGGGTCGGAGGGAGCAAAAGACGAACCGTGTGCGGACCAGGTCCAGCGGTGACAGGGTCAGGCCGGTGATGACGGCGGCGGCGGCGGCGACGAAGAGCGAAGCCCACGGGTAGGGGGAGGCGATGTCGACGAGGCGATCCATGTCGCTCTTGACGCCAATGTCGGGCACGTTGAACAGGGCGCTGAGGAGGCTCCGCGACCAGTTTTCGAGCAGCGACTGCAGCACCGAGTAGACAAAGGTGGCGTGGGAGCCCTTCCACACGCCCCAGGTGCCCTCCTTGTGCCACAGCTGGGCGATGACCTCGAGGACCGAGTCCGGGGTGCGGATGGCGAGCTGATGCGGCAGCACGGGCCTGGCCGCTGCTGCTGCTGCTGTTGCTGGAGCGGCCGATGACCTGGGCGACTGATGTCCCGAGCGCTTGGGCGGCCGCGAGACGACAGGCGAGGATGACCGCGGCGTGTGGGCGGTGGTGAAGAGAACCGACTCGTCATCCGAATCTACTTCGGAATGCACCTCCTGGGGAGAGAGAGAGAGGTGAATTAGCGCATGTCTGATATGAGAGCCAAGGAAAAAAAAAAAAAAGTACCTGGTCCTGCATTTGTATCCTCTGGCTCTCACGCCTCTGCCTGGCCTCCTCGGCAGCGGCGGCGGCGGCCTCGAGGCCACCCGGGTCGTCCTGGGCGCGGATCTGCATGATGGTCTTGGCCACCTCGAAGGGCTGGGCCATGAGGACCGACATGTACTTCCATAGCAGGTCGTCGAGCAGCTCCTTGACGGTCTGCACGACCGAGGGCGAGGGCTCGGCAATGTAGTCCTTGTAGTCGAGGTCGGAGAAGATGTCGCGGGCCTTGGTGGCGTAGCGGCCGGCGGGGGGTGGTTGGGCGGCGAAGGGTTTGGGCCCGGGGGTGGGGAGGGGTTCGGGAGCTTCGCGGATGGAAGGGGGGATGTAGTAAGGGCGAAGGGGATTGACCCCGTCGCTGGTGTGGTGAGCCATCACGTCGGTGCGAGGGGCTGGACCATGGCACGCTGGCGGCGGTAGGGAGGTGAGCGAGGAAGAAAGTTGAGGGGAGGGGATTGTAAGCTACCCGACCCAGGCAAGAAAGAGGTTCTTCAGGGACGGGGATGGTGGGGCAGGCGCAGGTGCAGGTGGGCTGCGGACCCGCATCAGAGATAACGACGATTTTGAGAAGCTAGCGCCATGTGCAAACAATCAACGGCGGCCCTGTTGCCCTGTGGCCCTGCTGGAACCTGGTGCTGCGTACTGTGCATGTGTAACGAGTACGCTGTAGTTATACTGTGTACTACTGTGGCGCTCGGCGTGACGCTCTTGGCAACCCGAACCCAGCCGAGCATCGTTGAATCGGGTACTTTTGGACTGGTGTTTCGTCAACTATTCTTGTACTGCGTATGCAATACCGACATCCCCAAAGAGCACCACCACCAAAAGTTTCCCCCATCGCTCACGCCTGCGCATTGCGCATTGGAGAGAGGCCCCGAACCGCTGCACATTCACCGCAGTGCAGACCATCCCCTGCACCAGGTCCCGGCCATTGGGAGCAGCTCGAGAGGGGTGCGCTGACTACTTTCCTGGGGTCCTGCCCGTTCTTCTCTTTTTTTTTTTTTTTCTGCTTTCTTTTTTTTTTTTTTTCGCATCTTTGTTCGCTTTCTCTTCTCCCTCCTCGCTCGGCCCTCGGCGCTTCTTCAACAATTCTCCCCTTCTACCGCCCACCTCCGACCCAAGCCACCGCGATGCTTCCGAGGTTGCTGCCCACGGCGACACGCTCGGTCCGCCTGGCCGGCCAGTCCGTCCGGCGATACACCAAGCCTAGCGCTGCGGCCCCGCTGCTCCGGGCGGCTCGGAGCCGATCCGGCCCGGCCCCCGCCCGCTCGACAACCAAGCCCGCCGTTCCCCAGGCCCAGACCCGGTCGTTTTCCGCCACGGCCGCCGTCTCCCACGGCCACATTGATCCCCCCAAGCCTGGCGAAGAGTACTGGACCTCCCCCCCTCTCTCCTTTCTCTCTCTCTCTCTCCCTCTCTCTCTCTAACCGGCCATCGCGTAGGCTCTACGTAACCTTCATCGACAAGGAAGGCGGCGAGCACAAGCTGGCCGTCTCCAAGGGGGACAATCTCCTCGACATCGCGCAGGCGCACGACCTCGAGATGGAGGGCGCCTGCGGCGGGTCCTGCGCCTGCTCGACCTGCCACGTCATCGTGCTCGACCAGGAGTACTACGACCGCATGCCCGAGCCCGACGACGACGAGAACGACATGCTCGACCTGGCCTTTGGCCTGCAGGAGACGAGCCGCCTGGGGTGCCAGGTCGCCATGACGCCCGAGCTGGACGGGTTGCGGGTCAAGCTGCCGAGCATGACAAGGAACCTGCAGTCGAAAGACTTTAACTGAGAGGGGAGAAGGGGAGACGAGCCTCTTCTTTTTTTGCCCAAAAAAAAAAAAAAAAAGAAACACAAAAAAGAGGACGTGATGTTGGGCGTTATCTTCTTTGATGCATGGCGCGTGGACATGCAGGCCGGCCGGTCGGCACGCCGGCAGGTAGGCAGGCAGGCAGGCTGGTGGGTATGGAAAGCGCGCGCTGTTTGAGATACCAACAGGATGATGATGATGACGACGACGACGATGACGGGGAGCATCAAACACGTCCAGGTCAGCACGGCGACAGCTTGAACCAACTTGAAACACGGCATGCTGGATATGGCGGCTTGTGGGTGGTATGCCCCTCGTGGTTGGTTCCGCCAACCCTGGCGACAACAGGTAGTCTGTATATGTACTTGTATCTGTACAAATAGTGGGCACCTCAAGAAACAAAGAGATTCGGTGCCGTATAGATAGACCGCCACAACAAACAACCCCAAGGGGGTATTTCTTTTCCTCTCGAGGCGACACAAACAAGACACATACACATATGCACACAAGAAGAAACAAGAGAGACACAGCTCCTCCCATGCGACCGAATCCTCCTTGGACATAAACCCCCCCCCCCCCCAACCCCTACCCGCCCAACGCTAGGCCTCCTCCAGCCCGCCCTTCTTCAACCCGCCGCCGCCGCTCGCAATCAGATCCAGGAACCCCTTCCGGCTCATCTCGGTCACCTTTTCCTCCTTGCGCTTCATGCCGACGATGCCCTCCCTCCGCGCCGCGCGCTCGGCCTCGTGCGCCTTGACCTGGGCCGCCCGCACCGCGTTGAAGAGCTTGACCACGCCCCGCTGCGCCACCTTGCGCAGCCGCTTCTCCTGGGCCAGGATCTCGGCCGTCGTCGCCGGCTCCCCGCCGCGCGCCGCCTCCTCGTCGGGCACCTCGACGACCTCGCCCGTCTCGAGGTTCAGCGTGCGCCGCGTGCTCGCCACGAGCACGTCGCGCACCCGGCCCTTTTCCAGGGCCAGCCGCCGCTGCTCGCGCAGCCGCTTGCGCGCCTTGGCCTCGAGCGCCGAGTCGGCCGCCTGCCGCGCGCGCTCGGCCGCCGCGGCGCTGCGCGCCACGATGGGGTCGGCGCGCCGCGAGGCGGGGAGCTTGGACGAGAGCATCTTGGACATGGACTCGGCAAAGGCCGAAGGGTCGTTGCGTTTCGACTTGGGCGGGCGCCGCGGGCGGTCGCCGTCGCCGTCGCCGCTCGCGGCGTCGGAGAGGTAGTTGTCGTCGTCGTCGTCGTCGTCGTCGGCATCGTCGGCATCGTCGTCGTCGTCGTCGGCGGAGGAGGCGTCGGACGAAGAGTCGGGCGCGTCCTTGGCGACAAAGGGTTTCGGGGTTTGTTTTTGCGCTTGCTTCTTCTTGTCGGATGGCTGGGGCGGCTTCGGACGCGTTGGCCTGGCGGGCTCGGACGCGGAGCCCGAGTCCGAGTCGGAGCCGGATCCGGACTCGGCGGTGGATGCGCCGTCGTCAACCTCGATGTTGTCGAGGTCCTCATCGTCGGAATCGAGCAGGTTGGCAGGAATGGGAGCTCCCCCGTCGTCGTCATCGTTGTCGCTGCTGGCCGAGCCGTCGGAGCTGCTGTGGTACTCGACCACTCTCCGGGGCTTCTTGGCCGGCCGGCCGGCGCGGCCCTTGGGGGCGTCGCTGAAGGAGCGCTTCTTTATTGATGAGCCCATGGCGATGCGTGGTTGCGTGGGTGGGAATGCAAGTCGCACAAAAGGTTGCTCGGAACGGACGGAGCCTCTTTGGCAGCTTGCAGCAGGACGGCATGGAACGTCGTCTGGACCCGAAATTTTTGGCGGTGAGAGCCGGCAGTTCCCAGGGCCCCGCTATTATGCCGATTTGGCATCCGGCGAACGAACCCTAACCCGATCGTCCTGAGTAGGTGCCGGGTCCCGTACACAGTACACCCGCCGGCCGAGTGGGGCCGCCGTCGGGCCGGCCTCCTGCGGATTGCGTATGTACATGCGTAACTTACACAGTACACCGTATGAATAAGGCGGGAGGGAATGCCTTGCTTGGCAGGGTTGCCATGTCAGCCCTCTGCCATGAACCGCCATCGTCTTGCCGAGCTGGAGGAACCTCACGGGCAGGCGGTCGGTGAGCCTCGCGGATGCGCTGAATCCCTGTTCTTGGTTCGGCGAAACGAGAATGCTTCTCATATGCTAACCAAGTACCTGCGTACAGCTATGGTGGAATAGGTGATCAAGGCATTGGTAGTAGCATCTTGGGTCTGGCTCGGAGTGCTTCTGGTTGCATAGGATGCTTGATGGATTCAACCTGGAATTCATGGCGGCTAGGTAGGCTCGGCAGTTGGATTTTTGTTTCATCCGGCAGCGAGCGTGCCTTGCGGAGAGGATGTCGTCATCTTCTTGGTGATGGTCTCGAAGGAGATAGGCCTGCAGAGGATACGATACGTCCGTGTACCTAAGCAGTCGGAACCACTCCACGACACTCAACCACTGCGTCTCCGATATATCTCGTCAACCCAAGGGACACAAGACGGCAAATCTCCGACTGGCTCTCTCTCCCCTGGCAATGTATCAAGAGTGTGTGCTTGCCCGGCCGCTCTCACAACCGCGACTTTACCCACCGCAAAAGCCCGGCAGTTCCAGGGGCAGCAATTACAGCGAAACGCGCACGCCGTCCCGGCAAAAGACGCATAGCATGCAATCTCCATCATCAGCAGGCCCATCGGCCGTGAAGAACATGCAGTGACGATATATTCGGCCGTCTCCGCCGAGCCACCCCCACCTTCTCCCTCGTCTTCCGCGACCTTGCAGCGTTCGGTACGGACCTGAGTTGCTTCGCCGCCGTGATTGAACCCTTGGCCACGATGCCGCCCTTCACCAGGACCGTGGCCGCCGCCCTTCTGCTGGCCGGCCTGGCCGCCGCCCAGACGCCCCCCGGCTTCGTGCCTGAGGTCAACGAGAAGCTCGAGATCGTCTTTGGGGACAAGGTGGTTCAGACGCCCGGCGAGAGCCTCGCCAGAGCGGGTACGCCGCCACGGGCCGCCGCGGGCCGCAAGGCCAGCCAGCCAGGCCTTTCCCCCGGGCTTGCAGGAGCCGAGCAAAACGCTGACGCCGTCCTTGGCCGCCGCCCTCAGAAACCGCCAGACAGCCTACGCTCGGCACCCGCGATGCGCCCCTGGCCGGCGAGTCGTACCTCTGGGTCATGATCGGTGAGCTACCATCCCGCGAGCCTTGCAACCTCGGCTCAAGAAGCCAAACACCAGCACGGACGCTGACGCCATGAAACCATGCAGATCTTGACGTGTAAGCCCCGCTGCTCCTCACCCCCCTTCACCCTGTCCATCATCCCTCCCACCAGCCTCTCACTCACTCACTCATTCACTCACTCACTCACCGACGAACAAATAATTAAATCAATAAAAAGGCCAGGCAACTTCCAAAACCCCTCCTCGGCGCCGCGCCGCACCAACCTCCACGCCCTCATCACCGGCCTCGTCCCCTCCGCCGCCGCCCACCCCGACGCCAACGGCATCTACCCGCTCGTGCCGGCCTCCCCCTCGCCCGGCCCCGTCGCCTACGTCGGCCCGGGCCCGCCGCCCGAGACCCCGCCGCACCCGCACAAGTACGTCAGCCTGCTCTACGAGACGGCGCCCGGGTTCGCCGTGACGCGCGAGCAGGTGGGCCCGACGTTCGGGTTCGACCTGGCGGCGTTTGTCGAGCGGGTCGGCATCGCGGAGGCGCCGGTGAGGGCGGGATACTTTAACGTGACGGGCTGACCCATAATAATCATCACGATCATGATGATGCTGGTAATGTTGAGGGCGGTGGGATAAGCTCGGTGACAGGTGCAAGCGGAACTTCTTTTTGTCTTTGGTACCTTGGCCTGGAGGACGCAAGGAACCCCATGCCCCCCAAGGCCAAGGCAACAAAAACATGTCACTTATCAAAGGCTATCCAAGAGACGTCCATACCCATCTCACAATGCTCGAGTGTCAAAAAGAGACCGCAGAATCCAAACCCCTGGCGGTGGGAGTAGTAGCGGTAGTGGTAGTGGTAGTGGTAGTGGTAGTAGTAGGGGTAGTAGTAATAATAATAGAGGAGGTGTACCGAGTCCAAGTCGATGGAGATGCCTAGGTAGCAAAACAAGCACCAAAAAAAAAAATAAAAAATAAAACAAGACCCAACCCCGCCGCCGCCATTCCGCTAGAGATCACACAAAGCAAAAACTCCCAGACTCCCTCCCATCCCAAAGATAGTAACCAATGATAACCCAATTGGCCCTCATAAACACATGTGTTTCAGAACAAGCTTCTCGCCGCAGCCGCCCCCCCCCCCCCCCTTTCCCTGTCTTGCTCTCCTTGTTTTTGTTTCTTTTTTTTTTTTTCCTCCACTGCATCTCATTTCGCCTTGGATCCGTCCAGAACACCCTTTCCTCCCCCATGTTCCCATGCTGACAAACGCCATCGAACCGCCGCCGCACCCAGGACACATGGGACGCATACGCATACCTTCAAGGCCATACGCTCGGTCCGAACGTCTCGCCGGGAGGCAGGCGGATTTGCACCGCGTCGGCCTTCATGTCGAGCGTCTGCAGGACCTGGTCGTTGCCGAACCACGAGGGGCCCTTGTTCCCGCCCATGTACAGGGCGAAGAAGATGACAAGGGTCGAGAGGATGAGGCCGCAGTCGAGGGCCGACGAGGTGACGTAGTTGTAGTGCAGCCACCAGCCCGTGCGGCGGCGGCGGATAAAGTAGTTGAAGATGGTGCCGACGATGCCCCAGCAGTAGTATATGAAGGGCGTCGCGGGCGGGAGCATGCCGCACCCGCCAAAGACGAGGGGCATGTTGACGTAGCGCCAAAAGCCCCGGCGGTACCTGCGGGCGATGAGCCAGGTGGCGACGGGGGCGAGGGCGCCGACGAGCCAGAACCACTGCAGCGAGCTGTAGAGGGCCTCGCCCGAGAACATGCGGGCGGGTCCGATGGCGCCCCAGATGATGGAGGCCGTGTAAAAGACGCGGGCGCCGGGGCAGTTCCAGAGGTGCTCCTGGGTCTCGGAGCAGACGTCCGGGATGACGGCGAGGGCCCAGTTCATGACGGCGATCTGGACGACGGCCGACCAGAGGGAGGCGATGAGCTGCGACCAAAACATGGTGCGCGGCGGCACCTTCATGTAGTGGCCGAGCTTGAGGTCCTGGACGAAGTAGAGGGCCTGCGACATGCACATGTAGCCGTAGTTTTTGAACATCATCATGGCGATGGGGCGGCCGGGGAGCATGTAGCCGACAATGTACTCGGTCAGGACGTTGAGGCCGAGCTGCTGGTTCGTGATGGCCTGGACGATGCCGATGGGGACGGTCCAGATGACGGGGATCAGGATGCACACGATGTAGGCCCACCAGGTGAGGGTGGTGGGCCAGGCGCAGACCACAACGAACGACAGGCCGACCATGACGGCGAAGAGCAGCGCGTACCACCAGTCCGGGGCGTCGCGGTACTTCTTCATGAGGCGCATGTGCACGTCGTCCTCCTGGGAGCGGGCGAGCTTCCACTGGGCCCAGATCTCGGGGCCGTGGTAGAGGAGGACGTGGGTGATGACGGCGGCGACGGCGGCGAACGACAGGCCGTACGAGAGGGCGAACTGGGTCGGCAGGTAGAGCGGCGAGTAGGCGTGGTACTTGGCCTCGTCGAACTGCAGGTCGTCGCCCAGGATGGCCGTCACGTTGTAGATGTGGCCCCTGTTGTCGTAGGCGTGGGCGTTGCTGACGGGCAGGTAGTCGGCGTACCATGTTCCCGAGTAGTGAACGCCGATGGAGACGATGACGAAGAAGATGGTCAAGCCGCTGACGACGTTGGCGATGGCGTGGAACGGCGGGATGAGCGGCGACAGGAGGTAGCCCGTGATGATGCTCCAGTCCTGCGGCGGGGGGGCGTCAGCCAAGAGCACGAGGAGGAGAGAGAGAGAGAGCGTGCGGGGAGCGGGCAACGGGAGGGCTTACAAAGGTCATGGGGAACAAGCCGTAGCCGCTGTAACCGCCAAAGAGCTGGTTGACAATGACGTTGTCGGGCCAGATCCACGTGATCCAGCAGAACCACGACAGGCCCTGGAACAGGTAGCCGGGGAACCAGTACCACAAGAAGGAGCCGGCAAAGACGAGCAAGAACCACTTGTAGCGGCTGATGCTCCAGCCGTTGGCGCGGGACGGGTCGGTGGGCGAGTGGTCGTGGAGGGTGTAGAAGAGGGCGCAGTTGACGAGGTCCGTGGGCCAGATCATGGCGGCGGGCCAGACGAGGAAGCGGCGCACCAGGCCGGCCAGGCCGTAGCCGGTACACATGGTGGTGATGCCAAACAGCAGCTGCCACAGCCAGCCAAAGTTTTGGTTGTACCACATGCGCTGGGAGATGATGACGTCGGTGGCGTAGAGGGCGCCGCCGCCATACGCCGCCTGGATGCCCCCCCGGAGAGGGGGGGAGGTCGTCAGCGATACGCAAGAGCCGGTTGGGGGACGCACGAGGGGAGGCAGCAACCCACGTTGGACATGACCACGATGACGACGTGCTCCTTGAAGTTGAAGGGCCCCGGCTTCAAGTTGAACTTGACGCCCCAGACGTTGAACTCGCGGTCCGGGAACACCCTGTCCCAGAGGAGCCCCAAGGGATAGGCGATGAGCTGAATCACAAAGGTGGTGAGCAAGATGCTCGGGTTCCGGAGCGAGAGGATCATGTTGACGGCGGAGCCGATGGTGCACAGGAGCATGCCGATGGTCCAGGCGCGGATGGTGTTGACGGGCATGTCGACGTCAAAGTTTCGGACGGTGGCGCGCACCTCGGGGTAGGGCGAGTTGTCCTCGGCGAGGATCTGCTCGATCTCTGCGCTCTTTGCGGGATCCGACGTGTTGAGGGCGACGTCGACCTCTTCGAGCTCGTCGAGCGGCAGGTTCGGATCGAAGCGGTGCATCTTTTCGAACTGCTTGAGCGACGCGAACCCCGTCGAGTCCCCCTCCATCGACGCCGTCGACCCTTCCACGTCCGCCATCACGTCGTCATCCTTGCGTCGCCGGAGCGACCTCTTCAGGTGCCCCCGCACCATTCTCCCGGCGGTGCGCACCCCAGTCGCCGGGGCGCTCTGAGGGGCTGGGTGGGTTTGTATTCGCACGTGTCGTCGCCGTCGTCGTCGTCGTCGCGGCGGCGAGGCCGGGAGGGCGTAGAGAGGCTCAGCGTCCCGGCACCCTCTGAACCGCCGAAAGCGCTGCTCGGTCGTGTGTCGTGTGTCGTGTGCCGTGCGTCGAGTGCTCTCTCTTTGTCAAACTCACCACAAAGGAGGAAGAGAGAGGGAGAGAGAGAGGGAGGGAGGAGCGAGGAAAGGAGGTGAGAGCGTGTGTAAGTGAGTGAGCGAGCGAAGGAGTGTGTGTATGTGTGTGTGCGTGTATGTGTGTGTATGCGTGCGTGAGAGATGGTTCCCGGGCCGAATCGGAGGAGAGAGGAGGGTGTCAACGAGGCACAGGCGCCGGCAGCCACAGGCACTGGCACTGGCAATGGGAGGCAAGGCAAGGCAAGGCAAGGCGCAGCTAAGACGATGCCGGGGAATGTCTGCTGAAGGGAGGAGTCATTGCTGGCCGTGTCGAGGTTGGGAAGACAGGCGGTTCCAACTCGGCCGCTGAGAGCCACGCAATCCGTGAGGGATTGGAATGCAGATGGCAAGATGCGGTTGGAGGAATGGTGGTTTGTGGTGGTGATGTGTGTGTGGCAGCAAGACAGAGAGAGAGAGTCTCCAGAGAACAGACACACCCTCGTCGCTGCTCGGCTGCGGACTTTTGGGACCTGGGACAACCCGGCAGGAGCGAACCTTAACGGTTTTGCCGACTTGACGGTCTTGACGGTCTTGACGGGGTCGGACGGTCTTGACGGACTCAGGGTAGAAGGGGGTTCCAAGCAACGACCGTCGCGGGCCCTGGGAGTGACACCAAACGCTGGCTCGCTTTTCTCGGCCGCTCTGCGGAGAGTGGAGGGTGGAGGTGCCGGTCCTGACAGTAACGGACGGTGGTAGGTAGGGAGGTAGGTCTTTTGGCAGGGTCGCGTCAAGTGAACTCTGCCAGAGGGAACATCATTTCTTCCGGGGGGGGGGGGGGGATGAGGAGAGATGCCCTGTTCCCCCCCAGTCCCGGCCGGGTCCCAGACCCATCCAACCCTTCCAACCCACCTGGCCAAACCTCCATTCCATGGCCACAATCACACGCTGAGCCACCCTTTTCCCCTATGAGGCCGGGCCAGACAGATCACGGAACATGCCTTGCAGCTCGCATCAAAAAACGTTAAATTATCGACCTGCCTAAATTGGTCTGACGACTTGGCTGCAGCGGGTGGGGACCCGGCCCTCCGTTCCCATCCGTGGGCAGGGGCAAAAAGCGGGGGCTAACCCCGTTGAAAAGTGGAGCCGCAGGCACGCGACCGTTTGCGTGCCTGGGGGCTAAGCTGGCCGATAAGCGATGCGGTAGGCTCTCTCTCTCCCCCCCCAGGGCTGATGCGGGCCTAGCGCCTGGGCAGCGCCCGATATCTCGGACGGGACGGCGCCTTAATCGGTCGGCGAGACGGGAAACCACCTAACGCCCACCGTGTGCACACACGTTAGGTCGGGTCCCCTGTCGCAAGGCATGATGAGCCCATCAACATGCAAAAAAACAGAAAAAAAAAAGAGTGAAAATTTGGTTCACTGAAGGAACTGCTTTCTGGAAGCCCCATGGAATCAACACACAACACAACACACACAAGCAGCCCAGGCATGACGGTGGACGGACCGAATGGACGGCTGCGCCCTGAGCTCAGCAGCCGCAAACGGAGGCGGCGGCCAACACCGTCGCTCCCCACAAGGCCTGTTACGTTGTTGCGATCGCTGGGTCGGGTCGCTGGGTCGCTGAGCCCCGTCGCTGAGTCCCGTTGCTGAGTCGCCGGGTCGCGCTGAGTCGCTGAGCCGTCGCCGCCAAGCGTACGGCCGTCGTGATCGGGACGCCTGCATGACAATGTCTCGGCGCCATCGACGAGCCACCATGGATGCTTCCAGCCTGTGTGCCTCCCCGAGCCCTCTCCGATTCCTGGTTCTTGAATCAAGTCTCAACACTGCTTGGGTCAAAAGGAAACCCACCACACACAGCCGGAATGCGTCTAGAGGAACCCAGAGAAACTGCAGACAACTTGTCTTCAGCGTGGGTTAACGATCAGGACCCAAAGACCAATCCCCCCCCCCCCCTCCGGGATGTCGTCCTCCATGAGCTACTTAAGCAAGGACTAGCTGGCTTTCGGAGCAGAAATGCCCGAAAAAGAAACGCCACACCGTTACGTAACGGACGGGAAGCCAGGGAGAGGGGATACCTGCTATACTGAGGGACCGGTGTGGGCCGGCGCCAACGTCTGGGCTTCCAGAGCTACTGAAGCTGCTCATCTCTCAAGAATCCACACTCTTATCAACGTCAACTGAAGATGCGCAATTCCATGAGAAAGAGGGAGAAACACAGTTGCCATGTGACAATCGTTCCCGGCCTCCCCCCTCCCTCCCACCCCCCGGCCCCTGGCTTCCAATGTTCCAAAGACTCTTGAGTCTCTTTTGCATCCTTCAACTAGGTAGTTCGCTCTTGAACCCCCGGAACAGCGATTGTCAATGATTGGTCTTGCAGACAGGACCTGTCATTATCACCCCGACTCTGGCGCAACGTCGGATCAATGCAACCCCAGACTTTTGTCTAGCGAATGGCATCGCTGATGGCTGACCGAGACAAAAGAGGTTTAGCTGGCCAAGCTTACAGTACCTATACTATAGCAGAGCACACACAAACACAATCCCCCCCCCCCCTCTCTCTCTCTCTCTCTCTTTTCTCTCGCAACCCCAGACAAGAACTGGCTCAGAAGCTTCCAAGACTCTCGAGCAGGCCTTTCGACCATGGTATCACACCATCCCTTGCATCTGCGATCGACCATGCTTCGCACGCCTGCGTCGGACATGCATCCTTTCTTGGTTGCCCAGACCTGCCTAGAAGCCTTGGGAGGTGGGCGGGCTGCGAGCTGGCATCCACGCATGGACAGCCAAGTCTGCCCGTTGTCTCAAGGAGGGTGAAGAATGGTGGCTTGTGGGCAACGAAAAAAAATAATGGGAAGAGACAAGGCAAACGAGATGTGGAAAGACGAGGATTCTATCTGGTCTCGAGCCATCGGTAAGCAGACGAGGGTGCATCTTCCCGGGGTTCCCAAGCCTACCATACATACGCCCACGCTAAAGGCTCGCTCGACCGCTTCCCTCACAAGGCCTCGAATTATCGACATCCCCGTAGAGATCGTATCCGTATGTCTTCTGCCTAGGTACATACACGCAAGAGCTCTGCTGCCGCGGTACACAGGCGGCTTCCAGCAGGGGAATTCGTCCTCACGGGAGCCAGCCATACCGGCATGTGCTGTTATGCCACGGGAACTCACAC
The DNA here is from genome assembly GCF_042764415.1 of Remersonia thermophila. Lineage (NCBI taxonomy): Eukaryota > Fungi > Ascomycota > Sordariomycetes > Sordariales > Chaetomiaceae > Remersonia > Remersonia thermophila. The sequence continues at coordinate 3,646,817 of NC_092219.1, forward strand.
CAATACATACTCGGTACTTACTGTGCACGCAGGATGTATTATACTGCGTAGTCAGGTAGGCTCATTCAGCGTGTCTTTGCGGTCGCGGAATGGAAGATGGAACAAAAGAAACAAACCAAAAAAAAAGACAAAAAGCAATACGAAACAGCGTGACGGCGATTTTTGACATGAGCACAGCGGGCGGTAACCCTTCCGTCTCCGTATCGTCAAAGAGTCTCTCTCTCCCTTTCCCATCTGGGAAACGGACCCGGAACGACAAAATCCTGGATCCCCACCAAAATAGCAGCGCATAGATTAGGTCACCTCCCGGCTATTTGCGCGATACAAGCTTGGCCCGCTACGAGGCTCTCACCTCACACCACCCCATCCAGTAGCACCACCGGTTTCGCGCCCACATAACACAACATGGACGCCATGACCAGACGTGCGGGAACAGAGCAGAGGCGCAAGGGAACAACAACCGCCCCTCTCCCCCCCCCCCCCCCCCCCAAAAAAGCCGGGTCCGACAAGGGGAGGGCTTCGCAGCTGTAGCGTATGTACTATACACAGTAACACTACTGTGTGATTAGTGCACATACGTATCGCCCGCAGAACAAATCGAAAAAAAAAAAAAAAAAAAAAACAAGGCCTTCAATAGAACCTTATCATGGGCTGGAGCAAGGATGCTAACTTGGCCGTGCTGCGCGAGAGAGAGAGGGGGAGAGAAAGGGAGAGAAGAGAGAGAGGGAGAGAGAGAGAGAGAGAGAGAGACCGGGGAGCCGATCGGGTCATTCCCGACCCCAGGTCCAAACAGTCGTGAAGGGCTAGTTTGAGGCGCCGGCCTCGCTTGGAAACGATCTGCAGCCAAGACAAGATCCCTCCCATCGCTCGCGCTCGCGAACACACACACACACACACACACACACACACACTCTCTCTCTCTCTCTCTCTCTCTCTCTAGTGTATTTCTCACTCACTTCCAGCGTTGGAAATGAGTCGCTTTGCTCCCTGCGGGGTGGGTGGGTTGGATGGTACTGTATGTATGAGGGTTTCCAATAACGTTTGCGCCCAGGACGTCTGCATCCCGTAAGGCTCGCGGGACGGTGCTCAGGGTGGACTGAGGAGGCGTTGTCGGCCGTTGTTTTTCTTGGGGGTTTTTTTATTTTTTTTTTTTTCCTGATGGACTTGATTAAAAAAAAAAAAAGGAATTCCACCTCGGCGACGTCAATGGGGACATCGGATGACCCTGCAAAGAACGAACTTCAGCTCCAAGTCAAGAAGAAAGAGAACAAAAATAGAAACAAAGAAGGGGCCAACGCAGGTAAAGAGTCAGGCAAAGACAAGGAACACTGTCGATCAACAGCCCCCGCCCAAAAAAAAAAAAAAAAGAAACGAAGGGGGGGGACAAAAATGCAAAAGAGAAACGGAACGTGGAGGGGCTTGGCCGGGGATCGAACCCGGGACCTCTCGCAGGAGATGTTCAGGGTGAGCCCTAAGCGAGAATCATACCACTAGACCACCAAGCCAATCAGGTGTTATCTGACCGATTCCAAGCCAAGCGTTATCACGAGCCTGACCGAGCATCACCAACATCTGCTGAATATGGGTTCCTAGGGCTGGTGGTGAGAGCAACAAAAACACCGAACCCCATCGGTTCTTCAACAGAGGTTGCTACGTATGTATGTTGTATGTATGTATGTATGGATGAATGGATTTATGGATGGATGGATGTATGCGTATACACCGTATGTACTTCTTTCCTCCATCAAAACGCCATGTACAAATCGCTCACTTTCGTTGCTTCACACTTCACCTCCCCTGCCCCTCCACCCCAGGCACCGCCTTCTCCCACCCCTCCCTCCTCAGCGCCCACCTCACCGCGGCGACGACGTCGTCCGCGATGGTGCGCGGCGCGAACTCGCCGCGGAGCGCCTTCTCCCCGCCGTGCCAGCCCTCGCTCCACACCCCCGTCCGCACCAGCACCGACACCCACTCGGTCCCGTGCTCGCTGGTGTGCCCGTTGGCGCCCGCGATGTCGCTCTCCGGGTTGTCGCCGACCATGTAGACGGTGCGGAGCGGCGCCACGGCCCCGGGCTCGTGCTGCCGCGGCGCCTGGCCGCTCTCCCCGGTCCTGCCCTGCGCCATCCGCCGCAGCACCTCGTGCCGGTGCGAGGCCAGCACGCGCTCCGCGAACCGGTACGTCTCGCCGTAGGGCTTGCCGATGCACGTCCTGCGCAGCTCGTGGCCCCCCGTGATGCGGCGCCACAGGCCCGCGAGGGCGGCCTGAAACGCGCCCTGCCCGAGGCGCGGGAGCGGGTAGTTGGCGCTCCAAAATAGGTCGGCGTTGCTGAAGTAGAGGGGTGGCTGCCCGCCTTCCTGCCAGCCGCAGTTGGGCAGGGCCGGGTCGCCGTTGCGCGGCGAGTAGGTGCCCGGGTGGCCGCCCTCGCTCAGGAGCAGGTCCGTCATGATCTGTACGTCGAGGGCCCAGTCGCGCGGGTCGTTGAGCACGAACATGGCGTCGACCTTGAAGTGCGTCGGCAGCGGGGCGGGGACGCCGGCGGTGGCGGGGTTGAAGAGCGGCTTGGGGAGCGGGCGGGACGGCGCCTTGTAGGACGCGGCGGCCTGGAAGGGGAAGATGGTGGGGTCGGCGGCGTAGATGTCGGCGGGGGTGACGACGTGGTTGAAGCCGTAGCTGCGAGCCGGGTGAGCATCGCTGTCACAGCAGAGCGCGTACGAGCCGCCTTTTTTTCCAAAAAAAAAAAAAAAAAAAAATTAGAGGGAGGGCCTACTGTCCAAAAATCTGCCGGCACTTCTCATAGTCCGATCCCGTCACCAGCACCGTCTTGTCACGCAGGCTGTCGGGGCCCTCAAGGAGCTCGCGGAACGGCGTGTGCGACTGGACAAAGTTGTCCGTCGACAAGGGTACGCCCAGCCGCTCCGAGAGGTCTCGGACGCGCTCCGTCTCGGGCTTGCCGCCGCCGTTGGTGAGCAGGATAAAGGGGATGTTGTGGTCGTTGAGGAATTTCAGAACCTGCGGCGCCCCAGGGATCGGCTTGGCCACGTGCAGGAGGACGCCGTCGATGCTGGAGGAGCGTTGCGCGGTTAACAAACCTCGTCTCTCTGGATGATGATGATGTCTCGATGGCGGGGTGGGCGGGGGCAGAGGATGGAAGCTCACTCGAAAGCGAAGGCGAACGAAGGCGGCTCCGGTCCTAGCTCTGACCTCAGGCCTGCCAAATCCTGCGAGAAGAATCTTGCCTGGCCATATTTGCAGAGCCTTCTCCGCAGCTCGTAACTGCTGCTGCTGCTGCCGCCGCCGCCGCCGCCGTCGCCATGACCAAGAACCCGAGCTCGCCTCGGCTCGAAAGGCACGGCATTTGCAAAGGAGGATAGGCACCTCGACGTCCCGAACGCCGCCTGGCGAGCCGAAGCCCTGGCTGCTGCAAGTCTCACTCCCAAAGGGGCCCGCAAAGCTGCGAGAGAAGTCCTATGGGAACGCGTCAGTGAAACATTCCAGCCCTTCCCCGAGGGTGGGTATCAGCGATGGCCGGTGCCTCACCTGCACATCAACGCCGTAACGCCAGCCATTTTCTCCGATGGACCGCTCCTCTGCTCCTCTCTCTCTCTCTCTCTCTCTCTCTACTGCTTCCTCTTGTTGTTTTCGGCTTCCGGTTCCCTGCCTCGCTCTCCGTGTCAATACGTTGGATCAAAGATGCCAAAGGCCAAAGGCCAAAGCTGGCTGCGAGGTTTGCCACGTCCAAAGTTGCATCGTTTCCTCCAAGGATAAGAGGCTTAACGAGAAAACAAGCCAAGGTTGAGAAAATAACCGACCTCTTGAAGAATCAAGCAAGCGGCTGAGTTTCACCCAGTGCCCGTTTCTTATGGTAGGTTGGTGCAGCGAAAGGTGTTGCAACGCAGCGAGGTTTGTGCCTGGTATGAGTTGTGTGTTGGTCGTTGCCAAGAGGAATCATCCGCTGGGGGTCAAGGTCGCTCCCGAGTCATTCAAACAAGCGGGCCGCGCGAGGAAACGGGCTGGCTCCGTCAACTCATCATCGTCATCGTCTTCATCATTATTCAAGATGACCCATTGCATGACAAAAAAAAAAAAGGAAGTTAGGAACGTACAGACACAACCCCCTGCTTATTCGAGTGCAACAAGGCTTCTACGAGCAGTCGCAGAGTTCTAGCATGTTTCCACTCCCTCGGCGCTTTTTTTTCCAAGCATCTCGGCATTCGGGTCACCCATTCGCACCGTGCACACAGCATTGGCCTCTCAGCTTTCACACCTGTCGCTCACGCTAGAATACTCTCCCACACCATCACATCAAACAAGTCAAGAGCGCTAACGAAGCCGCCAGCTGGAATGTGGCAAACACGCCGATGAGGGCAACCAACCTCTGCAAATCAGGTAAAGATCGTATATTTCTCCCGTATGCTTCATTCCAAAACACCTCCCCTACAATTACAAAAAGGACATCCCCTCTCTCCCGCCCGTCTGGCACACACGCTCACAAACACCCACCCACCCACCACCCACCACCCTGAACTTCACACCAACTTGCTTCCCTCATCTCCCTCGCTTGCGAAGAATGCTCGAAGCCCGGCCCTCCTCATTACGATTACCACCTGGCACCTCTCCTTCCGCCCCCTCCTTTGCCAAGGCCAGCGCTTCATCGCTCGCGAAGAAGAGAGGTAAAGGGGCAAAGGATGCATGCCTCCCGTCCGGTCAGGGAAACAAAGTCGCTTGCCAGATGGGGAGCGGTGTGTGTGCCGGTGTAAGTGAGCGTGCGCGGGTTCCGAGAGGTGGGATGCGAAGAAAAACAAATGTAAGGACATGCCAAACGCTCTGCCGTAAACCGAGATTCGTCTATCGCCATTAACGTCCCAGTCATGAAAATGAAACAAGAACAAAAACAAAAAACGCAACGACTTCACCTGCCATGACCCTCCCCTGTTGACAAAAACCACAACAAAATCCATGCCGAACATGCAACAGATATTCTTTTTCAAAACCCATCTCCCTGGCTCCCTGGCGGCCGAGTCTCAACAACATGAAGCCCTCCCGCAAGGAGGAGCCCAAACCAAGCGGGGGCTTGATGCCAGCAAACAGATCGACGCCGGGGGGGAGCCAGGCAAGATGGATCAAGATCGAGAAGGAAGGGCAAAAATAAACAAGAGTAAGCGAAATGCTTCCTCCTCCCGGTTTCCAACCCCTTTCTTTTTCTCTTGACGGAGAGACAACAGAGAGATGCTCGAACCAGGGAGAGGGATTGATCAGAGGCAAAAGTACCATGCCGCGAGAAAAAAATGCGTCGAAATCGTATCCACAGAAAGCGTCGTCGTCCGTCGTTTTCATCTTTGTCATGCGCGTCGCGTCGTCTCCGAGATGTGGTCGTGGGGGTGGGGGGCGGTTGGGTGAGCGTTCCCCATGCGATGGTCGTTCCAAAAGCCGCTTGTCGTTGAAAATGTCATGCCATGGAAGGCGGGAATGCAGCGGAGGGCGGGGACGCCATGAGGGAAGATCAGGTGAGTCGTGACCAACGGCATCCTTGGTCTGTTGTTGTCACGCACCCCGGGGCTGACGATCGGGGGGGAGGGACCGCAGCCGGAGTTTTGCTCAGACTCGGCTCACCGAGGCCCGGCTCCTCTCATCTTCCTCCATCACATCGCTCAACCGCGTCGGATGGTGATGTCTTGGCATGGTCTCCCACCCAGGCGCCGTGTAGCTTTGACCGCCGCCGTACTCAGCAGCGCTTCCGCCCGTGGTGGTCGTATATCCCCCCCCTCCTCCTCCTCCTGCTCCGGCTGTCGCCCACTGGGAGCTCGACGGCGGGTAGCTGGTGGCGGGCACCTGCGATGACGATGCAGGATTGTCGTAGTCGTCTAGCGCGAAATCGTCAGCCCGTCGTCCTCGCGTCGTGCGGCTCGGCGAAGCGGAGGGGCTGTGGAACGGGATGCGGTTCCCGTCCTCGTCCCTCAGGTAGTTTCCTCGGCTATCGACCATGTACTCACCATCGCTGTTGTACCCGGCCTCGGAACCGCGGCGGTGGTCGCCGGCGCCGGAAGCGGGGTCTTCAGGTTGTTGGCGGTAGTACCCAGGGCCCGGGTCTCCCGGTGGGTTGGTTGACGATGTCGAAGGACCGGCGGCTGACCCGTAGGCGGAAGCGTAGGGGCTTGGCTGCGCGGCTACGTACTCGGACGTGTCGACGGCGTGGCTTTGCGACCGCTGGTGCCGACCGGCGCCGCGCGCCGCGGCGCTGTGAGCCATCGGGACGACCTGGACGCCGCCGACCAGCGTCGGCTGGCCCTGCTGCAGCGACAGGGTGCGGTCGCGCTCTTCCTGCTCGCGGCGGCCCAGCTCCTCCCACGCGCGGCGGGCTTCCTCCTTGGAGATGAGCAGCTCGCGACGCATCTCGGTCACCATCTTTTGAAGCTTGGCGTTCTCGGCCTCCTGCTGCGCGGCCTTGCGGGCGGCATCGGCTCTCGCCTGCCGTTCTTGTTCGAGCTGGGCCTCCAGCATGGCGTTGACCTCTTGGTGCCGCTCGAGTTCGGATCGCGTCTCGAAGAACCACCGCTGGAACTTGCGCTCCGAGCTCGCGCGGAGGCGCTGCAGCTCGACGACGGCGTGGAAGAGGTTCGCTCCGGCCGCCGACAGGTCGGCGACCTGCCGCGAGAGCTGGGTGGATATCGGGTTGCGCTCGGCCTCGTCCGTGTTTTCTTGCAGCCGCCGCAGCCAGAAGCTCGTCATGCCTTCCCAGTGCGCCGAAAGAGCCTCCCACCGCTCGAAGGCGTGCGGGAAGGTATTCCTGAGGCGCGTGGCGCCGGAAGCACCCTGGGCCGACGTCTCCCCCCCTGTCTGGGACGGCGCGCAGGCGGGGATGTTGGCGCCGGACGGGGCGCTCGTGATGAGGCTTTGGCTTGCGGGCTGAACGCGCCCGGTGCGCAAGGGCAGCACGTTCGCCGACGGCTGCGGCGTGGAAGCGCTGCCGGGGACGCGGGAAGACGAGGCCTGGGCTTCCTGGGCGCGTTGCTGGCGGCGCTGGGTGGCCGGGTCCGAAGGCGGCGCGTCGGCGGCCGGGGTGGCCGACGGCTGCCTCTGCTCGAGGAGGCGAGCCTCTTCTTCGGCGCGGGCGCGCTCCATCTGCTCGCGCTCCGCTCGCTGCCGGGCCTCTCGCTCGGCACGCTCGCGCATGATCATGCGGGGGCCCCGGATGACTTGCTGCGGGGACCCCGCCTGGGCCGGCGAGGCGGTAGGCCGGGACGACGATGCGACGTTGCCATTGGTGGTGGCGGGGCCGCCGGCGAGGAGGTCCGCCATGGGAGCGTTCTCCTCGATGAGGTCGGGAGAAAAGGGATGGGGTTTTCGGAGTGCCTCCTCGAGCGCCCAGAGGATGGCGCTCCTTGTATGCTTGGAAACGCGGACGGCGGGATGCGGCGGGGGCGGCCTGGGAGGAGAGCGAGAGAGCGGGCCGTCTTGGCGGAAGGTCTCGCGGCTGCTTGCGGCCGAAGGCTCTTCGTCCTCGTCGTCGGTGACGTCGTTGCTGTTGCTCAGCTCCTGGGAGAGGTGGTGCCGGAAGGACCCGTAGACGTGTCTGGCCGGTCGGGGCTGGCTGGCGTCCTCTGGAACGGAGGGGATGGGCCGCGGGATGTGACCCAGGGAGGCTGACAGGCGCGACGGGGTGATGGAGAAGACGCGGGGGCTGGGGCTGGGGCCGGCACCGGGAACCGGGCTGGGGGTGGCGGAGAAGCGGGGGGTGCGGCGGAGGGTCCGGTGGGAAGAGGCGGTGGGGGGGCGGTCTTCTTGCGGGGGGGTAAAGCGGTGGTGGTCCGGCGATCCAAGGGTGGACCGCAGGCGCAGCGGAGTTGGGATCGGGGACGGGGTGCGCGACTTGTTCTCGTACAACTCGCTGGGGAATCGAGGGGACGCTTCTTGACTGCCAGCAGCAACGCCTCCCAAAACACCAGCGGGAACTGGTGTGGTCGACAAGGCGAACAGGTCACCACTGGGCGTGGTGACGAGCCTCTGCTGCTAAAGGACGGGTGCTGTATTTCATGCAGGTCTCAGTTAGCAGCCGTTGTCGCAGCCAGCCGGCACGCACTGTGGAGGGTGAGGGGGCCGGGGGGGGGGGGGGGGTTGGTTGGGACGGAAAGACGGTGTGGATGAGTGGGAAGGTGTGGAAAGGGGGAGTGAGTAACTATGGAACCGTGGCGATGTGTGTAGGGTAGGTGTGTGTGTGTGTGTGTGTGTAGGGTAGGTGTGTGTGTGTGTGTGTGTGTGTGTGTGTGTGTGCAGGCTGCCATGCACGCAGCGACATGGACACGGCACGGAAAAGGGAGCAACAAGCAGCACGGTGTTTTGCATGGGGGACCGACTCACCCTGGGAGGAGATGGAGGGGCGGAAGGATCCAGGGAAAGGAACTCTGAGAGGTGCCTCAGAGCAGAGGAAGCAATGGCTGCGAAAAAGAGCGAAAGAAGGGAAAAAGAGAAGAGCCGGCTCTTGAGCATGGGCCGGAGGGCATCCGACAGCCAACGGCTTGGAAGGGGGCCAGCTAGCTGTGCTGGAAGCGCCCGGCGTGGCTGGCAGCGATGGGGTTTGGCGGAAAATGCGGGAGGCGGGTGAAGTCGAAAAGTGCGTGGCTGGCAACCCGGCGCATGCAGCAACAGCGCGGGGAGGTCGGCGGATCGGAATTGAAAACGGGCTAGCACCGCCGCTGGAGCAGCATTCGATTGCCAGTCAATCAAAAAAAAAAATTAGGATTAAAACGAGCCGTCTCTCCCGTTCCCTTTTGATCCTGCAGATTTGGGCATCCAGCACCCGAGAGCAAAGATAAAAAACGAGGGTGAGCGTCGGTGGTTGACCTGACGGTGGTGTATGGTGTTTGTTGTCTAGGTAAGGGAGGTCTTTTTTTCTTTCCCCAGGGGGGGGTCGAGTCTTGTGGTCAGCAATGACACGGCCTGCTGGTTGTGGTATTTTGGCTGCTGCCCGACCAGTTTTGGCGGCCATGCGAGGCTGCAGAAGCCCCAAGCAAGCCGAGCCCGAAGCTCTCAAAAATCTGGAGGGAGACACCCAGTGCGTTGCGTCGCAGGTAGGTCAGGTACACTCACCGCTCTCACAAGACCGCGACCGAGTCTGTTTGCTGGCGGCAAAAACGAAGGGCGTGGACTCTAGGAGCCGTCTCCTGGCAAGACAGAGCAGCTCGGAATCCAATGGCTGGGTAACGAGTGTGCAATTAGGTTGGCCCGTTGAGGTGGGGGGCGGGGTATCAACAGGTTTGCTGGCGCTGTTGAGGTTGGAGCGAATGAGTGAGTGACTTGACTGCCGTCAAATGAGCGTATGGGTCGGGTCGGTCTCTGATGTTGTGTTTTGGGGGGGTGGACGGGAGCGGGAAGCGAGAGTTTGAGAGGAAGAGAGCGTGACGGAAGATCGGGATCGCCTGAAGAGTCAAGAAGCGAAAGGGCGGATTGTAGCTGCCCGGACAGGGGAAACAAGCTAAGCTTAGCGGGGTGCACGGGCCAAAAAGAGGTGAGTTGTTTCCCGTTTTGGGCTTTTTCCCCAGAGGTCGGTGAAGCGTGTTTGTGCTGTTTGGGCAGGAGCGATGTTGTGTTGTTCTCTCTCTTTTTTTCCTCTTCTTGTGGTTCTCAATGTTTGTTGATTTCCCTTCCTGGGATGCTTCGTCCAAGCACAGCAACAGAAGCCCACCACAAAGGGTTTCAAATTGCGTGCCTATGAGAGAGAGAGAGAGAGAGAGAGGAACAGAGCCCAAAATGCATTTGGCCGGCCGCTTTCGATACATATACATACATAGTACATAGGTAGGCACACAGCGCTGAACTAGTTCGTTTCCTGCTGCCGCTTGCATAACTTGTTCCCCTCGACCGCCCTGGCCGCTGGGCAGATAGGGGGGGGGGGGGGGAAGATATGCAAGTCAGGGCCTCACCGACGGCCGTCTCCCCTCGACGATGCAGGCCGCGTCAGGGAAATAACGCGATCATAGGACCTTGCAATCTTGCATGCGTCGTCGATTGATGCTCAACAGCCCAATCGAACCCTTCGGCTTCTTGGGAGCACCCTCGGCGTCAGCTCCGGCGGGTTCCCGTTACGGTGCGGCTCCACATGGTTGCTGCCCTCGGTGGATCGTCTCCCCAACCTCAATCCTTACCTCCACGAATCGATCAGCGCCGGTCCCCTGGGCCGACCAGCACACGAAGCTCGCGGACGGGGACGGCGGATGCCATGGCATTCCAGTAGCGCACGCCGTCGCGCCAACCCTTGGGCTCTAAGATGAGGGGTAGCTCTGAGCTGGCAGCGTCGTGCGGCCACGAGGACGGCCGCGCCGACCGCTTTTCCGGCCAACCGACGGCCCAAAGCCCGAAAGCCACCCATCCCGAGGGGATGGCTTTGACCGATTGCCTGGCGCACACACCCATCTTCTGATGCTTTCTTTGTAAGTGCATGTACATAGTAGTCTGTACGAGGCGCATACTACTACTAGCACACAGCAGAGGCGGGGGGCTGGAGGAACGAGGCGAGTGTCAGCCCCAGCCACATCAGCTGCCTTTACGCTTCCTGGGCATCGTCTGTCGATCACGTTGCAACATACAAGAAAGAGGATAATACTGTGTATTACTGCGTAGTTATGGGATAAAAATACACCGCTGAATAGGAACCCCCGCTGGCCGAGCCAGGTAGAATTATCCACGGAATCCAAGGATAACCCTGCGGATGAATCCAGCCATCCATCACCCTTCCCCAGCCCTGGATTCCCATCAGGGACGATGGAGATTCCATCGTACTGTGTGCCGCAGTATGCCGCAACTCGCCTCTGGCAGGAGAAGGAAAAACATCGCTGCCATGCAACCTGGCAGTTTCTGGTGCCGTTTCCCAGCATTCCGGTTCCCAGACCCGATGCCACAGAGATGATCAGTCTCTTGCAGGGCAGGGGGGGGAGGGGAGGGGCCCTCAGCCAGCCATCACAGTTTCGCAAGCCACCTCCGTAGGTACACAGGGTACATACACAGTAGTACATAGCACCCAGGGATGGAGGCTCCTAGTACGGCTTGCTGTGTATGGCTATAACAAGGGGGGTGGTGCTGTACAATGCTGCCGATCACCAGCCAGTTGCTCCATGTCGCTGGGTCGAACAGTCGTCACCCTGGACAGCCAACAGCCATCATTCTTCCCACCTCTTTGCCCCCAATGCGGCAATTGATCCGTTTACAGCCAGCAAAATGGTCAATGCGTGTGTTCAGCTCCGTGTAGAACCTCCCCCCAGGCAGCAAGCCCAGCGAAGTGCGGCGATCGACCGGGCTTCACGGAACCGGAGGCTTAGATCCGGAGGAATGCTTGCTCGGCTTCTTCCAACCATCGAACCAACGGAGGGCTGTCCTCCCCCTCCATCCAGGTCTTCACGGTAAGGTGTCGATATTCCTTGCTACGTACCCCGTGCCTGCGGACAAACCCTGTCGATGAGCCCCCTTCCCACTTCGCCGTGCTCTAGGCTACGCAAGCGCGCATCTGAGCCAGAAGAGAGAACGAGCGTATGGCCCGGGGACCAGCCACGATTTCAACGCATGCTTCAAGTAACAAGAGAAAGCAAAACTAGGCGCAGCGACGCGAAGTTGACGAACCACAAAAAAAGAAAGAAAAAAAGAGGCATCATGGAGGTGGTGACAAAGCAAGCCAGGGTGAGAGACGGTCGTTGTAACAGTTCTCTCCCTCTCCCTCTCCCTCTGCCTCTCCCTCTTACTCTCATCCTACCTCTACCTCTTGTTACACTCTCGTCTTCTTCGATTGGCCTACGCTCGTTCGTTCACTCTACCACCTCTGTCATTACCTAACCGTCATCACAGCTCGCCGTTCTTTGAGGAAAAAGAAAAAAAAAAAATGACAAACTAGGGGGAACTGTGCACTGCATCAAGTCGGCCCATAATAATATATCCTATCCAACCCACCGTTCCTCAGGCCAACATGGGAAAGAAGACAACAAGGAAAGCAAAAGCGCCATGGGACATACATCCCTGCCGAGCACCGGCATGCGATCGCTGTCGTGGACCCGTTCGGCCGAGCCCCTGACTGCAGGTACCGGGCGTGCGTTGGGTCTCGTCATCGTCTCGTTCGGAAATGTCTCCAGCCATCGTGGCATGCGTCCTGCGCCGATACGCCGCGCGCATGCCGCCAGGGCTCCGTCTCAGCAAGCGAGCTGGAGAGAGACACGAAAAGATCTCCCCGTCGCTGCTCTTCCTCCAGCGGCCGCCCGAGCGCGCACGCAACCCGGCTGCTGCGTCCTATGGTATAGTATACACGGCACGTACACGGTTGGTGTTGGGAAGGGCCGGTGGCTTCCGTGCGGATGCGCGGCATGTCCTCCTCGCTCTCTCTCTCTCTCTCTCTCTCTCCCCTCCGGGCGTCTGCAACGTCGTTGACGAACGTACTGGCGTTGGCAGCACCTTTGCTGGCGGCCCTCCCGACTCTACCTACTTTCTACGTTGTCCGCGCCCGATTTCCCCCTTCCGCCTCGAAGTCGACGGACCATCATTACCCCTCCCACCCTGCCCATGGAGCCGTGGTCGCTCGGCCGCCTTTTTGGTTTCCCCCGTGTCTTGGAGACCATGGGCATTCACCGCCCGTACAGACCTTTTATGACCCCGACCTGGAGGTTGGGAGGGGGCGGGAGAGGGGGAAAAGGGGGGGGGGTGTCATTGAAACCAAGATCCCCCGTGGTTGTAACGGCCGAAGCCGCCGGGGCGGGCTTCCCGCGTCCGTCGTCCGCGACCAGCTCTGGACCCAATCCCGCGAGTGGAATTCCTGTGCGGCGGGAGGGAGAGGAGAGGAGGGGAGGCACCGGGTGGTTGGCACGCTCGCAACGACGCCCGGGCGGACGAAAGCAGAAAGTAGAATCAGACCACGATGCTGGATCATGATGGCTCATGATGGATCATGATGGCGATGGCCACCCACGGGGGCCGCGTGGCGCGCCGAGAGGAGCACCACGCACGCGCATAGAGGGTCGCTCTCCGAGGCGAATATGCTCGTTGTCCTGAAAATAGAACCGAGCGTGGGAGAACAAGGAGGCCGCGGCGGATGCGGCGGATACGGCGGAAACGGCGGTACCCAGGAGGTGGCCTGCCTTTGTTTGCCTTTGACCCGACCTGTCCTGCCTCAACCCGAGCTGTCCAGATCCGACCTGGACGGACTGACCAGCAGACCCGACCTGACCGCAGCTGACTTGACCTGAGGCAACGGGTGGTTTGGAAGCGTTACACAACAGGGAATCTTCCGCAGGTACGTCGGCCTGGTGTAACGGAACCTCTCGACTGGCTCTGTTTCCAGTAGAACATGCAGAATCGGCACCGTCATGTATCACGCACCATGGTTCCAACGCGATTCGACGTGATTCGGTGGGGAGGGAGGGAGGGAGGGGGGGATGTTCGCAGCTGTTGCGACGTTGCACTGAGAGGGTGTGCACTGTGTACGCAGTACGCACGACGGCGGCGCGCCTACATGCCTGGGACTCTTCTCACCTGACGATGCGCATACGCGAACGCGGCTGACAGGGAGCTGCGCACACAGCCTGAGACGAGGGTGTTCTGGGGAGACCAGGGGAGGGAGACCGGGGGGGGGGGGGGGGGGGAGGGAGGAGGCAAGACCGCGAGGCGGGGATATGAGTCCAATTTCCCGCCATCTGGCCGGCGGGCGTGGCCTTCGGGGCGAAGAGGGAGCTGCAGCATGGCGCAAGGGACTACTGGTATAGTACATAGCATGTATAGTAGAAGAGCGCCGGCGGTTCCGGAGCCAGCGCCGTACATGAAAGAAAGTCGGCGACGCGTTGCTGGGCCTCGAGACCCGGAGACGCGGTGAGGGCAGCGCATGCGAAGAAGAGCGGTCAGCGTCCCGGCTTTCACCCAGGGAACGATCACCACTCCACCTTGTGGGGGAGCCTCTGAGCTGAAAAAAGCCGTAGGTAGCGTACCCGAAGCCAAAAAGCCACACGAGATGCATCGGAACCCTGAAGAGCTCATTTCTTTTGAAGGATTCCGGAAGAACTCCGTAAGGCTCCGTGGGTTTCTTGGATCCAGAGACAGGCATCGAAAACCCAGAGACGTCTTATGCGCCTCTTTCTTTTCGTCGTGCATCTCGGCGTCATTGGCTTTGCCCCCCCCCCTGGAGGGAGAGTCTCGGTCTTGAGAAGGCGAGTTCGTCATTGATCCATGGGCGACATAGGAAGGCAGACACATGGCATTGGTTTCAGTTTCGAGAGACAGACAGCGAAACAGACAGCCACGCAGATATAGCTAATTCCATCCAGGTAGACAGACAGATGGACGGTCTGTCAGTCGGTTGGTCCGTCCGCCAGTCGCTCAGAAAGACAGACAGGCACGCAGAGAGAGACACGAGACGCACGGACACGCGCACCAACCGGCAGATCTACATAGCTAGGGAGAGAGAGAGAGAGACACGCAGACAGGCAAACAGATAGACAGACACACGCACATACACAGGTACGTAGACAGATTCTATGGACAGGTGGTTAGACAGACAAAAGAATCTTGACCCTTCGCCCCCGTCCACATGGAACAGAGCAGCCATGCGTCCTGGGGCAGGCGGCCGAGCTTGTTGTACTAATATAGTAAAGCGCTGTTGTCAAAAGGTAGCCGCCCGGGAGAATAATAACTTAGACGGCACTATACTGCGTAATAGACGGTAAGCCTCCCACCTGAACCGCCATGGACGATATATCCCGGCGCAACGGGTCCCACATGGGACCGACAGGACTCGGGGCGCTCTGTAAGCCAATGGCCTGCCGCGTACTGCGTACACGTCGCCCGGCACGGCACGCGTGCATCCGCGGGGGGGGGGGGGGGCCCACGTTTCGGCTTCTGCGCCCTTGTCCCACCGCGCTGATGAGATCCGATTGGCGACGTGCAGATCCGCCTCTTGGCCCTGCCGAAGCCCTTTTGCAGGGACCCGGCGGAAATCGAGATGGGAGAGATGGGAATGCAGGCGACAGACATACAGACAGACAGACAGACAGAGAGAGAGAGAGAGGGAGAGAGAGACAGACAGACAGGCAGGTAGACAGACAGACAGACACACACACACACACACACACACACACAGAGAGAGAGAGAGAGAGAGAGAGAGAGAGAGAGAGAGAGAGAGACAGAGAAACCCGCCCGCCCTGGCAGGCCTGCCCTGGGCTGCAGGGACCACCACAGCCAGGGGCTCTTTTTTTTTCCCGGGTTTGGACAACCCAGGGACCCGAAGAGATCTCGATTCTTCTTCCCTTTTGTCCCCCCCCCCCCCCCTCCCACCCTGCCTGCCACACCCACCCCCCCCTTGTCTCGGGCATTTGGGACCGCTCCCGCGGACGAGCTGCTGTTGAAGGAAAAGGTCATGATGAATGCTCCCTTGGATGCCGATTTGGCTGTTCCCCCTTCGTTCTCGTGGGGCCCATCCCTAGGTATCCCCCCCCCCCCTGGGAGGGTTCTCTCTGTCTTCTGCCCTCCGCCCTCCGCCCTGCGGTGGTTGGGCCTCCCTCCCTGCGTTCGTTCTACCTTACACCCCGAGGATGCTTTGAGCCTTTGCGTCCGACAGCAGGAGCAGCAGCAGCAGGAGCAGCGGCGGCGGCGGCGGCGGCGGCGTCTTTTCATCCAAGGCGCTAGTTAGTTGCCTTACATATCTCATTGCATACGCATGCAGGAACGGAGCTCCTGGCCCTCCCTCCGCTCAGCTTCTGGCTGGCTGGCTGGCGGATCTCGGTGCCTCGTTGCGCTGCGCGCCCTCGGCGTTGAGCCCTCCACCCCGGTTCGGCGGCGCGCTCCTCGGGTGAGGATTGGAGCGAGCCGTTGTTGCTTTTGGCAGGCCAACGAAGCCATCGGGAGTGGGTTGCGCCCCGGCGGCTCTGATACGTCATTGCCAGCCCTTGGCAGCTTGCTGCGTACTGGTCCCCCCCAGCAAAGTAGTGTAGTACTGCGTAGTACGCAGCATGTACAACATGCCCATGTGGAAGGTTGGGGTCCTCGTGCACGCTACGCGAAGCACACATCTTGCGGCCACGGCTGTCCCCGACATGACGATGGTTGGGAGCAAGGCCACATGTTCCAGGGCCGGCAATCTCGGTGCTTTACGAAAGCATGCCTGCCCGCCCGCCAGCCTGCCTGCCAGCCCGCCAGTCTGGAGAGATCGTCGATCGATCCCATCCCCCTCCATCTCGTCCTCTCCCCTTCCACCCCCCCCCCCTCCCCCTCCTTTTCGCCGCTCGATGGCCACCCCCCCTCCGTTTCAGGAGCACATGGGAAAGGGCGGAGAGGGCTGCACCACGGATAGAGGCTGATGGACGCAGCGCTCCATACGGAGCCCTTGGTGCGGATCACATAAATATAGCGTGTCGGTGACGCTGCGCTCAGCGCGCATATTTGGCTGCCCTCCCCTCCCCCGTGCCGCCTTTCATCGGCTCGCTTCTTTTAAGAAAAAGGGCCTTTCTGGCACATCAGGTCCCTAGACCTTTTTTCGACAGCTCCTTACTTCTTCCCGGCTCTTCAAACGCACCGTTCCTCATTGGACACATTGTCTTGCCGCAATGTGGACGAAGAAAGGGCGCGCGGCGGGAACCGATCCCGAGGCGGCCCAGCTCCAGTGCGACGCCGCCGCCGCCGCCGCCGCCGCCGCCTCTGCAGCAACAGGACTATCTCAGCAGGTGGCTAACTTTTCCTATCCCCGGACCGACTTTGTGCATCTGTATCAGGACCGGGAACGGCCGTCGACCCGGGACTCGGACGCCTCGGAATACTCCACCCCGGACGTGATGGAATACTGCGGGTCCGACGTCTCGTTGGACGAGGATCGCCTCTACGTCCCTTCGCAAGCCACCCCCCCGAGGGAGACGTCTCGCGGGAAGCGCCTCGGCGAGGTCATGGCGAGCAGGTTTGATACCCCGGAGCGCCGAGACGTGTCCGAGTCGGAGGTTTCCCTGGCCTGGGACGACTGGCCCGTCACGGACCTCTCGTCCGCTTCGGCAGGGCAGCCCGTCCAAGCGGCCGCCGAGGCCGCGCAAAGCCGGCGAGGGGTCGTCTCGCCCGCCGAGCCGTCTCCTCCCGGCTTCCCCAAGCTGCCCCCCAAGGCCTCCTACTCCCTCTTCCCGCCGGCCCGCGCCCGGCAGCCGTCGCCTCTGCCCCGCACGACACCGCCGACGCTACCATCGCTGCCGTCGCTGCCGTCGCTACCGTCGCTGCCGTCGCTACCGTCGCTGCCGTCGCTATCGTCGCTGCAGCAGCAGCGCGGCCCTCTGGCCTCGGCGCCGGCCTTGTCTTTGTCGAGGCGCATGTCCAAGAAGTCGTCCAGCCAGCTCAGGGTCTCGGTCAGCTGGCAGACGAGCAGCTCCCAGGACCAGGACCCCTCGGCCGGCTCGCCCAGCGCCGCCGCCGCGCCTTCGGCGTGGGACAGCTCCCTGGCCGCCAGCTCGACCGACTCCCTCCCCTCCTTTCTCCGGAGCCCCGCCTCGACGCCCCCGGACTCCCCCCCCAGCTCGTCAGGCTCGTTGCCCGCCGCTCGGTTGCCCCTCGCGTCGCCTCCTCAAGAAAGCGAGCGAGACCTCTGCGCCGGGATGCCAACGTTCCCGCCTCCTCCTCCTCCGCCGCCGCCGCCGCCGCCCGCCCCCAAAGGAACCACGACGACGCCGGCGGCCACCCCCGGCCACCTGGCGCCGCCGCCGGCGATGCCGCTTCCGCCCGTGCCGGCGTCCCTGCTCATCCGCCCTCCCGCGCCGCTTTGCAAGCCCGCCGCCCGGCGGCCCTCGTCCCCGACGCTGCCCCCCCTCATGTCCGTGTTCGAGGTCGACTCGGACAGCGAGGAAGGCCCCAGCAAGATCCGCCGCCAAGGCACCAAGGCGTCCCCCGGCGGCGGCACGGACCGGCGGCGGAGCCTTGTGCGCCGCTTCCTGCACAGCTTTGCCCGCCCCTATCTGTACCGCCACGATCAGCAGCAGCAGCAGCAGCAGCAAAAGCCCATCGAGGAGAAGCATCGCGGACGCGAACGAGCAGCAGCGGCGGGAGAAGAAGAAGGAGGAGGGAGAGGAGGAAGCGAAGCCCCAACCGCGGGAAGCGCGGACGGGAAGCAGGACCAGCACAAGCGCAGCGTCAGCGACCAATGCCCGCCGGTGGTGAGAGCCCGCGGCGGCGGCAAGGGCGGCATGGTGCGGACGCTCAACGCCGCGTCGCGGCACCCTTGCACCCCCTGGTGGCGCGAGGGTCGGAGCCACGACGACGACGACGAGGAGCCCGTGCTGGCGCGGGTCGTCGTCAGCATGGAGTGGCCTCGCTACACGGGGCTGCTGCGGGAGCAGATGCGGGGCACGGTGCGCGAGGAAGAAGGGTCGGGGTGGTTGGGCCGGCTGAGGAAGAAGAGCTGAGCCTTTCTCTCCCCCGTCTCTCCCGTCTCTCTCTCTCTCTCTCTCTCTGTCTCTCTCTGCCATGCTCGCTTTCTATATCCTCCTTATATGCTTTTCCACACACTGTCATGTGAACGGATTTCCTTTGTCAGGGGGGAATGAACACGGTTATGACTAGGGGTATGACGTTTATGATTCTTCTTTTTTCCTTCCTTCTTTTTCCTTTTTCCGTTTTCTCTTCTTCACTACATAAAAGGGTATGATGGCTGGGTGCAATGAAAAACGAAAAAATGCTACTGGTATATGGGATACAACCAAAAACATGATTACCGGGATAGAGCGGCTGGGGGTTGTATTACAGGAGAGGGGGTGGGGGGGGGGGCACGTCAGAAAAGGGTTCACGATGGTTTGCATGACGGCGGGAAACGGGGCTTATACATCCAGAAGAGAGAGATAGAAAGACGATCTGGAAGGGAGGGGGGGGTGGTTGGGAAGGGGGAGGGGGGAACGGGCACATGGTCATGATCAGGAGCCCTGACGAGTGCCAGGTATTGAATCCCTTGGCCCCCCTCCCTCCCCCTCCCAGTGTTACGCCGAGATGCAGTGGCAAAGAAGAGGGGAGAGAGAGAGAGAGAAGCTTTGCCCTTTTGCTTTTCAGGAAAACCCCAACCTGTGGCTGGCCCACGGAACTTTGATCCATGCTCCCCGGGGCTTTTGAGGGTCTTTTTTCGCATGAAGCACCACGTCTGTACGTATTGGTACCCAGCTACCCGCTCATGTTCTCCTTTGAATGTGTCTAGGCTGTCGTTTAAGTCATTATTGCGTAGCCATGCGTCTTATAGACCTGGTATGGTATCCAATCCATGCCAGCCAAAGTTTGTTGAGCCTGCCGGTGAAGGACCCTTCTTCCTCTCTATGAGACTGCTGAGCTGCTGAGCATCAAACTATATAGGTACGTACGACAAGCCTGCCTATCTTTTGTATTCGTTGCCGCTTCAGTCCAGGCTCAGCATCATCCGATGGTTCACGGATCACAAACCAAAGATGGCCAGCCAGCCCAGGAAGAGGAGAGGGGGGGATCGGAATAATGTGTTGGTTTTCTTTCTCCGGTTGTATGCTTTATGTATTGTAATCATTTGGGTTTCGCCGTTTTCATCCCAAACATAGCAAGACCTAGGAGTAGTTAGCTAGCTACATACTACATTGACATACATGCACACAATGTCCATCATATCCCTCCTCAACTTCCACGCCCGACACAAACCACCGCCATCCCCTTGCCCCTTGACCTAACCATGCCACGATGCCCATTACTTCATCTTTGGTGAGATGCTTGAGAGGGAAAAAAACAAAAAAAAACCAGGACGCCTCTTTTCAACTCCAGAGCCCATGGCAACGCAATACATGGTAACACGCCAGCAAAACAGAGAACACGGCAAACTCCCCTCCAACCCCTCCCCCCCCCATTTCTTTGTTTTTCTCCTCCCATAGTCAACAAACATCAAGATACCAATACACCGTTATTTGGTAATCATCATCTCATCATCGTCATCAACATCATCATCATCGCCGTCATCAATCACCGACCTCATCCCAGCTTCGGCCTCATGATCTGGCTCTTCCTCACCCTCTCGGTAAACCTCCGGACCCTCCTCACCCCAAGCTCCATATCCCCGACCCCCACCTCTCCGCTCGGCCTCCCGCCGGCGCCGGCGGCGCCGCCGGCCGTCGCCCCGTCCCCGAACCCAAACGCCCACCAGCTCTGCGACTCGGCCGGCAGGCCCTTGCCGACGCCGAGGCGCGCCGTCATCTCGGAGCGGGCGACGCAGCGCTTGAAGGCCGGCTCCTCGCGCATCTCGGCGGCGACCAGGTACCCGACCACCTCGGCCAGGCAGGTGACGGGGTGGGGCATGCGCAGGGCGGCGCGGCGCGGCAGCAGGGCGGCGAGGCCGAGGGCGTAGAGGACGAGCAGCCCGAGCAGGATCCCGTAGGCCGGCATGTTGGCGTACATGCGCACCTCCTCCTCCTCCTGGCCAGCGGCGGCGGTGGTGGTGACGGTAACGGTCAGGGCCATGAAGCAGCCGCCGGCGAGGACGGGGATGAGAACAAACAGGGCGGCCAGCAGCGAGACGGCGGCGGCGCGCCAGTGGCGGCGGCGCAGGGCGCTCAGGGCGGCCTGGCCCGGGGCGCAGGCGGCGTAGTCGGCCAGGAGGGAGCGGTCGGCGGGGGCGCCGCGCGGGTCCGAGAGGGCGGCCCAGGGCTGGAGGACGCGCAGGTGCAGGTCGAGGGACTGGAAGGCGAGGAAGGCGAGGACGCCGGCGAGGGAGGGGGCGAAGCTGTAGACAAAGTCGGCGGGCGAGAAGGCGCCCGGCCGCGGGGCCGAGGGGATGCCGGGGCGGAAGCCGTCGGCCAGGCGGGTCGCCGGGTGGAAGGTGACGACGAAGAGGGCGACGACGAGGGCGAGGGCGACGAGGACGAACCAGAGCAGCGGCGAGGTGCGCAGGGGGAAGGGGAGGTAGGGCGGGGCGCGCGGGCGGCGTGCTCGAGGTCGTGGTCCGGGTCGCGGCCGTGGTCGGCGTCCGGGGGGCTGTGGAGCAGGGGCACCCCCGCGGGGCCGGCCTTGCTGCTCTTGTCGTCGAGGCGCTGCATGCGCTCGCCGCCGGCGGCCGTCAGGCCGCGGAGCGGCATCAGGTTGGGCTCGTCCATGGGGCTGCCGAGCGCGTGCCAGACGCCCGGGCGGCCGTCCTTCCAGGTCCAGTAGCCCAGGCGGTCGGCGGCGCGGCGGCGCAGGGCGAAGCGGATGCCGTCGCGGCTGCGGGCGAGCTGGGTGCCGCGGTAGTCCTCGGCCGCGTTGGTCTCGGAGACGAGGGCGGCCGCGTCGGCGAGCGACCGCGGGTCCCAGGCCAGGCCCGTGCGCTCCAGGCCCGCCCAGAACCGCCACACCAGCACGGTCGAGGCCAGCAGGGCGAGGTACAGGGCCACGAGCGTCCAGGCGACGCCCTGCACCGTGGCCCACGTCCACGTGCGCCCGTCGACCAGGATGACGGAGAAGAGGGAGCTCTGCAGCGGGATGGTGAAGGCCGTGAGCCAGGTGACGACGGCGGGCACCCACGCCTTCCAGGGGCCGATGAGGCGCGGCCAGAGGAAGGACGGGTACATGTCCTGGAAGAGGGCGCCCTCGCGGTCCTCGCGCGCCTCGGCGGCCAGGCGGGCGAAGGGGAGCGTGCGCAGCATGGTGGCCAAGACGAACTGCGCGTAGAGCAGGATGCCGGCGGCGACGAGCTGCGGCAGGAAGCGAAAGGCAAAGTAGCGGCCGCCGTAGAGGCCGTTCCACGGGACCAAGCCCTGGCGGAGGTGCGAAAAGACGGCCGAGAAGGCGAGGGCGGCGATCATGAGCACGCAGGCGGCCATGAGGCCGAACAGCGGGCCCGGGCGCAGGGGCCACGGCCGGAAGGTCAAGGGCGGCAGGGCGCGGCCGTCGGCGACGAGCTCGTCGTCGCCGACCGGCCTCCACTCGTGCGGCAGAGGGCGCGGGCCCTTCTTGAGCAGGGTCTCGGCGAGCGAGTGGGCCGACTCCCGGGGGCCCGGGATGACGCCGGGCAGCGGGAGAGGCTGGCCGGCGGGAGGATGCTGTTGTTGTGATTGTTGTTGTTGCTGTTGCTGCTGCTGCTGCTGCTGCTGCTGCTGCTGCGATGGGTCCGCCGGCCTTCGTTGGGAACCTGCGGCGGCGGATGATGATGACGAGGGGTCCATGGCGGGGTTGGGATTCAGGAGGAGGCCGGAGGAGGGGCCCCCGGTGCCGGAGGCGGGGGCCGGGAGGCCCGAGTCGGCATCGCGGCCGCGGGTGAGAGCCTCGATGGCGTACTGGATATAGGGGGTGTTGTCGACGCCCGGGGTGATGACGCCGTCGAGACGGGCCAGCTCGTCCCGGAAGTCGGTGGCCATGGCCGGGTTCATGGCGGAGAGGCGCCAATCGGGCTCGGAGAGGGCGGCGGCGGGCCACGAGGGAACGTCCGAGACGCGGCGCAACGGGCCCTCGACGATGACGGAAGGCCCGTGGGAGCGGGCCGCCGAGGCCGGGGCTACGCTGAGGGGCTGGGGGATGTCCGGATCCGGATCGTCGGACGGCGCAGGGGAGTAGGAATGGGAGAAGCGATGGTGAGGAGGAGGAGGGTGGCGGCTCGCGTTGTTCATGCTTCCGGGACCCAACAAAACCGGGCGAAGGGGGAGGCGGGATGACGACGACGCAGGAACCCAGGCCGTAGCCGGTACCTACTCTAGGGAAGCACAGCGAGCTGGACGACTACTGGACCGCCTTGCAGGACCGCTCCACCGCTCTCAAGCAAAGAATGGTCACAACGCTCGGCCGACGGCCCAAACCGATCTCAGAGCGCAACCAAAGAAGGAGGAGGAGGAGGAGGATGCATGAAGGATGCAGGCGGCATGCGGCCGTCGTTTGGTGGGGGGCACATCCAGGTTGGGAATGAATGAAATACGGACGAACCAAGGGGGGGGGAGGGGGGATCACCGAGGGAGGGAGGGAGGGAGGTTGGGAAATAGCCGGTTCTGCAGCTCTGCAGCTCTGCTGTTCTGCTGTTCTGCTGTTCTGCGGTTCTGCGGTGTGGTTTGCGTTGTGTTGTGTGCTGGGCGTGCGTGGTTGGTAGCTTCGCCCAGCCACCGCTTTTTTGTTGACTTGCAGACGGATGTTTGGTCGTTGCCCCTGATTTGCTCCAACAAATGGCCGGGCAACCCAGACGGTGGTTCGCAGCACCGCCGGATGGATGGCGCCAACGCACCCAAACTAGAGACAAAACAAAGGCACGAGCTGGCTGTCCACCTATTGACGGTCCTCCGACCATGGAGATAGGAACGCTCTTTTTTTCTTTTCTTTTTTTTTTTTTGGGGGGGGGGGGTTGGTGGGGGGGCATCAATCAACACGGCCGGGAAAAAACAGAGGAGTCCCGGAGAGGAGGGACTTGCACGGTACAAGCAGACGCCACCCACCACCCGCCACCGGGGAGCGTGGGGCCGGAATGCGGGGCTTCGGAGCTCTGTTCGCTGCTGTGCGCTCTCAAGTTCAGCGGGCACGGACCACTCCGCCTCGCCGACGAGGTTCAGGATTGCTTCCGCTGCCTTGCTTCCGCTGCTTTGCTCGCGCTGCTTTGCTCGCGCTGTACGGTGCACCATTGCCTCCGCTGCAGAGCGTTGGCTCTTGGCTTTTCCAGCGCAATGTCTCGGCGTCGGCTTCAGGAGACACACCTCCTCCCTCCCAAGTATAGTAAACACGCACGTTTCCGAGACAACGCCTGGACGGTGGAGTTACCCAACCGCCGTGCCCGCACACGCATGCAGACCGATCGAACGGCACCCGAGACGACTGTCGCAGCCCTTCATTCGATAATACTGTGCTATTACTATACAGAGGCATTCGCAGAGGTCACGGCCATGGTTTGAGTCGCTGACGACCCCCCCCCCCCCTGGTTGACCACCCAGCCAGCGGGGCTCTGGCGGCCGCTTCGGCCGGACAGGTGGAAAGATAGCTAGGTCACGAATACCTAGGATGCTGAGCGAAGTGCCATAGATAATTACACCACACCGGGTTCAAGGTGGACCACCATGCCTTCTCAGGGGCCACCGGCCCCAGGCAGCCTCTACATACGTACATATAGTACACGCAATACACAGACAGACATGTCAGCATGTCAGGATCTACTCGTCTATTCCCATATTCCCATGATGCATGCATATCTATCTAAGGTCCTCCATCCATGATAGCTCAGCATCACCAACGAGAGAGACGCCGCGAGGGTATCAATGTGAAGAACCCAAATATGCAATCTGCTGACCCAAACCCGCCCCCCAAACTCCCGCACCGACATGACGAACCCAGTCTCTCACTGCCATTCCTTCTCCTCGGCCAAAAAAAAAAAAAGAAAAAAAAAAAAAAAAAAACCTCCACGGCTTTGCTGTTCGTTATGGAAACCTAACCCTCCACCCACCTGTCTCAGCCTCAGCACTCGACATACTTCAGATGCTTCCTCACCCCCTCCCCAAGCTCCTCCTCCGTAACCAACCCCAGAAGCACGCAATCCCCCAGGAAAAAGTACGCCCTCTCCTGCGCGTACGAGAGGTAGTCAAACTCTTCTTCTTCTTCTTCTTCCACTTCCTCCTCGGCGGCCTCTTCACGCTCCTTCTCCTCCTTCCTTCCCACCATCCCGGGCACCTTGGCCTGCACGATCCCCCAGGCAATCCACTGCGCGCTGTTGGCCGTCCGCCACAGCCGCGCCTCGTCCGCAAGCGCCTTGATGCGGCGCTCCACCTCCTCCGCGCGCCGCTGCTCGGCTTCCTTCCACCCGCCCGGCGGCGGCGGCGCGTCCAGGTCAAACTCGCCGGCGACGGCGCTGCTTGGCACTGGTTCGTCACCGTTCTTGGGCGCCAGCCCGACGGTCGCCGCTGCTGATGATGATGCCGCCTCGGAACCGTTCGCCGGCGTGCCGGGCGCCGTCGCGGGATTCGACGCGCCCGCGGAGACGTACGGGACCTGCGGCCGGTGCTCGACGTACGCGCGAAGGAAGCGGTGCTGTTCCTCGGGCGTGGGGTAGCGGGACGTGTCGCAGGCGTAGGACCGGACCGGGTCGTGGTAGTTGTAGGTCCACTCGGAGAAGTGGTTGGCGAACTCGAGCCCGCGGACGTTGGCGCCGGCGTACTCAAAGTCGATGACGACGAGCTGCTTGTGCTCGTTGGACGGGTGAAGAAGCGGGGATTTGTGGTCGTCGGGCCGGAAACGTAGGATGTTGCCGTATTGAGTCTATGAGCTCTCGGTTAGACGGAGGTAGGGAGGTAGGTAGATCGGTGAGGGGGGCGGGAAGGGAGAGGAGAGAGAGAGAGAGAGAGAGGGCAAAAGGAATGCTCACATCATTGTGAGCAAAGACCAAGCTGTCGCGAATGGCCTTTGCGTCGCCGTAAGAAGCGCGGAGGTGCTCGCGGTACTTTTCGACGAGCGCCTTAAAGACCGACCAGGGCACGCCGCAGACGTAGCCGCGGGCCTTCCAGGCCCCGCCGGGCAGCGCCTGAGGCCGGGCCAACACCTCCTTGTCGAGGTATTGAACCGTCTTCTCGACCTGGACGAGCCATCTGTCCCAGTTCTTCCACACGGCGGGGCCCTGCTCCCGTTCCTCCGCGAGCAGCTCGACGCCGTCGTGCAGCTCGCGCATGCGCTTGGCGATCTGCTTCGAGGTGGTGGGATCCCGCATCAACGTCGGGGTCAGCGGCGTCGCGTTCAGGTACTGCTCGAACCGGCCGTTGAGGAACGTTCCCAGAAGGCGGGGCCCGATCTTCTTCCGGGCGAGCCGACAGAGCACGTTCAGCTCGTTCTCCCGGTCGATCAGGTGCTCCACCTGAGGCCCGTAGATGCGCAGCAGCACCTTGGACGGATGGCTCTTGCCGCGCTCCCGGGGCAGCACCGACTCGGGCGGCGGCGACACGACGTAGACGGCGTTGGTGAGCGCGCCGCTGAGGCGCTCGACCGAGATGGTGTCGCCGCTGTTGAGAGGCACGCGCCGCCAGCCCTTGAGGCGCAGGGTGTGGGCCATGCGAATGATTTCGTTCTTGAAGGCGAGCCAGTTCTGCCTGTCCTTGTCTCGGCGGCCGGGGGCGGGTGCCGCCGGGTCGTCGGCGCCCGACTGGCCGCCCGCGTAGGCGAGCGCCTTGGAGTTGTCGAGGACGGCCTCGCAGCTGGGCACCACGACGTCGTCGTCCACCCATTCCGTGTCGGACGAGGCGGCCCTGGCGTGGTTCTTGAGCGACCTCTTGCTGCGCTTGCGGGCGAGCTGGGGTCCGGCGCCGGGCTTCAGGCCGAGCGTGGCCATGTTGTCGTCGAGGATCTTTTGGAGCCGGTCGAGGGATACGCCGCTCGAGGCCGAGGCGACCGAGTCGGCCGAGTCGCCGCTGGTCCGGGCGGCGTCGGGAGGAGACCCGGGCTGGCCGTTGCCGGCCGGGTCTTGTCGCGAGCGAGGCTGATGCCGAGGCTTCCTGCGGTCCTTCTTGGCCTTCTCGCGCTGCAGCCAGTCGGACACCTGGGCCAAGATCCTCTCGGCGGCGCGGGGGAGGTAGCGGGGATGGCTCTGCGAGGCGTAGGATCCTTCGGAGAGGCCGCTCGGCGTGGCGCTGGTCGAGTCGAGAGGGCCGTCCATGCTGGACTGGCTGAGGGTCGAAGGCCGCGACGGCGTGACGGAGGGAGGCGGGCGCGCGATCAGTCGGCGACCCAGGCCGGCTGAAAAACGCTTCCTCACGGGCGGCTCATCCGGGCCGGGAGACTCGGGCTCGGCGATCTGCACAGCTTCGAGGGCTTGTTAGATGGAGCAGGCGCAAAAAAAAAAAAAAAAAAAAAAAAAAAAAAAAAAAAGAAAAGAAAAACAGCCTCTGGGCCAAGCCGATGACGCGTCTCCCCCCCTCTTCTCTCCCTCTCCTCCCTCCCTCTCGGGCTGTTCTGACCGTGGCTTGCAGCCCTCAAGCAGCACAAGCCAACGTGGGCTGCATGAGGAGGGAGGGGGGGGGGGGGGGGACGAAAACGGCGGCGACCCGCCCGACGACCTGGGGATGGAAAGCACGGTACCTTTGGCGGGCGCGCTCGCGAGAGTGTTTTTCTCGCTTTCGCCGTCCGTCTTCAACGCGGAGCGCCTCGGGGTAGGGGTTTCGGAATCCGGGGTAGGCATCGTGGCAAACGAGAAGGATGCTGTTTGTGGTTGGGGGAGGGGATCGATCTCTTTGTACTCTGGATGGGTACTGCGCCTCTCGGGCCCCTGGCTCTTGAAAGATAACAGCAGCCAAGCTCAAGGTCTCCAACAACGGGGTGTGAGGTCAGGAGGACGGTTCGAGGAGACAGGGTCGAGGGGGGACAAGGTCGAGGGAGGACAAGGTCGAGGGGGGGGACAGGGTCGAGGGTTCCCCTCCGCGTGATCAACGTTAGTCCACGATAAGGGTTCGATGAGGAGGCGACGCGGGCGGCGTGGGAGTTGGTTGAGGTTGATTAATAGAGGACAGAGGGGGGGGGGGGGAATGCGATGGTGGCGAGAGGCAGGAGAAAAGAAGACAACAAAAAAAAAGCGGGAAACTAGACAGTGTCTAGAGAGGTACAAAAGATAGCATCAAACAGTGACGTGATTGATCACCAACGTTGTTGACAAGAGCTGGCAGTCATTCCATGTCTCAGCTTGGAAAATGGGACGGGGGACACGTGCAAATGAGACGAAGCTTCCGCCAGTTTCGTTCCGAGCGCTCGGCTCTTCTTTGGTGGGGGTGGGGCCGCCCGCGGCGGTTCCAGGGTTTCAGTGGAGGGTTCCCGTGGAGGGTTCCCGTGGAGAGATCCAGTGGAGGGTTCCGGTTCCCTACGGAACTCGCAGCGAACGGTGGGGCTGGCGACGGCTTCTCCAGGGTGGCCCAGCGCCCGGCGGATGACGTAGGTTCGCTTCCCAAGCATCCAGGGAGGTCGGATCTGGATCGCCCGGCTGCAGCACGACTTAGGTCTACCCCGGGTCCCAACCTAATGCCCCCAAAGTGGGCCGCGGTTGACGTCGGTCTGCAGATCAACAAGAGGTGGATTTTCCACATGCTGCTGCTTGTTCATGGCAAACCCCTCGTGATGCGATAGCCAAGGTCCCCAGGACGGCTTCCCGGCCCCCCTGCATGGCCCTGGTTCGCCGGTCCGCCCGTGCATACCGTGCATACGAACAAGCGCTGAACATCCCGGGTCCGGTTCATCATCACCAACGGCCGGAGGCCATGAGCAGCGGAGAATAGGTGCCTATGATACATGGTTTCGCTGTGTGTTGCTGTTGCTGTTGCTGTTGATTTTTTGTTGTGTACACGGTACATGAGGCATCAGCCACCTTCTTTTTTTTTCCCTTCTTTTCTTTCGGGTCCACGCGGCGAGACCTCACGTCCTCGGCCCTCAGTTCGCCGTCCTCCACTTCCCCCGCCAGTCTTTCATGTGGTCCAGGATGATCTTGGCACCCTGCTCCGGCGAGTGCTGCCGCCCGAGGGCCTCGACAAAGTCGCCCTCCGGGTCCATCAGGTAGAAATATATGCTGTGGTCCACCAGGTAGTCCTGGCCCGGTTTCACGTGGCTCGGCGTGCTGAAGTAGACCCGGTACGCCTTGCACATGGCCTTGATCTGCTCGTACGTGCCCGTCAGGCCCAAGAACTTGGGATGGAACTCGACCAGGTAGTCCTTGAGCTCCTGGGGCCCGTCGCGCGCCGGGTCGCACGTGACAAACACCGGCGTCAGGGCGCCCCGCCGCTGCGCCTCCACCAGGTCGAACATGCGCGCCATCTTGTCCAGCTCGTCGGGGCAGATGTCGGGGCAGTGCGTGAAGCCAAAGTAGACCTGTTCGCGCCGCATCGTCAGCACACAAGGAACGCATGGCGCGGCCGCAAACGGGGAGAATCCATCCGCCGGGGCCAACCCACCAGCGAATACCGTCCCTTCAGATCCTGCTCCGTCACCTTGTTGCCGTTCTGGTCCATCAGCTCAAACGGCCCGCCCACCTTGGGCTTGCCCACGCCCTTGGTCGACTCGGCGACGCGCTTCCGCTGCATCCGCTTCTTCTCGTTCTCAAAGTACCACACGAGCCCGCAGCCCGTCAAGACGAAGAGGATGCCGGCTTTCCACGAAAAGGGCTGCGCGTGGCGTGATCCCACGTGCCGTTAGCGAAGCTCTCACGAGAACAAAAGAAGCGGTCCAGCAACCACGGGGTTGCTCTCGCCGGCGGCGCAACATACCCCTGACCGATACCTGCTCTTGGCCTCCTCGACCGTCTTGAAGCCTCGCGCCTGCACCAGCGGCCGCGGCCGGCATGCTTGTGAGAGCGGAGGGGCCGCCGGCCTCTTGGGCAGTCCGCCCCGCGCTGTCGAGAGGGACCGAGCGCATGGGCGGGGCGCCGTCCTGGCAAGGGCGTTGAGCGCAACGCGCGCTGTCGCAAGAGATTGTGACATGGTGCCGTGGCGTAGGCGTTTCGAGATGGAAGAGGGCTTCCAAGTCGCGACCTGGGACGCTCGGTGGGTGGGTAGGTGGGTATGTCCGGAAAGCTCTAGGTCGAGCCTGTAGCCGAAGCTCAAACGATAAAATCGCGATAATGATCCGATGCATGCTTATCGGCAGAAACGCTGTCTGCAATACCGTGTACATGCATGCCAAGCCCCGAGGAAGTGTGGGGCTCGGCGCTCTCTCCATTCTCTTTCTCTCTCTC
This sequence comes from Remersonia thermophila, assembly GCF_042764415.1. Taxonomy (NCBI): domain Eukaryota; kingdom Fungi; phylum Ascomycota; class Sordariomycetes; order Sordariales; family Chaetomiaceae; genus Remersonia; species Remersonia thermophila. Next base: position 3,676,429 of record NC_092219.1, read on the forward strand.
TGGGCTCCCGTCGTGTTCCCTTCGGCAACAACCTGGACCTGGAGACGCGTCGACCAACCCTCCGACACGGCAAACATAACAAGACCCGGCGTGCAATCCGTGCTGGCGCGGCGCTTGGAGGGACAAGAATTGTGCCATGTGCCCTTGCATACCTCCACCACAGCGCAACGCGGGCCCGGCCTGTCACGGATGATGGCCTTCTCGTCGTCCTTGTTCGTCCCGGACTTGGCAGCGGACGCCTCTGCAGCCACGGCTCCGGCTTCCAAGAAGGATTCGCCCAACTCGCAAACGCACCACCCAGAGGCCAACGGCGCTGCATCGCTTGCCAGCATGTCTCAGGCCGAGTCAGCTCCATCCGCCCCCGACGCGACCGCCATGGATCACGACATGGCCGACGACGTCAGCGTCAACGGGACCACGACCCCGTCCGCCTCCAAAGCTTCGGCCGCCTCGGCCGCGTCCAAGAAAAAAAAGGGAACGGCGTCCGCCGTCAAGCCCACCCCGAAGCGCACCCGTCCCGGCCCCGGCGGCGCGAAAAAGACCAAGAGCGGCCCGTCCAAAAGGACGAGACCCTCCGGCGCGACCAGGCCGAACGGCGACCCCGACGGCGGAAACTCGACCGACTCGGACAACGGCCCCTACTGCCTCTGCCGCGGGCCCGACGACCACCGCTTCATGATCGCCTGCGACCGCTGCGAGGACTGGTTCCACGGCGAGTGCATCGGCATGGACAAGCACACGGGCGAGAACCTGGTGCAGCGGTACATCTGCCCCAACTGCTCCGAGGGGGGCCGCTACACCACCCGCTACAAAAAGATGTGCTCGCTCGCCGGCTGCATGAACCCCGCGCGCATCTACGACCCCGTCCGCCCCAGCATCTTTTGCTCGCCCGACCACTGCCAGGCCTGGTGGGAGCAGCTCATCGCGACGCTGCCGCGGACCAAGGACGCCGCGCCCCCCGACGTCTCCGACTGGCTCACGCAGGACGAGCTCATCGGCCTCCTCGACGCTCCCGCCCAACCGCCCCCCGCCAAGGACGAGCACGACCTCCCTCCGACCACCCCCTGGCGCCTCGGCCAGAAACCCTTCGCCACGCCTCCCGACTTTTGGGACTCCCCCGCCTCCGCGCGCGCCTTGACGGCCGAGGAGCACGAGCTCCTCACCACCTCGGCCGCGGCCCGCCACCGGCTCGGCGAGGAGATCGTCCTCTGCAAGAAGATGCTCCAGCTCATCGACATGGCCCTGAAGCAGCGCGAGGCCGCCATCGCCGCGGGCAAGGGCACCGCCAAGGACCTGTGTGGCTACGACTCGCGGCTCGACACGGTCGGCGCCACCCACCAGTTCGCCCGGTTCCTTCAGTCCCCGCAGGCCGAAGCCATCTTTGCGGCCGGCCGTCTCGACGGGCCTCTTCTTGTTCCTCCTCCGCCAACCGGCACCGAGACCGGGACCGAGCCTGCCATCCACGGAACCAACGGGACCAACGGGACCAACGGGACGCACGGAACCTCTCCTCCTCTTCCTCCTGACGGCGACGGCGCAGGCGCGGGCGCAGGCGCAGGCGCGGCGAACGGGACCCTGGGCGACCCCCCCGACGACACCTTTCCGCACATGTGCACCAAGAAGAAGTGCAAGCCGCACAACGGCTGGAGCGCCATCCTGACCAAGGCCGTTCGGCACGACATGAAGGAGCTGGCGGCGCAGGCCAAGGAGATGCTCGACGCCGAGCAGCGCGTGCGCGACGGCGCGGCGGGGCGGTTCCAGCGGCGCCTCAAGGAGAGGAACCGCGTCGTCGTCGTGGGTGCGCCGGCCGCTGCGGAGGCGGAGGCGAAGGCGGGGGCGGGTGTGCTCGGGGTATGATCACGGGAGCGATGCGGAGGGAACCTTTTTTTTTTTTTTTTTTTTTGCTGTGAGGAGAAGGGGAAGGGGAAAGTATTCGTGGAGTTTGTTGCGGTAGGTGGATGGTTAGTTTTCAAGATCTTTTTTGGAAGGGAGTTTTGGTGTTCGGCTTGGGACTTTTCGGGTACACTGCTTTCTTCGCTGCCACCAGAGAGGGTAGAGGCAGGAACTGGCATAGAGAAACAGCAATCAAGAGGCAATAATACCTAGGTTCTTGCTCCAAGGGGAGCATCACGGCACGCATCCCGTAGGAGTCCCGCCCTGGCAAGCTGGAGAAAACGATGGCGGCCGGTCCTATCAACACGCCGCTCCTTACGGAGAGAAACCCCTTCCATTCGTCCTCCAAACAGGGAAGAGGGAATGTGCCGTCAGGAGCACAGATGCTTCCTCGAGCCTCTCGGATTGCACACCATCATTGGAAACGTAGCCAACTCTGCTTCCCCCACGTATATAGAGGCATCGGTCATGTCAAGGGAAACAAGGAGAAAACATCAGAGACAACAAACATGTCTGACAGAGCCATGGTAAAAACGTATAACACAAAACATGGGGGATTCATGGATCCCGGAGAAACAAGACGGAACCCCCCTGAGCGAGACCAAGCCGTACAACAAACAACTCCTTCCATCCATTTAAAAAAAAGAAAAAAAAAAAAAAAAAAAAGTGAAATACTCCATCGATTGAGGCCGCGAGGCCAGTTGTGTCTTACTTGCTGGTTTTGTTGCCGGTGTCTTGGCGCCGCGAGGCTCATGAAACCCTTTTTACCCAGAGACGTCATGGTATCGTCACGGTCGTTGGAATCGTCCAGCCCTTTTTCTGGCCGGTCCATCATTAAGTGAAGTTTGTACCGAGCTCGGGTCGGTGGCCGAAAAGCATGTTCGAAATGTCATGGTATCGCGTCCCGGACCGGACCGGACCGGGCCCGTGATTCTCCGAGGTTGCCGTTCCCCACGTCGGTGAGGAAGCCTGCCATCCTCTTGCACATATTTCTTGCGCGTATGCCGGTTCCGTCTCCCCGGCGCGCGCGCGCGTGTGTTTTCCAAGGGCTTGCGGTTTCCTAGGCCGGAGAGAACCGTCGGCTCGCTTCTCCGCCCCGGCGACGCTCACCGGCGTCTCCCGGACCCGCTCGAGTGGCCGTGGCTCCGGCGCGACGAGTGGCCGTGCCGCTCCCTTCTCGACGAGCTCCCACCGCCGGAGCGCTCCAGCTCGCGCTCCAGCTCCTCGGCCCGCTGGCGGAAGCCGCGAACAATGTCGCGGATGGCGGCGATGCGGTCAAAATCGAGCTCGAGCTCGTCGATCTGGGCCATGATGTCGTGGTAGCGGGCAATCTCGGCGTCGGCGTTGTCAATGAGGTTCCCCGCGCGGTCGTAGATGCTGAGCGTCACGATCTGCGACTGCTGCATCAGGTGCTCGAGGCGCTGCTGGATCGACTGCATGACGCGGTCAAAGTGGCGGCCCAGCGCCGTCAGCGACGAGCTGTCCATCAGCAGCAGGCCCTGGGAGGAGGCCCGGCTCGCGGCGCGCGACGAGCTCGACCCGGGCGCCGCCGCCGCCGCCGCCGCCGCCACGGCTTGCTGTCCATGGCGCAGGAGCTGGATCTGATCCTCGGTCAGGCCGAGCTCCGTGTCCGGGACGGCGTTCTCGGTCGCGTCGGGCCCCTGCTGCCCCTGCGACGACGACGGCAACGACATGGCGGGCGTCGCGCGAAACGGGGGCCCTTGCGAGGGCTCCTGCGGACCTCAGAGGCTGTTCGGGCGGGTTGGGCCGCGAGAGGATGTGGTGAGGCGACGGGCGGCGGGAGGAAACGGTGGCGACACGGGTAGCTCGAACGTCTGTGACGTCGTGGGCTCGTACGGCGTCATTGTTCCGCTGCAGTGCTGATCACTGCCGTGGTGCCATGGCAGGTCGGCAAGCAAAAGGATGGGCGCAATCGTGGCGGTCGTGAGGGCGGCGGTGCACGAGGTCAGCAGCGAGGGGGAGCCGTGGCTGGAGTGCTCGCAAAGGATGGAGACGGCGTCCGCGACGGTTGGACGCGCCGGTGTGATCCGTCCGTGGAAAGTATCGGGTCTGGAATCGCATTCATCGAGGCACGGTCCCTCCGCCGTCCGTACGCGGGTTGTGTTTGGTGGTGTCTTGTCGAGACTCTTGACGTGTGTCCCCTCTGTGTCTTTTTGGTGGTTTGTGCGATCCCCCTCTCCTCTCGCCTTCCGTGGCCCAAAGGTTCTTGGACTCTCCCCAACCTCGGGGAAGCAGTTATCGTGTCTGAGGTGTGTCGCGCATTCCGATTCGAAAGCGGGAAGATCAACGGCCGACAAAGGTCCCTGGGGAGGGCAGGTGCGGGCTGCTCTGACCGCCTTTCCGCGTCGGGAAAGAAGGACGTCGTGTAACCTTATCGGGTATCGGGTAACTGCGTTTTTGTTTGGATCTTGCACCCTTTCCGTAACTAATTACATAGTATATTCGTCCTCAGTAACTACGGGACGTTGTTAGGACTACGAATCGAGCCATTGACCTCAAAAAACAATTCGAATCCTTTGTTTTTTCTATTTTTCTGTCTTTCCTTGGCGCAACCCAGGGGATCCTCCACCATCAAACCTGCAAAGTGTGCATGATAACCCCCTGATCTTGCACAATCCTCAAAGTTGCATGCAGCGCCGTTACCAGCGTCGTCTCTGATGGACTTGGCACGATGCCCCACCACCACCGGCTCGGGACGGTCTTGAGGGCTCTTATAACGCGGCCAGCTGTGATTCTTTTGATCAGTGCCCACCCAGCACGGCTGCAGCCCGGGCCCTGGGGACGCATCGGACAGCGGAATGGTTTCTTCCGCACAGCAAGGGGAGGAAGCGGGAGGGCAGCCACGCCAACATCCATCCACCGGCCCGGCAGCGTTACGTCTTCCAGCAGGTCGTCTGCGGAGCGGCGTTCGGCTTCTCGTCTGTTCCTGCGTCCTCGGGGGGTTGCTGCAGCATCGCTGCAATGTCAACCCGCCCAAGTCGGTGGGCTCTCTCGTTGCGCAGTTTTCGCACCAATCGAGATGAAAACAGCCTTTCTAGGATACAATGCCATCAAGTCCTGCCCCCAGTCCGAGGCTCAAGATTGCCCCCTCGCCTCGCCCAGGTGCCATTGGCGAGAATATCCCGCAGTGCCGTCCTGGCGCCTGGAAATGCGGGATGAAACGCATCGAAGATCCATCTATATCCGTACCATGACGATAGCAGTATAAAAGAGTCGCTAGCCACGGCCAGGTTTCACTCCAATCTCCGGTCGGCAGTCCCCGTGCCTCAACCTCGGACGCAGTGTCTCAGACGCCGTGTCACCTCCACCATGCCGTCGCTGTTGAGCCTGGCCGCTCTTGGCCTCGCCTTCGTCTCTCCGGCTGCGGCCGTCATCCTGCAGAACGGCCAGGTCAGGGAGACAAACTTCCCTAACACGCGCATTGACCCGTCGGCCTACACGTTCAAGACATATCCGGCCGATGCGCCAGAAATCTCGTACAAGGGACGGTGGGATTCGAAGCACGTCTCATGGTGGTCGTAAGGAACCTATCCGTCGGCATAGCTCGTGGACCCTAGCCACCCCTTCCTGACGAGGTTGTGCTGTGCATATTAGAGCCCCCGGCATCAAGTTTGGCTACACGGGCCAAACCGTAGCCATCACCTTCGGCAACCTGACCAGCGATGGCGTCTTGGTCGGCTACCGCATCGGCGGGCTCGACTGGATGTTTACCAACATCACCGCCGGCGCCACCCACCTGCTCGTGAGCCCGGACACCCCTGGGGCCAACCTGACGGGACCCATCTACCCGTGGACCTTTGAGCTGCGCGTCACCAACTGGGCCTACGGCGTTCAGATACGCTCCGTCCACGTGGCTGCCGGCGAAAGGCTTGTCAAGATCCCCGACTACCCCCGCCGCATCGAGGTGATCGGTGACAGCCTCGCCGCAGGCATGTACACAAGCTATGAAGGGTTGTCCAGTTGGGCCTAGTACGTGGTCATGTCTTGTCCCCTCCCTCCTTCCCTCTCTCTTGTTTCTTTCCGGCCTTGTTTTCAACGCAATGGAGCGAGGCTCACACGAGAATGTACCTAGCGGGCTCGGCGCCGGTCTGGGTGATACCGAGTACTCCATCACGGCATACCCGGGCATCTGCGTTGCGGACCAGGACTGCTGGGGGAACCCCCGGGGACAGGTCCATCAGTGGTTCTACACGTCGGACACGAGCTACCGCGCCTCGGTGATCCACGGAGGTGGGTGAAGCTTCCCGTCTGCTTGGGCCGCGACGTTGTTGGGGCGGGTTGCCATCGCTGACGACGTACGGCGCAGACAATCCTGAGCCCTGGGACTTTAGCAAGCATCCGCCTGCAGACATTGTCGTTATCAACATCGGAACCAACGACAACAACGAGCACAACAATGTCTCAACAGAAGCGTACATCGATGCCTACACCAAGCTCATCCAGGGCGTCCACGGCAAGTGGCCCAAAGCTCAGGTGATTGTCATGGTAGGCTCCCCCCGAGGGGTCCTTCATTCCTGGTCCGCGAGGATGCTGACCGAGCTACAGTCCCTCTGGCTGGGCTTCTACCAGTCGGGCAATACCTACCTCCCCGGTGCTCCAGGAGGCTGGGTAAAGGAGATCTACGACATGGTTCAGTGGTGCGTAGCCATGCTTCTCCCGCCTCCTTCTCACCTCCTTCCCCCAAGGGGGTGGTACAACCCACCGCTAACACCCGCTCCTCTCCGTCGGGATATCCCCAGGTTCAACTCGGACGCCTACCTTCGCAACCCCACCGTCTACGACGGCGTGACCAAGAAGACCGCCCGGACAGGTCGCCGCGCGAAGCCCTTCGTCCACTACTTCAACACGACCGGCATCCTCCAGCACAACGACATCGCCCCGCAGTGGCACCCCACCGACGTCGGCGCCATCAAGGTCGCCAGCCACCTGCAGCAGTACATCCGCCTCAAGCTGGGCTGGGATCTTGCGGCGACGGGGCCCGAGTAAGCTGCCCTCTTGTTCCGTCTTTGCTACGCTCCAAGCTGATGTGACGGCGGTCAGGGTGTATCACGAGACGCTGTACTGGAATGACGAGTCCGGGTACTAGGCCGGGCGACGCATGGTATGACCGGAACCCCGGCCTGGACCTCCTCCTCCTCCTCTCGGACGTATCGCCCGTACAACAACACGGGCATCAGATGCATGTGGTAATACCTGAGAGGTCAAGGCGCTGAAGAAACCCGTCGTGCACGACCCGCCGCGCTGTCCGGTTCATGTTTTCCCTTGGCTTTGCCAGCCGTAGCGTTTCTGTTAGTCAATACGCTCTTGACCAACGCTATCGATGGCGACAGCACGCTGGAATATGGGTCCGCCCATCGCCAGCCCTTTTTTTTTTTTTTTTTTTTCTTTTCTTCTGTAGCACTTAGCGTGGCCGTGCGTGCGCTCTGGGCATCCACGGGGGGTGACGAAGCGCTACGCTCAGGACGACAGGACTCAAGGGAGATCCCAACTAGCTTTGGTGGACACCGTACAAAGTTGCTTCGAGCAGCTCTGAAGGAATGCTCGACAGTGCCAGGGTCTCTAGGCATCATACCATCTCGCTCAGACCCCCGCCAGGAGCGACTGGATGCTCAAGGGCTAAACAAACAGGGCAGCGGGGTCGCAAAGGGCCTGCAGTGTTCGCCCGCCTCCTTGCTGATGACATGCGATTCGCATCGGCCCTGCGTTTGTTGTTCCCACGGGGGACCGAGGCTGGACCGCACACGCATCACAAGGCGGCCCCGTCCAGGCTGGCGCGCCTGAACCCAAGGAAATGAGATCGGCAAAACGACAAGGTCGCGGGCTCGCCGTCGGCTTGCTGAGCTGACGATACGCCCACCGCTTGGTACATGGATTATATTAACTACACGCATCGGAGCCGCCGTGGATTTGTCTGTCCACCCTCCATGGTCCAGCATGTACATTCGCGCATGCAGCTGCAAAGGGCAGGTAGCGAGGTAGTTTAGCTCATAGCCTCTTGGCTCTTCCATGCGCGCCGCGCAGGGCTGACGAGCTTTGACATGCAAACGTTTATGCGTGCCCCTGGGCCCTGAGCCTGCGGGCGTTGGCGATCTTTGCTGGGGCGCATAACGAGACGGCAATCGCAGGCTCGCGTCTCGGGGAGTTCCGGAGCAGCAGGGATGCATTTCACGTGTCTCGGCTGCCAGAGCGCGCGCGCGCCGCGGAGGCTGTCTGCGTGTCTCTCTGCGTGTCTCTCTTTCTCTACACTGTACCAAGCAGTCATGTACTAGTAAGCGTGCGACATGCTGGACCGAGGCCTCTCACGTAGAATACACAGTAACTATCAGCATGTACACACCACGAGGGTCCCGCCTCTCCATGAGGTACGCAGCCGGCAAGAGGAACTTTTGCTGCATCGTTAGCGAAGACGGCATAACTAGGTCGTTATCGGACACCCGAAGGGATAGCAGCCGCGCCGCGTTTGCCCCTGTTGTTTGCTCGAGCTCTCGTCACCCGGCCCTCGAGGCGGAACCGGCGCGTCAAAGACAAACCGTTTTGGCTTGGCCATGCATCCTCTGAAACGCTCAGCCCGGCGCCTCCCCAATCCTGCCATCTTCTAAAAAAAAGAGAAAAAGAAAAAAAAAAAAAAAGAGAGAGAGACAGAGAGAGAGACGGCTGCGCAGCCGAACTGTTTCTCGCACCCTGGCGCACACGGGAACTTTTCTACTGTACACCGTACACACCTAGCCGGCCCAGAAGCATCCCCCCCCCCTCCCCCAACGGCCGTGCGTGCAACAAAAAAGCAAGCACCGGTTCTCGACCGACGTTAGTTGGTTAGTGAGCATACAAGTAACTACACAAAGCGGAGGGCCAACCAAAAGCAGCGTAGAACGAGGCTACCAGCTAGCCTCGCCAAGAGGGAGAGGCGCACGGAGAGAGCCGGGCTCGCTTCCTAAGAGGCAAGGTGAGACATCAAGGGGGGGGGGGGGGGGGGGGGAGTGGAGGGGAGGGGAAGGGAGGAATGAACTTTGCGTCTCCTCCTCCTCCCCCTCCCCCTTCCACCCCCCTTCCATCATCGGAACCTCTGCTATCCGGTCTACCGAGGCAAGCTAGAGCGCTGGCGAGGACATTTGTTGAACCCGGGCAAAGCGCAGGCATCCTGCTCAATTTCCACACCCGTCGGTGGCATCACAATGTGGCTGGTGTGACGATGCGGCTAGGGAGGGGACATCCCGGGGGGGAACCCCTCGGTGTATTTGCGTTTTTATTTTTTATTTTGTGTCTTGTTGTATTGTTGTATATAGTAGTAGGTACCTAGGTACCTTGGTCGGAGGAAAGAGAACCAACAAAAGGCGATCGGATGTTGGTTGGGGGGGGATTGCCGTTTGCCGTGGTGGTTTGCGAGACCGAGTGAGGCTTTTGAAGCGGCTGGCGTTCCAAGCCATGCAAAAAGGCGGCTCAAGCAGCAAGCCACAACAGGCAAGCCGGGCCCAATTTTCGTCATGTAGGTCTCAGATGGACATGCAGCCGCATGCATGCAGGCGACGAGGGAACACCGTTCTCCTCGCTGAGGAGCGGGGCGTTTCTGTGCGACCAACGAAGCCAGCACAGAAACGCCTTCCCGAACCCTCGTTTCCTTGGCCGGCCTGCCCCGATCGCCAGCTTGCACACGCAAAGCATGAATCGTTATCATTATTGTATCATCCTCATTATAGTTATTATAAAAATCTCAACGTCCGAGCCCGAGCACGGGGTGGGCTGGTGGGTTTGGCTGGGCCCGCTGGTCAAGATCTGGATCCGTCGGGGTTGCTCCGGCATTTGTGAGGAGATGACAGAGACAAAACAAAACAAAAGGATGGATGACACGCCGTTCGAGAAAGGAGGCTGTGGTGGTGCTTGTTCAGGGTTGAACGTTGAACCCAAGAGACCCGACGATACGGATCCAAGTGCCTTATCCCAACGTTAGCCTTGCAGCACGCGACCGGACGGGAGATTGCCGTCGGTGCGCGTGCTGATCAATACCGCAGCAGAACAGGAGTTCGCTTGCCCCAGCGGAAGGTTGGGGTGGGGTGAGAAGGACGAGGACGAGGACGAGGAGGACCTAGGAGGAGGAAAGGTGGGGTGGGGAGGGGGGGTCAAGGCGACGCTAAGGACGAGCTAGCGTCATGATCTGCGCCCAGCCATTCAGCGCCACGCGAAACGCCGTGGTTTCAGCCCCTGTTGCGACCCCGCTGGTACACCCCCCAGGGCCCCCCCTTGCCGAAGATCCCTGACGAGATGCCAGATGCGGGTGATCGCGAGATCTTCCCGGGGTGGTGGGAGAGAAGAAAAAAGTTGGGGAGCTGTCCCCTTTCCCCTCCCCCTCTGTTTGGTAACTACAGCACAGCACGCTAGCGTATGTATGTACTGAGTACACTTTCAACCATCATCCGTCAGAAGCAAAAGAGCGTGGCGCTGCGCTATCACATCCCGGGGTGATGGGGGCTTGCTTGCGGGTTTTCTTTTGCTCCCGTTAGCGTCCCGGACGACGACGAGGACCCTGGTGGCTCGGTCGGATCGTTGCGAGGAGGCGGATGGGGCCGGTGGGCCCGCGTCTGGGGACCTGTTGACATCGGAAAAGGAGACAAACAAGAAATTTGCAAGAGGAAATCCCATGTTTGTCTCCTTTCTTTTCGACCGGCGGCCTGGATGGGCACCCTGGCGCAAGCCCATCCGATCCATCAGGCCCAGCCAGCAAGCAACCAAAGCAACCAAGCAAAACGGCAGGCCCCCCCAAAGCCGCCTTGCTTCGACGGCAGATGCCGCGGCAGTTCATGAGCTGCGCCACGTGTGAGCGCCTCGCCACGTTCCGTCCGGCTGGGTTGCGCGTGCGTGCGTGCCTGCCTGCCTGCGCGCGCGCGTACGTCTCCGGATTCCCTCCGCGGTGTCGAGTCGTGGCCCCCCCCCCCCCCCCGAGTCGGGGCCGTCGTCCTATGCATACTGTGTATAGTAGGTGTTCATCCCGCCCCGTCCCTCGGGTGGACAAGACAAAGACCTGCTATATGCGATTGCCCACGCCGACGGAATACCGGATTTGTCCAACGTGACACAAAATGTGCATGGTGCCCGGCACGCATCTGTGCATGTACATACGCGGTACATACGCGAGGCGACCTCTGAAACAAATACTTTGGAAGCTATGGTGCGCCACGGCGTCATGGGGGCTGGCCCGATGGCCTGATGTCTGCAGCTCGCTGCCGAGAGCGTGGTACTAACTAGTACATACACAGTAGTTAACCCAACACGGTGGGCGGGCGGGCCGTCGTTGTAATGCCCCAGAGAAACAAAGAAAAAAAAGCAACAAGGAGCAACAAGGTAGCAGCAGCAGCGTGCTGTATCATATACATACTTACACAGTAACAGTAGTGAGTAGGTTTGAGATGCCGATGGCCCGCTCGGCTTTGCGTTTCTGTTGTGCGGCTAGGTTGTCCAGGATGCGATGAGCCTCCGTAAGGATTCCTCGAGACATGGCGGAGCCAGGCCTGGAGCCAAGTCGGAGCTTTTGCGCGAGCTGCGCTGAACCGGCGCGAGAGCGGGCGTGCGCGGGAGGCGATCACTCCGCGGAAATCGGAAAACCACAGTGCGGGCAGGGCAGTTCGTGGCCCTTCCGCCGTGGACAGCCCCCCAACATGAACCCCCCCCTTCTCTCCCCCCCGGAAGCGGATCGACAAACCTCCAAAAAAATAATGGCCAGGGGAACCGACGGGCGGGATGGATCGGCGTAGGATCTCACCGCCTGCCGAATGGGACTCCAACTCATCACTGTGCTGGATGCACGCACACCAGTGAATACGCCCGAGTGGACGCTGCTAAGCCACGGCCGGATTAGACGGGAGGCGGGCTAAACCTGACTGGGAGCTAGCGTTGGCGAAGAACCGACATCTTGTCAGCTCCAGCTTAGCGAAGGAGAGGGTAAACGCCAGAAGCGCGCTAGAAGCTTTCGATCCATTGGGAAGGGGGAGGGGGCACAGGCCGGCCTGGATTCCTGGGATGGCAGGACGTGCGAAGATCCTCATTCCAGGTTGCGATAGGCGTTGGCCTCATGGTTCCCGATGATCAGGACAATCAGCATCAAGGTATGGAGGAGACTAGCGGGAGACAGTAACGTTCATGTTGAGACACGTATCCCTGGGCTGATGATAGCGCGAAGAGAGAGCCAGGGCTTGGCTTCCAGATGCATCCAAAGTTCCAGCCAGTCGCATCGACGAGGACTGGGATCATCTATGTACATAGCATTGCTCCAAGCTATCTTTGTCGTCTACAAAGTCCCAGGCCGAGTTGACCTAAGAGGCTGTATTATGTATTGTACTTGGGTACATAGGTGCATAACTATGTGGTACATCTACTAGTATGTACTCAGTATGTACTGCGTAGTCGGCGAGGTGTGCAGCCAGCCTTCCATGTGAAAGAAGGAAAAAAAAAAAAAAATAACCAAAAAAGGCGGCGGTCAAGGCGCCAAGCTCCTGTGGGGTCCCGAACGCCCCACAGTTCTCCGGCTCGGTTCTCCGGGGATCTGCGATGATCCCTGTCCGGTCAAGGGGGGGTGCCCGGATTGGTCGCCCGTCGCACCACGGGAGTCCGTACGGTTCGGTCGGTGGCCCGAGTGCTGGACTAGCGAGCCAAAAAGTCGTGACGTGACCCTGCGGCACCCCGCGCAGAAAGTTTAAACAACAAATGCCAAGCGGGCGACGAACATCGCTACGTGACCAGACCGGTTGAGGAATGCGTGGGCGGCCCGGGCAAAAGGCGGTCTGGCGGGGGACGGCGGGATTCCATGCTCTGCCTAGTGTATGTAGGTCCCAAGCCTACCTTACCTAGGTCGGTACGCTGCGAGACGACCAACAAACTAACGAGAGGAGGCGTCCCTGGGCAGGAAATATGCTGTTGCTAAAAGAGACGTTGGGCATCCCTACGCCCTCTAAAAGATGGACAGAAAAAAAAAAACTGGCTACCTAACCTGGTCGATCCTTGAAAAAAAAAAAGAGAGGCCCATGGATCACCGATTCATCATGTCGTTGTAGCACAGACATCTGCAGGGCAGCTCCTGGGAGGTGGATGGGAGCGGGATGTCCGTGCCAGGCACCGATGCGCAGAGCACTCCAGCTCCCACGTGTGCTGCTGCTGTGTACGCATGAAACGCTAATTTACCTCAGCCTAAACATCCATCGCCCGCTGCGCGGCAGAGAAACACACGACAGGGACCGCCTGGCCAGCCAGCGAACACCTGGACGTTCTGGAACGATGCCAATCGCTTCTGCGCTCCGGCAGTCTGGAACAGGGAGCAAGGAATCTTTGGACAGCTCACCGCCATGGAAGCTTGCAGGATAGCGCATGCCTACGTACACCACCGTTCATGCTTCGTGTATTCTTGAGCTCTTTAGCGCAAACTCCGCCGCGCTTGGTGTGGGCATGACTCTTGTCCGCCTCCTCGTCGCGCCACCCGCTTTTCCCCCCACCAAAGTGGCTACCAACAACACCTGCTAGTCCAGTGTACGTAGTTGTCCTGCATGTGCATACCACTCGGCGTTAGGTTGTTGGTAACCCCCATCCATGTGTGGGACAACAACAACAACGCTGACCCGAGACACCTCGACATAACACACATCCAACGCACATCCTCTGCGAATCACGTAGGGAAGGGAAGGGGAAAAAACGCCCGTGTAAATGCTTCATGTTACTGCCTGTCCTAAACCACCCCGCCCCCCTCCCCTAGGAAAAAACCGCTCACTCCCCATGGATATCAAGAGGGTATCAATGTCCCCAGTGATTTTGCCCTTCAGACCTCCGACCACCGTTGTTGTTCCCCATGCGCCAAAAGCCCTTGCAGATGATCCGCCCGCCGCCAATCCGTAAACTCCGCCCCGTAACCCGTTCCCCAAGCAGCCATCCCGAAGTGGATGGGAGGAAAAATGATTAAGAACTAAAAAATACCGATTTGCTGAGTCCGTCATGGGTCGCATAATAAAAAAAAAAAAACCGTACCGCCAGGGTGCCGGATTGAGCTGTTGATGCTGTGTGTGGGGGGTATCGGTCTATCGGTGGGTTGTTATTGTTGTTGCGATGGTAAGTCGACATTAAGAGTGCAAACACTAGTGTTGTTTTATTTATGCGTGTGCGCGCCTGAGAGACTAGACCAGGGGCCGGCTCGGTCCAGTGCTCGTCGTGGTGGTGGTGGTAGCGGCAGCGGGGGCAGGGGTGCCGCTGGCGCTAGAGCTGTCGTAGTTGTGGCAGCCGCGCTCGTGACGCTTCATGTTGCTGCGGACGCTGAAGGCCTTGCCGCAGCCGGGGAACGGGCACTTGAAAGGCTTCTCGCCCGTGTGCGAGTGCGTGTGGATGCGGAGAGAGCTGGGCCGGGAAAAGGCCTTGTGGCACGTTTTGCAGATGTACCGGTCCTGGCTCTGGGGGAAGGAAGTCGACGCCGACGGCGCGATGTAGTGGTGGTGCTGCCAAGGGTTGCCAGCCGCCGGCGGCATGCCGACCGACAGAGACATGGGAGGGAAGACCTGCTGCATGGTTAGGAACCGTCGTGTTCGCTTCCGCATCCGTCTTCGTCCTCCTAGGAGAGGCTCGCGACTCACCTGAGGGAGCGGCCGCTGGTAGTAGAGACCCGACACCTGGGGCTGCGTCGCGGCGGCGGTCTGCATGGGAGGGTAATACGACGACATGGACGGCGGGCTCATGTATGCCGAGCTGCCGAATTGAGGCGGGTAGGTTGAGGCGTTTTGGACGGGGACCCGCGGGACGGCGCTCGAGGCGTTCATCGGCCGCGAGTCCTCGACCTGGAGCGGCGGCGTGGACTCATAGTAGTAGTTGGAGCCGTTGGAGACCTGGCTCAGCGGCCGGCTCGGCGGCGAGTTGAACCCCTCGAACGACGCCTCCGATGTCGTGGGCGGGCTGGGCGGCAGGCCCCCCCGGATCAGCGCGGGGTTGGTGTTGTACTGAGAGTCGGACCGCGAGTCGGGCTTGTAGGAGGGTGCTAGGGCTGGGTTAGTATTCTTTCCGTATCCGAGGTCCAACCAAGAGTCGGTCATACATTGTTGCTGCGACTGCTGCTGCTGCTGCTGCTGCTGCTGTGACTGAGGAGATGTCTCCGAAGTAGGTGACCCTTGATCCGCCAGGCCGAGGAGGTTCGAGATGGACGGGAGCGAGCACTTTGTTGTCTCATCCATGGGCGGTGATGGTGGCGGCATGTAGCCGTAATGTTGAGGAGTGTAGTGGGTGGTGACCATTGTGGATGCCATAGCGTGGCCGTTGTGGTGGTGTGTGTTTCGAACACCGAGGAGTGGATTGGGCGGTGTTGTTATCGTTGTCTTGTCTGACTGTCAGATTCAGATACAGCCCCTGTCTTGTCTCTGCGCGTATGCGTATGTATGTGTATTGTGTGTGGTGTTGTACTGTCTTGCTGTCTGAGTCTTTTTTGCGGGGGGATCCGGGCTGTCTGAGGAATGGAGATACGTCAAGAGCGAAGCTTCGTCGGCTTTCAGACGATCTGGGTGGGAGAACCGGGGCGTTTTGTACCATCAGATCTACCCGACGAGCATCCTTGAAGGAGATGTGGGTGATCAAAGCGGAAACCCACTAAGAACCCACAGTGCTGATCCCCGGGACCAAGCCGGCCGGGCAAGTGATGTCGCAAATTGAGGTGGGTCTGACCAGTGATGTGGTTTGGGGGTTGACCCGAGGACCCATGGCCGGGGGTGAGGCGTGTGGGTTTCCAGGTCGCCTACGGTACACCCCCTTACCTACTGAGTAGGTAGGTACCTACACAGTAGGTCTCTCCGCGCCCCCCCACCCACCCCTCCCCTCCTCCCTGCTTGGGCACCCCTCCTTAGGTGCCTCCCACCCTTCTCATCTGTCTCCATCCATCATTACGCCTCGCATGTGTACATACAACCATACAACCATACAACCGCACTCTTAGCACGTCGCCCCCTGCCAGTGTTCGAGGCACTGTTCGCAGGACGCACATACTATAGCTTATAACCTGACACCTCGACGTGCACATACATACGGTCCACGACTTGACGCCTCCGCACCGTCAGAGAATTACGTCCTGATTTGACGCTCCAGCCCGGGGCCCAGACCCACGGCCACCTCGAGCCGATGTCACAGAGATATGGGTACGTAGATGTCCTTTGCTATGTGCAGTGTGGCCGGACTTTCCCCAGGCCGGGCACCCGGCCAGCAGGAACTCGGCAGTGGGCACCCATGAGTGGTCCGCCCCTCACGGGTCGCTGTTATGATCGCCATGGATCTGCCGAGTCCAAAACGCCTGTGAGGCTCTTATGACAGCATTGACATGTCGGCTTTGACAAGCGTCAAACTTCCGATGCAAAACTCGACGGGCCGGCGCCGCCATCGTTGTCGCCGGTGAGACAGAAGGCTTCTGCAATGCGGGGCAGAAGACGAGGCTGCCGCCGGGCCAAATGGACGCTAGAACACACAATCAGAGCGATGGAGGAGGCGCCTCGCCTCCGCGCTAGCTCGCCCTCGGTGACACACATGCCCTGCAGTTTTGGTCGCTGCCGGTTTGCTGGGATCCTCGTAGCCACACGGGCCACTTACCCAAAACAGGGGGTTCGCCGGCCCGTGGCTTGGCCGGCGTGGCTCCCGTCAACAGGATGATCAGTGTCGAGGGTCGAGGGAGCGGGAGGGGGGCCATCATTGAATCACTGGAGCAGTTACGTACCCAGCCCGCTGCAACCTTGGGGTGCATCAAGGCACAAAACGTCGACATGCTTGCCACGGCACGCAGCACGCTTTGGGGCATTCCCTCCGGCATGGGAGACCCCTGAGCCGGACACACAGACACACGGACTTGCAAACTTGAGACGAGCATCGAAACCGCCAGGCGCCCCCCCCCCCCCCCCTCGCAGCATGTCACTGCTTGGATCGACAACAGGTGACAAGGTCGCCAAGGGGCTCGTGCTGCGACCGGATCGCAAAGCTGATCTCATGCCGTGCATCGCGCCAACATGCAAACGGTCATATCCGGGCAACGACTGCCACAAGCTAGTGTGTATAGTAGTTAGTCTACTCTCTTTGACAAGCTCACCGAACCGCCTACATACCCGGCAGTGGATCTTAGCTCCCTCCCTCCCTCTCTCTCTCTTTCTCTGACTCCCTTGGGCAGGTTGGGATATCGGCGCATAGCATGATCGTGCGATTCTCCCGGATGTACGACGGGGCCGCCGCATCTCTCGCGCATCCCCGTCCATCACATCGATTCAGCACCCGGGAAAGCTCGCACCCTCCCCCGTAACGCACGAATATCTGGAGCGAGCGTGCGCACGGAGTCGTGGATAAAAGAGAGCCTGGTGGTTCCAGGCACCTGGGAACATGCAGGGGGTTGGGCCAGAGCAACACCAGACGCCGTAAACGACACTTCGGACATTTCTCCCTTCAGCACGGCGCTACCACATTCGGACAGCACAGGCCGGCATTTGCGCAGGTTGGGTCAGCGTTCTCTCCCGGAAAGGTAAACAGGATCGCTGCTGGCATCACATCGCGCACCGGCTGGAACGTGATGGGAAGGCTCCCGTACGGCTTCGCCTCATCATTTCCCTCCTCCCCCCCCCCGGTGCGTTGTTTCGTCGCATGGTGGTCGTCGGAACAATCCTACCGTTACGATCGCTTAGTAGCTCCTTGACGCCCTAGGTCTGGGCGTCCTTACCGGAACTGATTCTCGCCGGCGGCTCCTGCCACCCCTCCAAGGGACCAGGGGGGGAAACTCGACAATGGGACAGAGCCCGTGGCATGACGGGGTCAGTTAGTCAGCGTTGAGTGATGGTCTTGGCTCTGCCCCAGCAAGGCCGCGCGATGTCACCTCACCGTTCCAACGACAAACGATAGGGCCTGGCCCTGGCGCAGGGGAGCTTCATGCGTCGGCAGGGCTGTTGCCGCTCCAGAAGCGTCGCCCGTGCTTCTCCAGCCAAGCGGGATGCGCGACGAAGGAAACAAACCTGGCGGTGTGGGAGGGGCAAATCTCGGAAACAACGGCTAAATACCAAGAGATCAGCTCGGTGCTGCCTCTTTGATCAACAGCAAGCGAGAGGGCTCTCTTGTCGATGGGCGCGCGCAGGGGGGGGGGTTTCCTTGATCGTCCGGCGATGCGTGAACATCTTGTCGTTGGCCCCCCTCTCTCTGCCCTCCTCGTCGTCGAATCCGGGCCTCGCGGCCCAGCTGTCTACTGTAGTATCTTCCCTTGAGCCCTGCGTTTGATGTGCGGCAGGGGCCGGCGGGAAGAGATCTCGCAAATCCGGAGGCCCGTACGGGTGACGGATGATGCGCTCTGCCACCTACCCCCCCAAAGCACACCCTTTTGGCCCGTGGAGGACGGCAGAGCGACGCAGGCGAGCATCGTAGGTGGTAAGGAGGACGGCAGATGGGCCTTGCTGTGCCGCATCCGTGCCACACACGCCCTGCTGTCCGTTCCCCAGGCCATCGGGGTCGAGATCTTGGGACCAGCGAGGCGGGGTGCAGTCGCGTGTCTCAGGAGAGAGAATCCTCCAGCATCGTCCATCATCATCATCATCGTCGTCGTTGAGCATCACCAGCCCTACGAGGCAGACGACGGCATGACACACAAACAACCGGGCAAATGGATTCGCCAACTTCCCGTTTTCCTCGCTTCCGCTGGCCCGGGCCATGTCTACTTGTAACAACTTGAGATGAATCAGAGATCCGTGCGGACCTTGGGTACCTAGGTCCCTTAGCTACTAGTACCTCTGTTCGGGTCCTAGGCCCCAAGGCTGTCGCAAGCTGGCCCGAGAGCTAGCTACCTAGACACAGTGTGAAGGCGATGCCTCCGGAAACAACCGCTGAAACATGCGAATCCTGCTTCACCATGGTGTTCGCCACTTGCTCGTGGCCTGCTAGCAGTTGGTTACCCGGGCGCCGAACACTGAGAGGCAAACAAACGAGCGCATGCTTGGGGCTTGATCGGAACCTGAAGCCTGCAACGTATCGTCCGAGTTCCGACCTCTGCGGACCACCCGGAAGCGGCCGGTGGCTGATGCACCTTGAAGCTTGGAAGATGCTTACCCATTGCTGACGTATTCTTGTCCTCCCGGCGTAGAGATGACCGCATAATCCAGGCAAAACGGAGCCACACCTTGCTACGCCTGGAGAGGTGCTTGCCGATCGACGTCGATATCATGCTGGGCAAGCGAAAACCCGGCAGCGCAGCTCTTGGAAAAGAAAAGCCGGGATTCGCGTCGGGGACTCGTCCGCTCTTTGCCTCTCAACGATGCGCCACCATCTTGTACATCGCTCGCTCCCAAACTCCGATACCTCGCTGTGCGTTTCAATTTCTGGCGATCAGGATAACTATCCACCAACCACCCACCCGGAGGTCCGCCATCGCCTCATACCGCAAATCCAAACCTATGGCTCTGTTTTTTTTCCCCTTCTCTCTTCGTTGTCGTGTCCCGGCTACCTCCGGCCCCCACCGCCTCCGAGCACCCCTGCCGCTTTCCACCCGGGCCCCGACCACTCGGTCGGCGGACCGGCCGGGTCCCCGCTCCGGGCCAGAACCCCGCGGAAATTCCGTTCCGCACGGCGGCCGAAAGGCAGCGCACCGCACCACGTATCTCCGCACCGTGCTCGTAGATGCGCCACGCCGTCGGCAGCCCAAGGCAAGCCGACGTTCCAGGCCTCTTTGCCCGGCCAACTCTGCGGCAACCTGCGGCGCAGCCGCTTGGCTCTTTTGCCGGGGAACCGCGTTGCCAAGTGCAAGTGCAAGACGCAACAGGGGAGAATGACGCATCATGCAGTTTTTTGCCCACCAAATATCACCGGCCCGGCCAGGACCGGCGCGCCGAAAAGAGCACACGGTTGCAGCCATCTCCGATGGCGTGCGGCTCCGTCACAATCCAAACCACCGGTCACGCCAAAAAGCAACAGAATGCAACGCCCAGCGGTCTCCCAGGGCTTGTTTGGGGCTGGCATTCCAAACCAAGTGCCGGGGGACTGAGTGGTCGGCTGTCGCCTGCCTACATACCGTGGTACATCAAACAAGAAAAAGCGTTCGACGGGGTTGGCGAATGATTCATGGCTCGTCCTCGCTGCTGGCCCATGGTTCTGATCCCCAGCGACCTTTTCTTCTCTGGTCGTGTACTACACTGTGTATGCGTGTGCCGCCGCCACCGCCACCACCACCACCACCACCACAGCACAGAGACACCACTGCCACAGACACCGTACAGTACTGTGTGTGGTAACCATGCGCTCATACACATACATACATACATACACAGTACGTACACGCCACACTCCCACCGGTGCTGCACGCGCGCGCGGGTTGGCAGCGGCTGTATCTCGGAGTCTCTCTGATTGCCATCTATAACAAGGGCTCTTATACCCTCCCCCTTCCCCCTTCCCACCCCAGCGGCCGGCTCCCCCCTCCTTGGCTGGCACACAGACGTATCCTGCTTCTGGGCTCTGCCACAGCGTCGCATTCGAGCATTTCGTGGTTGCCCGCCGCCCTCCATCTTCTTCCCCTGGACCCGGGCGGCGACGGCGGCGGCGGCGGCGGCGGCGGTGGGTGGTGGTGGTAGCGTGGTGGCAGGCAATACCGGGACTTCCCAAAGGGTGATTGCCCACGCCCGCATGCGATCGACGTGGCGTTGGGCTAGCGGCGATTCGCTTAGCTTTTAACGTTAGAGCCCCGACCACACCCAAGGGGATTGGTTCCTGTTCTGGAATGGTTCGTGGATCGTCGACCGTTTTCACGTCGCGTCTGGTTGGGGTTCGGGAAATATTCTACGCTACGACACGACGCTACCCTGTGGCCCCCCCCCCCCCCCCATCCCCTTCTGGGTTCCGTCAAAGTGTCATCCGCCCATCCAAGCAGGTCCGGCACCTTCTTCTTTGGGATAGTTAGTTAAGTGACCCTTCGCTCGGCGGATGATGAGACGTGCATCGTTCGCCCGACCCGTTCCGTAGCGTGGTGGTTTGTGCGGGCGGTGCGCTGTGCGAGAGCTAGCTCGTTACCTTACTTAGTGCAGTGTCATCGGCGGGAAGACATCGCAGGATCGTATCTAGGACGCTTGACAGATTGCAAACGCAGGCCGCGGAGCCCGATGCCCGTTGAGCGTTTCCCCCGGGCTCGTGGCCCGGTTTTCTTTTCTTTTTTTTTTTTTTTTTTTTCCTTCTTTCTTTCATATGAAACCGAGGGGACGTCGCGTGCAGGGGTAATTACGCTAGACTAGGGAATAGTTACACGGCACAATCGCATGAGACGGCGCGAAATACCCAA
Organism: Remersonia thermophila; assembly: GCF_042764415.1. NCBI lineage: Eukaryota > Fungi > Ascomycota > Sordariomycetes > Sordariales > Chaetomiaceae > Remersonia > Remersonia thermophila. The sequence continues at coordinate 3,697,619 of NC_092219.1, forward strand.
ACAGGACACCTGAGAGGAATCAAGCTCAATCTTTTGCCAGCAGCGACACGAGCGTGGCCGGCCACGGTCTCATTTGCCAGCCTGGCGGGTTCCCTTTTTGGCGGCATTGACCAAGAAAAAGAAGAAAGTCATGCTTCCATCTCGCGGGTCTGATGTAACCCACGGCCCTGGCAGAGCCAATCCCAAAGAAAATTGACGCACCAGCGCGGCAGCAGAGAGGCCCAGACAGGACAAGGCCAAGGCCAGCAGACAAGGGAGGGGGGGGGGGAGGGAACTGCCACCCCCGGCCCCAGCAGATCCAATGCAACCAAGGTGATCTTCGCGCATGAGCAAAGAGGAATAGAGTTGTGTGGACCACGCCGATCTGCGCAGCAGCGGCGATCTCTCTTGCTGGTTGGTTGTCGCGTGGCCTCGCTCGTTGATAGTTACGGCTTGGGAGCCAGGTGGTGGTGGTGGTGGTGGTGGTGGTGGTGGTGGTGGTGGTGGTGGTGGTGATGATGATGATGTCCTGTTTGCCGGTCCGGTCGAACAAGGAAAAAAAAAAACCATGCCCAACTCGTTAACTATACGTCAGGTTGCCACCGCGGCGCGCATGGCACCGGTGCTCGAGGACGGCTTGCACAATTTTGCCTTGCTTAACGTTCATATTCGGAGCCCCCCATCACTAACGTTCTGGTCCTGCTAGCGGAACGCTGCCCCAGCGACTATCGCAATGTGACATCGTCCGGCGTTATTCCGTCCACGGGATACGCAGGGCATGGCGGCATCTCAAACGAAATTGGTCTCAACTGCTGCGTCCCCGCAAGACGTGTTAACACGCCTCTTCTGGTTTGCTGGCCCCTCAAGGGAAGATCAGAAAGAAAAAAAAAAAAAAAAAAACCCGTATGCTCGTCGAGAGGCTGTCTCTCGGGTTGTATCTATCCCCTTCTCGTATTGTTCAGTTCAGGTGGGGGGAGGAGGGGGGGAGCCCATTTCAGCACAGCCTACTACTACCACAGTAGTGTTTTTGCCCAGACAGTGGGAGGACGACCTCATGTCGATACGAGCCTTGGTATCCTGCCTGTTACGCGTTTCGAACCGGGTGCCGTACGTCCTGCTCCTCCTCCTCCTCCTCCTCCTTGTCGTCGTCGCCAGGCTTTTTTGCCCATGTATGTACACAGTACGTACAAGTACATACTAACTAGTTACTGCGTACGCGTCCGCCGCTGCCTCCTCCTCCTCATCATTACCCAACCGCCAGGCACAGCCCCGATTCGGCCTGGGCAGCGACCGCTACCGGCCAGCAGGGTGCCATTATCGACGCTGGTTCCGGCGCTCTGGCTTCCTGGCTTCCCCCCAGTGTAACGCTCCCGCCACTACTGACTTGCGCTAGCGGAATGTGGCGAGCGCACATCCGACGCGCTGGACAAGTCATTTTTTGGGCTGAACGACCGACCCGTTCGTGGTAGTTATGTGTGTGTGTGTGTGTGGAGCTTGGTGATGATGATGAAAGACGGGGCGTGCATACACCACCGGGCGGCATGCCGGCTTGGTAAGTTCTCGGGTCTCGCAGCGAGCCTATCCTGTTTGACCACCTGGTAACCGACCCGGCTGGTCGGTGGCGTTTTGCTCGTGATGGGTCATGCTAGGCGCGGCGTGGGGAGGATCGCAGGCGAAGTCATTTGGTCATCACATGAGGGTTCGGTTCCAACAAGGGGGGGGGGGGGGGGAAGGGGGTTCGGTTCTCGGAATTCAGCCGTTGGGGCCCGTTGCGCCCGCTGGAGTCTGGAGTCTGCTGTTTGACTATTGAAGAGCGCTACTACTATACTCAAGCAAAAGAAAAAAAAAGCAATGGACGGGCCGAAAGCAGTTCAGCTGTGACCAGCGAGGAGATGAGCTTGTGTTGTCCGTTAGATGATGAGAACGCGAGGGCCATCGGCGCCGGAGAGGCGACGATCGGTCGGGTCCAGGACGCAATACCATCAGCAAGCACGGCAATGTTGTTGCCATGATCGATCAGGGCCTCCGTAACGTGTGGGAAGCCCCTATTCGGAACCAGGGATTCCACACACGTTTTGTAAACCCGTGGACCACGCGGGCCGGATCAGGAAGCTGGTAAAGAAGAACCTTTCCAGGGCATGGCAAACACTGGCTCACAATGTCCGAACGAGCTCACCGACCGTCGCTACACGGCGCTTGACCGCGAAGCACAGGCGGCATTGCATAACGTTGTGAGAGGTTTGTGGGGGGGGGGGGGGGGGATGTGCTGTGTAGATGCCTGAGCCGGCCGCGGAATGACGCCTTGGAGTAGCGGCAAAAGAAAAAAGGAGGGTGGCCAACGGGAGTGTTCACGCGGCCCGCCAGATCCTTCTTCAGGGGGCGGAGGGGGAGGGAGGGGGGGGAGAAGGGGCATTGCACAGTAGATGAACACGCCATGGGTGGCAGTGCAGCGGAAACTCGAGTGTTGCCTTTTTGATTGCCATCCATCCATCTCGCCGGGAGCAACGTCGCCCGGAATTCTAGAGGGAATCCTGTCCAGTCCTGCATTGGCTTGCCACCCTACATGGGCAGGTTTTATGAAGGGCGGGGGACGAATGGCGATCATTGACGCCGGAAGCAAGGTTGCTTCCAAGGCTGACTGCCGGCGCTGTGTGTCTGCCCACGGCCTTGGGGACCTGTCATCGCTGAGTGACCTTTCAAGTTTGCGGGGCTCCGGATGATCATGGCACGCTGGAGTTGCAGCCAAGACTGGGTGCTGACAACCCGGCCGTCCTCGCTGGCGGGACGGGAATCTTGGACATCCACGTAGCTCAGGAACGAGCGCATTCGGCTTGACAATTCTTGCGTGCGCCATGGTGAGCGTGACCAGCAGGGGAAAAGCGGCCGAGATGTGTCTGGCTGGTGGTGGGTAGGATCCGTCGACGGCGTTGAGATCAGAATATGGAAACTGAGCCGGCCGTGATGTTCCATCCCTTTCCAGAAGAAAAAAAAAAAAAAAAGAAAAAGTTCCTGGATGGCCGGCGTCGCGGACGAGAAGCTCGGGCAAAGAAAACACCGTGCTGGTCCTTTCAGCTTCTCAGGTCCCAGCCTTCTCGGATGCTCGATGCCGATAACTAGGCCAGCGTGACGAGGAAGGGGATGCTGGTGCTTCTCATGCCAGACGTGTCTCCCTCCCGTTCCTTTTGCCAGTGAGCGCCCTTCCCGTCGTTGGGCTCACCTCGAAGGTGGAACCTATCGCGACCGTCTGAAGGAAACATGGGCACATGGTGGAGGTTATGACGGGCAAGCATCTCGAACGCTCATTCATAGCTGGCCTCGGCGTTCGCTGCACGCACGGATGTACGCCCTGCAGGTCCGGAACCGCACGGGGCCGGCATCGGCACCTCCCCATAGCAGCCATGGCAACCTGGGAGACTGTCCAGGGCATCTCGTCAGGAGTTGAGACCTTCTGCGGGTGTTGAAACCCATTCCCGTTCGCAAACATTCGCCGCCACAGAGTTCCCCGCGCGCCAGAAACCCATCCAACAGACAGGCCCGAGCCGACGTTGACTTGTACATTGCTTCAAAGACGACAACAGTGTTAACCCCGTGCCTTCAAGCCCTCAACGATCATGATCATGATGGTCGTAGCGGTGGTTGTGTTGACGACGGAACCGACGACGTTCCGACACCTCAGCCTCTAACCATCCTCTCAGCGCCACCCCGGTTTTCATTGGACAAGGCATCGCCCCCGTTTCGCGACCGTTGTGACAATGTCTCACCTTATTTTCAAGCGCTTTTCCGCACTGGTAAGCTGGTAAGCGAGACGATACAGTCGCTGGGCTGACATCCCTGTCCTGTCAACAATGGCTACTGCGTACACGGTATGTATGTAGTTACACGTGAGCGCCGTGGCCATGCGCCGGTGGACGGCAGCATGGTGTGTGTTCTCGCATGGCTTGCGCCTTGGCGTCAAGCGTGTCGCCAATTTCACCGGGCGCGTGCATACAAGCACATACGGAGCAACTAATATAGTACAGTATTGTCGCGTACCGTGTGTGTGGATGTGTGTGTGTGTGTGTGTGTGTGTGTGTGTGTGTGTGCAACTCTTCTGATTGTCGAGTCCCCAGAAGAGACCGGGCCTGGTCGCGATCTCAAACCCCCCCCCCCTCGGTGGCGCTCGCGCTAAACCGCCAACGTGAACGCCACAGCCGAGAATCGTTCGATAAATGCAGGTTGCTGGGGGCCTTCCAAGGCTTTCTGAAATCCCAGCCAAGCAAAAGGCGTGCGCCGCACCAATCAAGCCACACGTCACATCCGCTCTTCGCCGTTGATGGCCGAGGGTTGACGCAACCGTCCAGCCCTTCCGAGCTCCCCGAGACGGCCAGCGATCAGAAACTTGAGATCGCAACCGAGACGCGGAGGAAGATTGTGATTCCCAAGAAGAATCCTGGGACCGGAGCTCTGGCGGGGTCGCAGCTCGGCTGAACGACGGCATCCCAAGCTGACGGCATGTCCATGTGTACTGTGTACCAGGAATCCACGGGTCGAAGCGATCCAGGGGTAGCAGCAGCATCTGCCATAGTATAGTTCTGAATGGATCACGGACTCGGACCGCCCCAGCCTGCCCTGCAGCCCGGCGCCGGCACCACCTCCGGAACGGGGGGATACCCCTCGCACCGGAGGGACATTTTATCCCGATTTGACCTCCTTCGAGTCTGCCAGCGTGGCGCTCTCGAGAGGCCTTGCTTTTGCTTATTTTCGTCTTGACTCTTACGCATGTCGTGGATGCTATGCAGCTCCTGGTCGCATCTCAAGACAAAACGATCCTGCTGGGCATGTATCCCGCCTGCCGTTGGCGATCCGCAAAAGGCCGGATTTACCAACGGCCATGCTGCCTTGAGGAACCAGCTCGCCGTGGCGGCGCTTGTGCCAAGCGATCAGAATCCCGGGCGCAGACGGTCCAGGCACGCAAGCAAGCAGACGAAAGGACCAAATCACCAGGAGGGAGACGCCCGCATCCGAGTCACGATGGCGGCGCTAACTATATCTCGGGACGAAACTCGGGGCACGCGGCAGATCGACGGAAGCTTCCCCGCTGGCTGACAGCGAGGCCGCGACAGTGACAAATCGGCGAGAGAAAAACGCCATCACGCATGGATCGGAAGAGGGGGGAGGAGAAGGAAGTCGGTAGCATGTACGTACTGTGGTATGTGCGGCTTCAACAAATAACATCCATGACTGTGTATCACAGCAGCATGCAGAGGCCAAACCCCTACACTGCTCGCCAGCATGTTGCAACAAGCCATTACTGGGTCTTCATATGTACTGTGTAGGAGAAAGCTGGGTAACTTGGAGGGGGGGGGGCGGAAGGGGCGCAAGGAGGGGTCAATGACAACACCCTTACACCCTTCGCGTGTTGTCAACAAGCCCTCTCATCCGCTCTGGCGGGCCACCACTCCCGCGGAACGTACGTACGTGCTGTGTAGTAGTACATATACATGCGCTAGTTATCCCCCACACACATCACGTCCCCATGCTGCTGTTCTCCGCGTTAACGTTATCCCCATCCATCCATCCATCCCCCCCTTCCCCCTCTTCGCTGCCGGGGTCGATGATCAGAAAGCTTGGGCCCTCCCTCGCTTGGACCCGACCTATCGGGTTCCGGATCCACCCATCCGAAACCATGGTTGAGGGATGGAAACAAGGGGGGGGGGGGGGCGATCGTAATCGGGACCATAACGATGTGAGCACCAAGACCGCCAGCTTGCAGAAGGAGGCGTCTGCAGGCGTCTGACTAGCCAACCATCACCCCACGATGCGTAACCATATCCTCGTTCGCACCAGACAGCACCGCAAACAGTGCACATATGGGCTGCGTAGTGAGGGCGGTCCTACTGTGAGTCTCGTGTATCAGCCCCGGGGGGATGGGGGATGTGCCAGAGTACATTAGTTACCTGGCGGTGTGAGCATAACGAATCGGACGTGCATAGAGTAGTCAGAGAGTGTTCTCGGGTCCATTGCAGAGTATTAGTATGTAGTGTCCGTACGGATCGCAACGTGTACATACACACGTGCACACGCCGTAGCTACACAGCACCATTCGTTCGGTGTGATACTGTACCTCATGCTTGGTTTGGTACCCCGGGGACCGGTCAAGGAGGGCAGACAGGCAGACCGATGAACCATCCTGGGCCGCTCCGCCGTTGGCAAGGGCGCGGGTGTTCTTCTCGGTGAGCCAGCTGACAGCGCTGACAGCACAACATGCATTCCGCGGGCTAATTCCGCCTCGCCCTTGGATGGCGCAAGGCTGGGGGATACCGATGAGAGCATCCTGGTCATCGTCACCTCCACAGCACTACCCCACGTCGGTTTGTGCCTGAGAGAGCGAAATCTGATGCTTGGCCGGCAAGACAAGACCTTGTCTAGCCCCCTTTGACCGAGATGGCGGCCCTCAAGATGGAGATGGTCTCTGCCTCCGAGGCATCGCATCGGAGGGGTAGGACACGTCATTGGCTTCCAGTCAGGAGAAGCCGACCAGCCTGGTAAATATCCATCAGCAACTTTCGGTCAGGAGGAGCCAACCAGCCACATAAATCAATCAGACAAGAGCAGAGAGACGCATCACCTAAGAGGTGACAACACACCACACACCATAGACACACACCACCACCAACTCCCCCAGGGGGAAAGAAAAAAAAAGGAAAAAAGATCAGGCGATATGCTATTATAATAAACCAAACAAAAAGCCTACAGCAGGACGTGAAGAAAAAAACAAGCAACAAAGCACCGTCCATCCAGTCGCCTACCCGTTCATACCGAAAAGTAGCCCTCTCCCCTCCCCCCCCCTGACCCGAACGCCTCGAACCCCACAGCGCCGACCCTCCGTGTCTTTGCTCTCTCCCCCTTGTCCATCCGTACGTCCGATATGTGTTCGACAAAGGAAAGAAATCTCCCTTGCTCTCTTTCTCTCTCGGGTGTCTTCGCCAAGAAAGGAGCGAGCGGGGAGTTTTGTTTTTTGATTCCGAGATGGGGGTGGTGATGATGATGACGACGACGATGATGGAGTCGATGATGGCGATTATGAAGAGATGAAGGAGAGCTTGTAGTGGTAGTGGTAGTAGTTGTTGTTGTTGCTGTTGTGGGTGATGGCGATGGTGGATGCCTCCGTCCTCCCCTCGTCTTCGTAGCCAGAGAACGAGAGAAGTCAGGGTCGGTCCCCAGGAGAGCCAGAGCCGATGTCGAGGGGAGAACCGTGAGCGGTGAAAGGCCGTAAATAACCATCCAAACAACCAGAGCTTTTTCCACCTGTCCATCCATATTCTTTCTCGGTTGGCCTTCCTCCGCTGCTGCTCCCTCTCCAAGCTCACAAGGCCATCCATCAGCCGACTGGCGGTCGGGCTGCTTCCCTCCGCTGGCCTGGGTCATATATATCATGAAGAAAAACAGAACCAACCCCCCTCCCAAACAGACCAGAACAAAACAAAACAAAACAAAAACAGACACAAAGGAAAACCTCGAACAAAGGAAAGGTGTAGTGTAACCAAACGAGTGGCACCCCAAACAATGCATCCGAATGGGTATCGTGTGTCGTCATGGTGATCATCATCATCATCATCATCATCAGCCATTGTTCTTTCTCCATCCAGCCATACGTCCATCCAACATGCTCAAATCTTCTTCACCTCCTCAAGCGCTCCCCCTGTCCACCCCCCGCATCCCGACGGCAAGCCCCATCTCGATCTGCTTGGACCTGATCAGGAACGGGCTCGGCATCTCGTCCTTGGTCGGGTCGTAGCGGGCCGGGTCGCCGTACGCCGCCGAGACGTAGCCGCGGTTCGCGGCGGTGGCGTGCTCGCGGAAGGTGCGCACGGGACTAGCGTTGCCGCTGGCGAGCCCCGAGGCGACCGCCTGGTGGTGGGCGTGGTTGTAGTCGCTGGCGTAGACGTTGCTCAGCGGCCGCTGCCCGCCGGTGACGCCGGCGCGCTCCTGCTGGAGCTCGACGAGGGTGCGGCCGCGGATGTTGCTGTTGCTCTTGAACTTGGCGGCGGCGGCGGCGAGCTGCTGCTGCTGGGCCGTCAGCTCTGGCTGCGCCAGGCCGTCGCTGCTCGAGTCCTTCTTGGATGGCTTGCGGCTCAGGGCTTGCTGAGACGAGATCGAGTCGCTGCTCGCGGCGGTGCCGTTGGTCTTCAGGTTGACGCTCGAAGGCATCTTGCTGAGCAAGCGCCGGCTGGGGCTGCTGCTGCGCTCCTGGAGGGCGCTGCTGCTGGGGTTGGAGCGAAGAGCCGCGGCGCCCTGAAGATCGGGGGTCGAGGCGGCGACGCCGATGGTCTTGCCCTGTTGCTGCTGCTGCTGCTGCTGCTGCTGCTGCTGTTGTTGTTGTTGTTGCAGCGCCTGGGATTGCTTAGATTGCAGGCGGTGCGTGGTGGGCAGGGACTTTTGGGCGTGCAGCTGGGGACGGCCCTTGGCGTGGAAAGGGTTCTTGCGAGAAGACTTGACCATGCGCGTCGGGGACGGGCAGTCGGGCACGGGGAGGTCGTCGTCGCTGTCGAGCTCGAAATCCTTCTCCGGGTCGAAGACGCGGGACTCCTGGGAGGCGTTGGCGGCGAAGATGTTGCCGTGGTGCAGGGTAGGCGGCTTCGAGATGACGTTGCGGCGCGGCGAGAGCGAGAGGGACGCGATGGTCATCGGGGACGGCGACGCCATCTCGATATCCATGGGCGTGCCGGCCGGCACCATGGCGAACATGGTCTGCGCGCGGGCGAAGGGGGTGCGGGCCGTCTTCTTGAGCGGGTGCATCGACGCGTCGGGCGACTCGACAGACAGCTCCGTCATGTCGGTCATGGAGGTCATGGACGAAAGCTCGCCGGCCTCGTGGCTGCCGACCGACGAGCCGGGGAAGTCCGACTTGGTGCTGGTCGTGGCCGACGACGCCAGGTCGATGCGCGACGACTCTTCCTCCTCGCGCCGCCGCTGGAGCTCCGCCTCCACGCGCAGCTGCACCTCCTGCTCGAACTTTCTCCGCAGCTGCTCGATCTCCACCGCCACCAGCCTGTCGATCTCGAGGCGGGCCTTGACTTCCCACTCCCGCCGCAGCTGGGCGTCGATCTCCTGGCGCATCGCCTGCCTCTCGGCCTCGAGGGCGGCCGCCTTTTGCTCCAGCTCGCGCACCTTGCGGCTGAGCGACTCCTCCTTCTGCTTGAGCGACTTGTGGAAGTCCGACACCTCCTTCTCCTTGCGCATCAGACGCACCACGGGCAGGTTCAAGAGCATGGCCGTGTCGGGCCGCTTATCCGGGTTGACGCGCAGGCAATCCTTGATGATAGCAAAGAGCTCTGCCGAGTAGATGGGCGGCAGCGGTGCGATCTTGCCCTCCTTGATCTTTTGGACGAGCTGGTAGTGCGACTTGGCGTTGAACGGGGGCTCGCGCGTGCAGAGCTCGTAGATGATGCAGCCGAGGGACCAGATGTCGGACTTGAGCGTGTACTTTTCGGCGGCGCAAATCTCGGGCGACATGTAGAAGGGAGTGCCGACGTAGGTGGACGCGAAGTCGTGCGATTGCATGACCTTGGAGAGGCCAAAGTCGCCCAGCTTGACCGAGTTGTCCTCGCCGAGGAACACTGGTAGGAAGGGCTTGGTTAGCCTCATCATCATCATCATCATATCTAGAAACAGAGGGCAGGCACAGCAACCTACCATTCTCGGGCTTGAGGTCGCGGTGGAGGATGGTCATGCCGCCCGGGGGTGGCTTCGGCTTCGCGGTAGAGCCCAACCCCAGGACGGACTTGCCAACCTCGGGGGGGTCGACGCCATAGTGACACCGGTACAGGGCCGTGACCAGCTGGGCAAAGATGCTCCAAACGAACGACTCCTCGGCGTACTGGTTCTTGTCGGCGAGGTTCCGGATCACGCGGCCGAGATCGCCGTTGCCGCAGTACTCCATGTAGAGGTGAAGGTCCTGGGTCGCCTTGAGGTGCTCGCGGTGGTAGTAGCCGACGATGTTGGGGTGCCGGAGGGTGGAGAGGATCTGGAACTCGGCGTGGAGCTGCTCGCGCTCCTTTTGGGACATCTTGAGGTAGCTGATCTCTTTCCGGCAGAGGATCATGCCGTCGGCCTTGCGGCGGACTTTGCGGATGACGCCAAACGAGCCATGGCCTGTATGCACACAAGACGTGGGCGGTTAGCCAGGAAAGGCGGGTCCGGCACGAGGACGATCCCCCCCGACGGGTGGACGCAGGGCACGGAGGAGGCGTACCGATCTTCTCTAGCACTTCGTACTTGTCGCTTTCCGACATGGTGGTGGTCGTGTCGAAATGCACTTAGGGAGATGAGGGAGGACTTAGTAGGAAACGGCACGCTCCATAAGCAACGGTCGCTGGGCAAAGTTTAGCGGATTCCAAGGGGATGATGGTCGTGGTTGTGGGTGTTAGTGTCGGTGTAGCGGTGTGCTGCTGCTAGCTGCTTCTGCTGCTGCCGCCGCCGCTGCTGCTGCTGCTGCTGCTGAGGGTTAGTTAGTAGTACAGATCTCGGACCGCCCCGGGTGGTTGGAGAAATGTGCAGGATCTGGAAGCAGGGAGGGTTAAAAAGGATTGACAAAACAAGGACGGCGTGCAGGTTTGCTGCAGGTGAAGCGAGTGCATGTTCCATGAGCGGAGGAAGCGTGGCCGCCTCTGAAGGGGGGAGAAGCTGGTTCGTCCGTCAACAAACCATTCGCTGCCTGGGCAACCGTCCCGATTGGGATGGGCCGGCCCCACTCTGGGATTCCGACCCAAGGCTTGGCAGGCCCAGAATGGAATTCTCGAGAACGGGGTTTCAAGATGGAGGAGCATGATGAGAATGATGGCCTGTGCTTCCTTGATGACAGACGATGCCGACCAAAACCAGAGGTGACCATCGGTACGGAGTGCAAAGCAGCCACTGCATCCACTCATCAACTCGTTCACTGGTGGGTGTGGTGCGCCGAGGACCGAACGACGACCTGAGGACGGACGGCGACGAGACGAGACTTGGCACTGTGCGTCCATCCGTATCCATCTCCGATCTTGACCCATCCCGGCCGAACGCCACTTGATGAGTTTGAGATCCTCACGACAGCGTTTGACACTCCTTTTAGAAATCGACTTGTTCATCCGTCCTCGCCGTAGATTTGCATGTTTGTTGGAAGCGCATCGCATCTTTATGAATCTCTTCAGGAGCCTGGTTCTTGTTTCGAGTCTTCGTTGTTTTGTTTCTCGGCATCGGGTTGTGAAACATGGTCATCCGCAAGTTTGAGCTCGAGGCCAAGCTCAAGGATGAGAACCAACGCATCCGCGCAGGGCAGCTCCGAAACGACCACCCCCTGGACTCGTCTCCCGAGTTCACCGAGTTCCTCGAGGCATGCCGTCGCGGCGATCTTGCCCGCTGTCAAGAGCTGATATCGGCAGGCGTCAACATCAACGCCAAAGATCGGTTCGATTATACCCCGCTTGTCGTGGTGAGTGGCTGCTCCATGCCTCCATGCTAGGGCATCATCAACCCCCCGCCTCCCCTCTCCTCCTCCGGCAAAGGCATGCCTCATGGCTGACACGACGACAGGCGAGCTTGTGTGGCCACTTTGAGCTGGTCCAGCTCCTCCTTGATTCGGGTGCGTTTTGGGCTCTGCGCCGGACCCTAACCTCAACGCTCGCTTGCCCCTTGCTGACCGGCCTCAGGGGCCCTGGCCGATCCCGACTCGTTCGAACGGGAACGTGCCGTCTACAACGCCCTCAACAACAAGATCCGGAACCTGCTGCTGTCGTACGACTATACCAAGGCCGCCGACCCCTTGCAGCCATGGTCCTCCCACATCACCTCGCTGCTGGTCCGCGACCGGCCGCCAACCTCAGACATTATCCTCTCGGCTCCGAGCGAGGACTACCACCTGCACAAGTTCCTGCTGTCGGCTAGGTCGCCGTACTTTATGCGCAAGCTCGCCGAAGCCCCGGAGACGGTGACGTGGAGGCTGCCGCACGCCATCCCGGTCGAGGCCTTCCACATCGTGCTGCGCTACCTCTACCTCGGCAACCTTCCCCACGACCTTGTGCGCCCGGGCGGCGACGCGACCGAGGAAGAAGTCTTTCACGGCATCGACAAGCTGTGCCGGCAGCTCGAGCTGGACCGCTTGTGGGAGGCCGTCTTGTCCATCAACGACCGTCGCCTGGCCCGCCAGCGCCAGCAGGACGAGGTGCAGCGCGCCCAGGCGGAGATCGAGGCCTTCTTCCGAGACACCGTGCTCAAGCATCGCGTCGAGATCGAGACGAACAAGGTCGATGAGGTGAAGTGGCCGCGCTACAACGCCATCTTTGCAGACTGTCTGCTCCGGGCGGACGAGGAGGTGCCGGACGACGAAGCCGCGTCCCGGCCCAACGGCAACGGCGGTCCCAACGGCAGCCGCAGACGCTCCGTCCTGTTCCCGGCGCACAAGCTCTTCCTCATCCGCAGCCCCTACTTCGAGACCATGTTCTCGTCCGAGTTCCTCGAGGCGCGCGACGCCGAACATTTGCACGTCATCAAAATGGACTGCACCCCCGCGGTCCTGCAGCTGGTGCTGCGCTTTCTCTACACGGAGAAGGTCGACTGCCCGCTCGAACATGCCCTGGATCTGCTCTACACAGCCGACATGTTGCTGCTCGAAAAGCTCAAGACCAAGGCCGCCGTCGCCATCTCGACGCTGGGAAGCGGAACCAGCAACGCGCTCGTCGACCGCACCCACCGGGCAGCACGGAACAAACAAAAGAAGCAAGCGCCATCACCGTCGTCATCATCATCATCATCATCATCATCTCCACCACCGGCAGCAGAATCAACACCCGCCTCCTCTTCCACCCCATCATCATCATCATCATCATCATCATCATCATCGTCACCGCCGCCGCCGCCACTACCGACAGAACCAAACACAAGGACAGAAACCGACGATGCCGACGACGACGAAGAGCCCGAAGTGGAGCCCATCAACGTCTACGACGTGATCCACGCAGCTTGGGACCTCAAGATCCAACGGCTCGAGGAGTTCGCGGCGCGGTACCTGGCCGGCCGGCTGGAGGATTACATTGACGACGACGAGTTCGCCGAGCTGATCCGCGAGAGCGCGTCGCGGGTGCGCGACCGCCACGAGATCGACACCATCGAGCTGCTCGACGACATCCGGTACTACCTCGGGGAGCGGTTCAAGTTCCGGTTCGAGGGCAGCGGGCTCGACGAGCTGTTGCGCACCGGGGAGGTGGGAGGCGGGGACAAGGAAGGAGGAGGAGCGGGGGAGGGGGCTGCATCTCCTTCTTCTTCTTCTTCGTCTTTCTCTGGGGAAGAGGGTGGCGGGCTCAAGACGCTGGATGGGCAGATCGCGGAGGACGAGTTCTCGTCGGATGCGGTCAACTATCACGTGTTGATGGACAAGATTGATCGCATGCTGGAGAGGTTGAAGCTGAATGCATGATGGTCGGTCAAGAGACATATATGCTTAGAGACGGGGCTGATGGTTTGGCTCAGAGGTTTGCATTTTTATACACTGCATGCATGCTACACCACCACCCTCCGATGACGGCGCGATGCTGCTCGCTCCCTCCAGATACCTGCTTCGTATCGGCCGACGTAGCCCGTCCGACCCTCCCAGAGCGACACCGAACGGAACAGAGGATACACGGCTGGAAAAAAAAAAACGCAAACGCTCCTCCCACACACAAAACATTAGCTTTGCTGCGCCAACAAACCCTACGCCAGCTCGACCTCGTTCTGCCTCCCGTGCACAAGCAGCCCGCCGCCCCTCGCCTTCTCCTTGGCAAACCCAACCTCCTCCAAAGGCAGCGCGGGCGCCGCCTCCTTGGCGACCTCGCCCGCGGCCTCGCCGAGGAGGTACCGCCGGTGCCACGGCCCGACAAACAAGCCGTCGGGATCCACCTCGTCCCGCACGCGGCGGAACTCGCGCCAGCTCTCGCCGTACCACGCCTCAAACTCGGCCGGCGACACCTCGAACGACTTGGCCCAGTGCGGCTTCCCGCCCAGGTCGCGCATCAGCCACTCAAAGGCCTTGTAGTAGCGCTCCGTCGCCTCGCGGGACGGGTCGCGGTAGTAGGGGCGGTACATGGTCGCGTTGAGGTACAGGGCCGGGCCGTCGGCGGGGGTGGGGTCGAGGAACGGGCGGGTGCCCTCCTCGGCGCTGGTGCGCACCGTCGCGTCGCTGACCCGCACCTCGACGGGGGAGTGCACCCACAGCCCCTCGGCGCTGAAGGGGATGCCGTGGTCGACGTAGCCCGGGTCCCCCGGCTGGAGGCGGTGCAGCCAGGCGGCGAGCCGCCGGAGCGCCTCGGGGCCGCGGTGCAGGGGGATGGCCCACTCGTTGACGAACTGGCTGTAGAGGCAGTTGAGGAGAAAGGCGCGGTGCGACGCGTCGCAGCCGCTGACGCGCGTGGCCTCGCCGTTCTTGAAGCCGTAGTTGAGGCCAAAGACGAACCACTCGATCCACGGGGTGATGCGGGGCACCCAGCGGGCCAGGGCGAGGAGGTTGTGGTAGAGGAAGTAGCCGAGGCCCGTGTCGAGGAAGGCCGGGCGGGCGGGCCCGCCGTACTGGCGGGTCGAGGCCTCGGTGCTGGGGACCTTGTGGGCGCTCCAGACCACGGCGCGGCGCATGTAGGGGAACCACCAGACGCGGACGAACTCGGCCTGCGTCCACAGCGGGCCGTCCCAGGCCTCGAGGAGGCGCGAGTCCGCGTCGATGGTCTGCGACCAGGCCAGCGAGAAGGCGGGCACGGCGCGCAGCGTCACCTCGGCGACCACGCCCACGGCGCCGAGGGAGAGCAGGGCGGCGCGGAACAGGTCCGGGCGCTCGGCGGCGGAGCACTCGTACGTCTTGCCGTCGGCGAGGGTGATCTTGATGGCCACGATGGACTCGCTCACGAGGCCGTGGCGCAGGCTGCTGCCGTGGGTTCCCGTGGAGATGGCGCCGGCGATGCTCTGCTCGTTGATGCTCCCGAGGCTGGGCAGGGCGAGGCCGGCCGCGTCGAGGGCGGCGCTGAGCTGGTGCAGGCGGATGCCGGCCTCGACGGTGGTCAGCCCGGTGGCCGGGTCGCAGGCGAGGACGCGGGAGAAGCGGTCGAGGTTGAGCATCCAGGAAGAGGTGCAGGTGAGGTCCGAGGGGGAATGGCCCGAGCCGACCGTGACGAGGCGGCGGCGGCAGCGGCGGGCCAGGGTCACGACCTTTTCGATCTCGGCCAGGGACTCGGGCTGGATGAAGAGCTCCGGCAGCGAGCTGTAGGTCCGGGCCCACGTGCGGTGGGTGTAGCCGGCGCGCGCCCGGAAGGGGATGCCGTCGGCATGGGCGGCGATGGTCGTCCGCACGTGGGCCGGGAGGGTTGGTGGGAGTTCTGTCTCCGCCATCGCTGCCTTATGTCATGCGCTGCCGACGGTGTTCCCGGTCGTTCATGGAATGACACAGCCCAAGACTGAGGACAGGACGGATGACGGAGCCGTCGGCAAAGATGGCCCCCGAGGAGGTTGCGGGCAATGAAGAGATGATCAGGTCCTCGAGAGGGGGTTTCCTGATCATGGGAGCCACTCCCCCTTGACGCCAGACAAAACGTCACCTCTGGCTGGGAGGTGTAGACGCTACTATGTAGCCCGGAGATGGGTTAGGCACTGATGTTGGATCTCGCCTCGACTTGTGTCTGTACGAGACGCGGAGGGTTGGGGGTGGGGCTGGGCGGATGTCCATGGCGGGGCATATCGATAACGTCGGATCGAGACGTGGGATCGAGACATGATTGGTCAATTCCCCTTGCAGGGAACCCCACAGCCCCTCCATGGCCTGGGAACCCCGGGCAGTCGGCCCAAGATCCGTTTGTTATCCCCCTGTCGCTTCTTCAACACCCAAACATCACGTCATCTGGCCGACCGATGCCGACTTCACTGCGCATCTGGATCCATCCAACGCCGCGCGTGGAGGGACTGTGTGCACCTCCGTAGATTCGTCAGCCTCGTAACCTCACATGAACGGCTGCCGTCCGTTGCATGTCTTGTGGACCGACCGTATTGTCTCTCGAGGCTGGCCTCTAGGGGATCTAGTGCACGGGAACCAAGACATGGAGATGGCTGCCCGCTGCAAGCTAGAGATCCCGGAATGGTGCATCGGATTCAAATGGCTCGGAGGCTTGCTGACCTGCAAACGGCTCGAGTCCCGGGTTCGTGCTGGGGTCTTGCCAGCGGGCTTCCCGTTTGGCCCATCGTTTTGTGGTGTTTTCTACCCCTGAATGTGTCAATCACCCGAGGAAGAAGCTGGAGAAGCTCCCAAAGGTCCTGGAAGATCTTGTTCAGAATATCCGTCATCGAAGGGTTCCAAAGAGAACTGGGGAGCCAGCCAAGGAACAGGAGAAGAGTCAAGCTAATATCGAAATCAAAAGCACTTACAGCTTGAGTCTGGGCGGCCAGGGGGTCAAGTGAGGAATGCAGTTATATGTTTAGATTGTGAGGAAGGTTGACTTTGAAAAAGTCCCTTGAGTTCAAGAGTGTTGTTTCTGTGTCTTATCTAACTGTAATAGTTATAAAACAAAAGAACGAGCCCTGAGAAAGTGCAGTCGACCTGGCTCGCCCCCGCCTGCCCTCGAGAAGGTCTTGTAACCTGTAAGATGGATTGGCGGCGTTTCTTCACTAAAAAAGAGAAAGAAAAAAAAAAAGGCCAACGTACTCCCAACCTTTCAAGTCCAGGCCGCTACCTAATTCCTCCCATCTCCCTCATCTTTTCTCTTCCAACATTTTCCTTCCGTGTCAACGCCGAATTTCTCGTCGACACCTCCGCCACCACTCGACAACCTTCAGCCAAAGAACCTCCAACTCTCGACAACCCATAACCCCCTCCCACAGGCAACCCCTGAACTCCTCAATATTCTTCACTCTGTTCTCATGTTGAAGGCTCAAACGGCACTCCAATCTATTGTTCCCCCCCATCTTACCCCTATGTGATCGAATCATCGTCATCACTCCCCAAGTTGGCCATCATTTCTGGACAAACGCCATGTTCTACAGCCACGAAAGCATGTTGGGCCCGTCTCCCACCAGCCTTGAAACACGATTCTGACAAGGCCGTTTAGTTCTTACAAGTCAGGCGTACGGCGTGTCCACCGTCTGGTAAGACAGATCTTGTGTTTCCGACGACAACGCTCAAGCATGTCGCTGACCGATCTCCGTACAGGCTCGTCTCTACCATCGGCCTCAGATCAAGCACCAAGAAGATATCACGAAAGGCCATTCAAGAGGTGAACGTTCAGAAGGCATGCGAGACCATCCTGCAGCCGGGGGCTCCGATGGCCCTGCGTCTGCAGGGCACTCTGCTTTACGGCCTCTCGAGGGTCTATTCACAGCAGTGCCACTACGTCCTCACGGATGCCGAGAGGGTTCAGGCTCACATGCGAGCCGTCTACAATGCGTTGGGTGGTAGCAACAATGCTCTCGATCCGCAGGCAGGAAAGGCAAAGCATGTTGCCTTATAGATGAATGGGCTCAAACGTTTCCATGGTCATCGAGGTGCTGACCTTCAACCTTTGCAGGCCCAAGGACTTGATCCTGGAAGACGACCCCGAATTTGACCTCAATCCTGACCTTCCTGTTTTCCACATCGACGACGACGGCAACTTGGCTGTGCCCCAGGTTTTCAGCCAGACCTCGCGCAAGACCTCGTCTCAACTCTCCCCTCTGCAACCGGACTTGTCCGTCTCCAGCTCCAATCGATCAATTCTCGCCGCCTTCGACCTCTCGCAGTCGCCGTTTGGCAGCAGGCGCTCGGCCATTCCAGAGGCGTTCGGCATCGGGACCATGACTCCCAGCAAGAACGATCTCAATTTTCTGCACACCGGGGACGAGGAGAGGGAGTTGCAAGCCCTCGATGACTGGGGAATTGAGATCGACGCCGATGGAAATATCATCACGGGCGCGCAGGAGCCTCGGCTGCCTCAACTCCCACAGGCCAAGGACCCTAGCTTCGTGAACCCCGCTGATGGAGAGCCTGCGTTGCAATTTGATGCGGACGGCGACGTGTTCATGAGCGGTGCTCTTCCCGTTTTTCACTCCGACCCGCCGGCCCCTTTCGGGCAGCAGCAGGAAATCCGGAATCCGCCGGAGCACGAGGAAGAACAGCCGCACGAAAATCCAGAAGACAAGGAAGTGATGAGAGAACCCAAAGACAGCGCTGGGCAAGCCCCCGTGCGTGCCCAGCGCAAACGGCGCCGTGCCACCGTGGTCCCCGACAACCAAACCAGAGTCTCCCGGCAAGAATTGAAGTCCTGGGTTACCAACTACCTCGTCAACGCCGGGCGCGCAACTCGCCCCCGCCATGGCACCACGCTGGCCGAGGCACGCAAAAACGCCTTCAACCTCGTCTTCGGCTGCGGCGTTGCCGGCGTCGGGCTCCCCACCGGCCTTCCGGGCTTCCCTCACCCTCTCGCGTCCGAGTTCGCCGGCGAAGGCCTCCAGGCTCGTCTACTCGGAATCGTCATCACGCCTCGGGATCAACCCTCCCGCGGCCGTCGCCGCACCGCCCTCGAAGCTATCGAGCTTGAGCAAGACGGCGCCGAGCGCCGCGTCCGCCGCCGCATCGGCGAAGAGAACGAAGACCATCAAGACGCCCAGCCGAAGCTCCCGCTTCACGACGACGGCGATGACGCCGACCTCCCTCCCGTCGAAGTCGGTCGCCGCGCGGGATCCGCCCTCCCCGATATCCCTTCGGACGCCCCCTGGAACCGCCCCTCCTCTCAGATCCCCAGCTCCTCCATCAAGGCCGGCGGCAGCAAGCCGCCTAGCCGTCACGTTAGCGCCAGCCCGCTGCACGGCCGCGGCCATCTCGCGCTGCCGGGCCCGGAGATCGAGCGCTTCAGCGACAACCAGCCCGTCCTCGGCTCTGACAGCGTTTTTGGATCAGAGGGCTTTGCCCTTCTCCCTTATTCCCAAGGCGGTGGCGGCGGCAGCTGCATCAGCGGCAGCGGCGGCATCAAGGACTCGCCGCCCCTCCCCGGCGTCGACACGCAGTCCACCTCGCAGCTCATGCAGGCCGCGCTTGACCGCGAAGGGCGCAACTTCTTGAGCTATGTGCTGTCTGTCGCCGAAGAAAAGGGGTACCATCGCCACCCCGGTCCTGCCCGCCGTGCCAACCCGCCGGACAACGAGACGACCGCGGCGCGCTGGGTGGATTTCGACATGCTCTTCGGCGCCGAGGATCAGAGCCGCGCCATCGTGGCCCAGGCCTTTTATCACGTCCTGTCCCTCGCAACGAAGAACGTGATTCGCGTCGCGCAGGATGGGCAGGGCACGGCGCAGCCGCACGGAACGATTCGGATCGGGGTTAGCGGGACCTTGGTCGTTTGAAAAGAGGCTGGCTTCCTGATAGCTACAAGGAAACGGATGGAGCGGAGAGATGCATACGCGGCGAGCGACATAGAGACGAACCACGTGAGAGAAGGATGGAAGGCGACAGGAGGCGATAGGAGATGGTGGTTGCAATCGGGAAGATCAGAACACACAAGTAGAGAACGGCGTGGCTAGGCTCCCGAGGAACGCATCGGCTGGCTCGACGGCGTTGCTCAAAATGTCCCATTCAACGGAGGATGGCAGTCGGGGACCTGACATGTGTGCCTGTCCACGGAGACAGCGCACTATTGGCTGGCACTTCTTTCATCGGGAAAATGGGAGTTGAACGGGACTTGGTGGAGGGAGAGAAAACGGGCACAGCATGTCACACATGGAACGGCGATCTTGCCTGCCACACACGTCTTAGCACATTCATGGAACTCGATTCGTATTTGATGAACCTGCTATCTGCATGCCTAGGCACGTTCACGTCAGATCATAAGTCATGTCTGTTACTGCTCATAAACATCATCATCATCGTCCGCAGCACCCTCTCGGTCAGAAAAGGTCAGATATTCGTCATCGACGGCTTCATCACCAAGAATCTTCTTCCAAGCGCTACGGATGGGATCCAGGACGGAGTCGCTGAACGCGATGGAAGGGGTTGTGGCTTGGAAGGTCAAGATGGGACCTTGGGTGATCAAAACGGAGCTGCCACCTGAGCCTTGTTCATACTCGAGCTTCGTCAGAACGCGCACCTCCTGTTGAGCCGAAGGTTTTGCCGCGTCCAGGAAGGCATCTAGAGCTCGACCGAGCAGTTCCTGAGCATCGGGTGATGCGTTGGTTGTCAAGTACAGCACGCCTGTTTGCCACGGGTTAGCCCAGAGTTTTGTCATGCCAGCGTAAGAACAAAAGCGCATGCAGAGAGGGCAAGAGCATCAGACTGTCAGAGGTATGGTTACGTCAAAGCCGTAGCTCAGACAATGTAGATAAGTATTCGTATGGAAATCATCATGTGCTCTGTGGGGGGGGGGATGTTGAAAAAGAAACTCCAGGTGGACTTACTCTGACCAGCAGGGCACTCTCCGGTTTCGCTGGAATGAGCAGACAGATAGACCGGGTGCTCGGATGCCTTTCCGGCGGCGGTGGAGAGCGAGCCTGCCGGGTAGGCGATGATGGCGACGGCAGGCCTGGGAGCCCCCTCGACGGCGGGCTCGAACAAAGAGTCAAACGACGAGTTTGTCACGGCAACCAGGCGTCGGATGACCGGCATGCCGCTGGCTGCGTCCTCGCTGGCGCGTACGAGCAGGCGCGTCCGGATGGCGTCGCCACTCGTCAGCTCGAGCTTGACGCCACCCTCGACAACTTCCGTGCTCTGAATGCCCGTCCCGAGCATGTAGACGCCGCCGCCGACGGCACAGGCGCGGCACGAGACCTGGGCGATCTCGGAAAGGCCGCCCCACTTGGGGTAGATGGCAGCAAAGCCGGGGCCGTAGACTCCCATGGACGAGATATGGCGACGGATAACAGCCAGCCCGTCCTTGGTGTTGATTCCGGGGTTTAGCGAGAGGGTGAGGGTGTAGATCAACTTCTGCAGCTCCTCGCCCATGTTGAACGCTTCACTCAAGAGCGCCGACAGAGGCTTCTCGGCATAGGGGTGCCACGTCTCCTGCTGCGGCGAGCTGTCGTGATCCAGGACAAACTTGAGGAACTTCATGAGCAGCCTCTTTTCCTTGGTCGAGACGGCCGTGGTAGAGAAGACCTCCTCGCGAGTGGATGGGATGCGGACCAGGGCGGCTGGCTGCGTTGGCTCGGAGGCGGGCTTGAAAACGTACGAGGACCCGACGGCCAGGAACTCGACCTGGCGGTAGGCGCGCGAGGAGACCAGCTGCTCCAGCAGACGCGAGCGAGCGTGGACCACCTGAGGCGCGAGGGCCAGGTAATACTGCCGAGACGCCGCCAGGCCGGTAGAATCCTCGGGCCGCCAAATGGCCGCGGACTTTAAGAGGCCGCCGCCGCCGCCGGCCTCGATACGAGACACCCAAGACGCCGCATCTTGCAACCCGAGAGATGCCTCGGTGCCGCCGTAGAAGTCGTTGGAGTCTATGTGGAGGATCTTCTTGCCGGAGCGAGAAAGCGCTCTTCAAGGTGAAAAGAAGCTAAGTCAGTCAGACGGGCAAGGCGATGATGACGCGTCGGGGTCGGGTGAAAGCTTACAGGGCAAGAAGCGACTGTTGCAAACCGGTACCGCTGATGACGACATCCCAATGGATGTCGCTCAGAGACTCCATGTTTACATGGAGGAAGGCAGGCTCCTGCGTCGAGCGCGGGAAGCCAATGGGGGGAGGGGAGGGGGGATGGTGTTGAAGAGGTGATTGGGTTGAGAAGCAAGGGGGAAAAAAATGTCGAGGAAGCAGGAAGCAAAAAATTTGGAGCAGCTTGGGGTTGGGCTTGAGGTCCACCGCAGCTGCTGGAGCTTGAGGTGGGGCCGGAGGTGGAGCATCGCACGGACCACCCGACGGGGAGCCCAAAAACCTCTCTGCCTGCTGGCGAAATTTTGGCGGTTTCCCTTTTGAAACCCCAGCGCTCAACAGCCACGCAACTGCTGCTTTGCACCAAGGCATTGCGAACGGTCAAGGGACCTTTCATTAGGACCTCTTACGTTGAGCGACAGATCAAACTCTGTCCTCCCGTATCTACCGCTTTGGAATTCACCTGTAAAAGCGGTTCGAAGGGTGTGATACATGCCTACGCCTGCGTCTGCCGTCCAGACAGGCCCATGAAAGAGAGATGCTTGCCCGCAGCGAGCGGCGCCCTTGGATGACCATGATCAACCGATGATGGGAACAAGATAGAGAGGACCTGAGATGAGATTGTGCCATGGAGGTGACCTTGATGTGCTGGCGATGAAGAGATGCCAGCCCATACGACGTTTGAGGTCCGCCGGCCGCTGGAGCCCGCCTCGCGAGGCGGTACCAGATTGGAGGTTTTGCGTTGTGCCTTGTGACTCGCAGCAGACCGGAGATATCCAAGAAGCCTCCGCTTGAGCTACGGGTATCGAAGAGATGGCGAGCTTGCCAGGCCAACAGGCCGGGGTTCCGTCTTGGAGAGCGTTCCCTCCCGCCACCAACCTTCGTCCCATGGCCGGCGAGCACCTCTCTGCTCTGTTCTCGTGCGTGACGACAAGGGGGCGCCCTGGCCAAGTGGGTAGCGTCCAAGAAAGTTGGTTTGCTATGTCCAGCTCCTTGCAGCCCCGATCCAGGCCCGCCGGATATCTAGGTAGCAAGCGTCCATTGCTTCAATGTTCCAAGATGATGCCGGGCCGGCCGCTCCAGCCCTCTCGGGCCTTGCGATCCCCCACCCCGTGACCCTACATCGGGTATCACAATCCTCCCTTTTTTTTTCCCCTCATGCCTTCAACACCTCCTTGACCTCCCTCCACCTCTTCTCGGCGACTCCCACAAACCCGCGCATCAGCTCTCTCCCAATGACCGTCCCGCCGTGCTTCTCGATGCTCTTGATTCTCGTCTCGCCATCGCTGCAGTCCACAACCACCGTAACCACCTCCCGGCACAGGGTCTCCTCCGACCGGTCCGGATCCATGAGCAGCCAGTGCCTCCCCTCGGCGGCATCCGCTCCGGACTCGCTCAGCTCCTTCTCCAGGAACACGGCCGCGCTGCACGCGACGGGCAGGCCGCGTATGTTCAGCCGCCGCTTGTCAGCGGGCGAGCACACCAGGATCTCCCGGTCCGGATCCCACCGCGCGGCAGGCAGCTGCGTGTCCCGGAGCGCCGCCACCACGGCCGCCCACGCCGCGTCGAACGGGTTCCCGTCAAACGACACGAACAGCAGGTCGATGTAGAGCACCCAGTACGCCACCACCCGCTCCGGCTCCTCTTCCTGTCCTTCCGCGTCGTGCGCCCCTTCCGTCGTCATCGTCACGTCGCCATCGCCGCTGCTGTCGCCGCCGCCGGCCCCGCCGGGCTTGTACCACACCCGCAGGTCCTCCACGTCCACCATCCTCGTCGAGTGCAGCAGCGAGCACACCCGCGTCGAGAGGGTCTGCGCCAGCGTCGTGGGCGGCACGCCGGGGAGGAACTGCGGCGCGGAGCCCGTCGCGAGCTCGATGTTGGGGACGAGCAGGTCGTAGTCCTTGAGCTCGCCGCGTCCGATCGCCGCCCCCCCCGCGGCGGCCGCTGCGTCGGGTATCGTCTGCGGCCCGTCATCTCCCGTTGCCGCGGCGGCCGTGGCAGATCGCGGCGGGAGCGGTCGGAACTGGGGGATGCGATCGACGGGCAGCAGCTCTCCGCGCACGCCGCAGACGACGGTGGTGTCGCCGGCGCGGACGAGGGCGCTGCCGTGGGCGTGGGAGAGGGAAGAAGGGTTGGCGCGGAGGGGCCGCGTCTCGGCGGGGGTGCGGCCGTTGGTGCGTAGAGGCTTCGCGCCGGGCTCGCTCGGGCGGAGGGTGCGGAGGAGGAAGGGGTGCGGGGTGAGTTTGGCGAAGATGGGTGCCGAGAGGGAGACGGTCGGCGGTGTTGGCGCTGACATTATTATTTTGTTTTTTTGGTAGACCGTTCTCGGAAGGCTTGCAAAGTTCTAGGGTGATTGACCCTGTCGTGGGTCACCGTCTCGGGTGAGAACCGGGTGTTGTGGTGGTGACGAAAGGTACTAATGGTGGTTGCTGGCGACGTTGGAAGATGGATGCCCTGCAGTCGATAGGTTTTCTTTTCTCAGCCTTGCAGAAGGCTCAAGTTGCGCTAGTCAGGGCCACCAATGGGGTTCTTTAGCAGCCTGGCGCGGCTCTTGCGGTGGGCCTGCAGGGGGGGGGGGGGGCCTGGAAGTGCCTAGGCAGGCTGTCACGCCCGGTTAGGCCATGAAGACCTAGCATACCTAGGTACCTGGTACCATACCTAGGTACTTCGTAGTACCAGCTCTCCTTGGAATAAGAGAAGAGCTTCAGGTACCTACTAGGTACCGTATGTCGTACTATCATCATTCATTTCCCCTTCATCTGCCAATTTTCACTCGTCTACGAACCAGTGACCACCTAGAACGAGTATGCCTTGTTTTTCCTCCCTTTAGGTATTACAACAACCAATCATGAGGTACATACTATGAACCAGGCGTCGCAGCCTCATGAAGCAGCGCCTTCGCCTTGCGTTCGCTTCCAAAATGCCGACACGACGCGCGCAATGTCCTCGGCCTTGGTCATGACCAGCTCATGGCCGGCGTCCAGCACCACGGCCTCGAAGCCGTCCTCGCCGAGCACGGCCGTGGCGTCGTGTATCAGCTCCTCCTTCAACACCACGGGATCCGATTCCCCCAAAATCACGAGGATCTTGCCTCCCCTCAGCCCCGGCAGCTCCGGCCTCTCTCTCCTCTCGCTGAGATGCTGCCCCAGCGCCAGCCAGTCCTCGGTCTGCTCGTAGATGGGCGCGTGCCGGATGCTGCTCACAAACGCCGGGATGAACCCCTCGTGATGCCGCAGCTGCCAGTCCATCACCGACGACACGGTGTGCTCCGGCCGCCGCGCCAGGAGCACGGCGTTGTCAAAGTCATTGCCGCCGCTCACGTCGGCGTTCTTGTGCCAGCACCCCTTCCCCGCCCCGTTGACGTTGCCGCTGCCCACCACCTCGGCCGCCATCTTCGTCTCCGTCTTCCCGCCGCCGCCGCCGCCGCCGCCGCCATCTGCCCCTCCCCCGGGAGGCATCAGCCTCCTGCGGACCAGCCAATGCACCAGCCCGTCCGGCAGCCACCCCTTCTTCCCGTACAGCATCCTGCTCCGCCACCCGACGTGGTGCTTCCTCACCAGCCCCCCGCCGGCGATCACCACGACCGACCTCACCATCCGCGCAAAGTAGCGCGCGAACCCCACCGCCAGCCCCCCGCCGAGCGAGTACCCGACCAGGTGGAACGCGTCGTCCCCCGTCCACGCCGCGGGGCTCGACGCCAGCGCCAGCAGGATCTGCGCCGCGTACAGGCGCAGGTCGTAGTCGACCTCGGCCGGCGGCGGCGCGTCCGAGTACCCGCGGCCAAACAGGTCAAAGAGCATGACGCGGCACCCGCGCGCCGCGAGCGCCTCGGCGAGCGAGGCGAGGGAGATGCAGGGCGTGCTGATGCCGGGCAGGAGCAGGACCTTGGGCCCGCCGAGGGGGCCGAGCTCGAAGACGTGGATCGTGCCGTACGGGGTGGGCACGGAGCGCGCCCCGGGGAGGACGTCGGGCGGGTAGGGCAGGGCGGAGCGCTCCGAGGGTGCGAGGTGGGGGAGGTGGGTGGTCAGTGGGGAGGGGATGGCGCCGGCCGGCGTCTTTGCTCGTCGCGTCTTCTTGTGCTTCTTCTTTCCGGCCCTGGCGCCGTAGGTGTTGTGATCACCATCGTCGTCGTCGTTGATCGTGCTGAGGATGAGCGCGGCCGACGCGCCCAGCGTCGCGGCGCCCAGGGCGAGGCACCAGAGGGGTGTCGGTGAAGGCCCGCCGGGGCCCGGCGGCTGCAGCCGAAGAGCCCAGAACGACATTGAGCGGCCGTGGACAAGCGTGATGGAAGGCCTACGCTGGGCTGGGTCGGTGTGTTTCTTTTGGCTTCACGGGAGACAGCCGGGAGGGGCCGAGGTCCCATGACAGTAGCACTCACCCTCCCCTCCCTCGGGCGCCGCACCTGAAGTTCGCGGACGGCGGGGCCCCGGAAATTGTAAATGCGGTGGCAGCCCCACTTCGGCAATCTCGGCGGTCAGCGTCTAGGGAGCCGCCGCAACCATGTGGCTCGGACGTAGGGGTCCGGAGCCGTTGACGATGGGTGAAGCTTGGTGTTGTCATGCAGCACGCATCACGGTGATGGTTGGAGGTGGGCTATGTATCGTCCGGTTCTTGCTGGCTGTCCCCCTTTGTAGCGAATATTGCGTCTCTCCCCCGCTTGGTCCAGGGAGAGAGCGCCTGGAAAGCGTTCTTTGTTCCTGAATAGGATCTGTCGTGTAAGACGATGGATGGTCCCCCTACTGGATCCCAGGACCCTCCCAATCGATTCCGTCCTTGGTGCGATCTAAGTTACACAGCACGGTACATGGCTGCCATTGTGCCTATTTCCCACGCTTCACAGCACTCGTCTCAGCAAAGCTTGAGTCCAGACGTGCCATCCCGACGACGCAAAAGCCCGAATGTCCTCGGGTACAGGGCCGAACGGCAGTTGCATAGCTGCAAAACGAGATGCATGGACGGTTGAGCCTCGCTCCCATGTATAGGCGTGATGGTGTCGTATGCACGTCCGGGCCAAGCAGAGCGTTGATTCATACGGTGACGCTTTGTTCCATCCTTGGCCGGGGAAATCGGCGTTGATCTTTATCGTGCAGCATTGGTGGACGACCCGCAATGGTATCATATCCTCGTCGCGTGGACGCTGCAGTTATCGCGGATGCTGATGTGGATGGGGATCCGGTTCATCGATCTTCCGTGTGGGAGGGGTCGGCAGGTCGACTGGATGCGGGCTTGGCACACGTCGGTTCCTGGGTAACCCGCACCTCGGCCCTTCTCCCGCGGCGGACTCGGGAGCGAAGGCTGGTTCATCGGCGGAACGCGACGGTGGGCTTGTCTTTCCCAGTCGTCAAGTCGAGTTCGAGGATGTACTATAGCAGCTTGGACCGTAGCGAAGGCGTTTCGTCGCGGCTCATCATCCCCGGATCAGAGCTTGGGCCAACCCCACGTTCCCCCCGCGACGCCGTCACTTCTCTTTCCGATAGAGCTCCTTGAGCCTCGCAATCTGCCGCCTCACGATCCCACCCGCCTTGCCCCCTTCTGTATCGCTGCCGTCCGACAGCTCGAAGGAAAAGGAGGGCCGCCCCGCGCCGTTCATGCTGCTGTCCTTGTCCTTGACCAGCTTCCGCGGCGGGGGCCTGTCGGGTCCGGTCCATGAGGGATGGCGCTCTGCTGCGTTCCACCACGGGCGAGCATGGTAGGGGTCCACGACGAAGGCGGCGGCAGTCTCGGGAGAGCTTAGCTGTCGGGTTTCGGCTTGATCGTCATCGCCGGGCTCGTGGTATTCCTGCTCTTCTGCTGCAAGGGTGGTGGGGCCGAGGAGCGATGAGTACCCTGACGGGTCAAACGGGCGTTTGGGCGCGGAATACCGGCGGCTGCGAAATATTTTGGACATGGTTTACCTGAGAGAATGCTGGACAATCCAATCCAGATCGAGTGTTTGCGGAATTCAAATAGGTTTTCGGGAGGCGAGGGGGAGCCCAGGCGGTCAGCAGCGAACGTGGTTCACCTGTTCAACCCGGGGCTCTTGAATGGCGGCTACGGTGAAAAGAGGGTTAGGGTGTGGCGTGGCAAAGCGTCTTTGTTTGCCCAATTGCCCGTTCTTGGGAGGCTGATACAAACATGGCCGCCCGCTCAGGGAGCCAATAAGTGCCCAAGATCCAAGGATATTCACCTAGCGCAGAGCCCCGTGATTGCCATCGATTGGCGTCCGTGTCACGATGCTCCCTTGACACGAAAATGGCCGATCTTGGCTTGTCCAGTCGCACCCCCTCTTCGGCTCGATGTTGGGAACGGAGGATAGGAGCATTGCGATCCTAACAGGGCAAAGGCTGACGCCCTCGCTTTCAATCCACAGGTGCGCAAAACTTTGCAATGAGTCCAGGCCGGCATTGGAACGGTGAAGGTTGGGCGGATCTGTAGCGATGTTTGGGCCGTAGGTATGTACAGCTTCTTCCCTGTGAACACGCCGCTTCGCCCACAGGGGCACCAAGCCTCTCCGCTCCGTCCCTTCTTACTCCTTGACCAGCTTCGTTACCGCGTCCTCGATCTGCTTGTCGGACAGCCCTAAGACACAGCCATCAATCAGCCTTTCGCTCCCGTCGGAAGTCCTCGGACGCCGCCGCCTACCTTCTAATGATTCGCTCTTCTCCTTGCCAAACTCTGCCGTGGACATCAGCACGCCTGCGACCAAAGCTCGTGTATCCTGAGGACGGAGATCACCGACCATAACGGGCGTAGACCTTGGGGAGGGTGCCCTGCGCTTCGCGCAGCAGGATGGGGATCGCGGGGTTGTTCTTCTTCATGATCGGGTAGGCGCGCGTGAGGAACGACCTGTCACACCCACCAAAAAACCCTTGTTAGCACGGGGGACATTCTGCCGCTCGTCCGAGCAGCTGAGGAGGGGCGTGCGGGATGGACAGACCTCGTGGCGGCGCTGTGGTCGCCCGTCTGGCAGAAAAGGAAGCGAAGCTCCTTCAGCCCTTTGGCGAACGCATATCGGCCAGACATGATGGCTGTTCGTCGACAAGCTCGGCCGGCGAGGGAGGGGGGGGAGGTGGTGGTCAATGGGTCGTCGACGACGTCGTTGCGTGGGACCGAGGGGAATTCGAGATGGAGCTTGGCTTGCTCACAACGGCCGCACCTGAGGCTGATGAAATGGATTGCGGCTGGAGCAGAGGCTTGACCGGCTGTAGCGTTAACCCTGGAACTCCTCTTCCCCCCCGAACCCTGAGAATGCATCGGCCCGCACGGACCACCGGGCCGTAATCTGTGCTTCCCAAGCCCAGTTACACAGTATATGTACTAGTTAGTTATCGGGCTTCAGGTCATCCCGTCAAAACCAAGAAAGACCCACCACTCCCCTGCACATCGATTCTCCCAACGTCTGTGAAAAGCGTCATCTTTGGAAACCATCCTCAGAGCAGATTTGGCGGTTCTTGGCAGCATCGCAGATTTCTACCAGCAGGAATCCCGTCGCAACCACGAGGCTCTGCGTCATCTCATTGTACGTTCTCTGTCCCAAAATTTTTTCCCACCGGTTCAAGCGCCGACTCTTTTATCCAAAGGTCTTTTCCTCCTCCGTCCTGAAGCTGCCGTGCCCTGCTCGGGGTGTCCGACAACCGGAGCTCTCGTAGCCTTTCCCTCGCCAAAATCCTGAGCACAGTGGTCGCATAGCCATCTCTCTCCCAACCGACCAAGAACCCCCTCTCCATACCCACCGCTCAAGCAGCCATGTCGCCAGCCAGCAACCTCTTCCGCGCGGCTCGCCCGGCCTTCCGCGCCCGTGCCTTCTTCCGTCCCAAGCCGCAGACCGGCGCCCGCTTCCAGAGCACCGCCGCCAACGGCCCGGCGTCCGAGTCGTGGTTCAAGCGCATGTGGGACAGCCCGGTCGGTCTGAAGACGGTGCATTTCTGGTAAGGAAACCCGCCCTCCGATAGACCCTCCGGCACGGTCTCTATCCAAAGAATCAAAAGGAGGAGGAAGGAGAAGAAGGAAGCGGCCGTTCCGCCGGGGCTGACTCCGAGCTTCTCCAGGGCTCCCTGCATGAAGTGGGCTCTCGTGCTCGCCGGCATCTCCGACTTTGCGCGCCCCGCCGAGAAGCTCTCCGCCACGCAGAACGGCGCCCTGACCGCCACCGGCCTGATCTGGACGCGGTGGTGCCTCATCATCAAGCCCAAGAACTACTTGTACGTGGCCCCCTCCCCTCTGCCTCACCCTCCCGTTTGCAACGGAGGCACGCGAACGCTAACAAGCCGCCTCCTCTTCCCGCAAACAGCCTCGCCGCGGTCAACTTCTTCCTCGGCATGGTCGGCATCGTCCAGGTCTCCCGCATCGCCCTGTACCACCAGAAGCAAAAACGCCTGGCCGCCGAGGCCAACGCCGAGGCCGTCAAGCAATAAGCTGCCCGCACCTTGCTCGGGTAGCATCCATGCCTACCTAGGCAGCCGCCTGCCCCGTACCTGATTTGGCTATTTTTTTTAGAGCGCGGTTCGATGGCGACTACGGGGATAGGGGATCCAATGGTGTGTGAGGGGAACAAAATTGAACATATCTGGGAAAGGCCGAGGATCCATTGGGACGCCGTGCTGTGTGTCTCATTGCCTCGCCTTCCTCTCGACACTCATACGCGGTGATTTTGGACGGAGACGCAAGCAGACTGAGGTGGGTTGGGGAGTGGGCACGCGGGGTATAAGCATTGGGTTGGGGGCCTGAGAATGGATGAAGGGGGAGGGGGGGTCGGGGAAACGATTCGGGTTTTGGCGTATATCGGTTTTAATTCGTGCTGTTGTTGCAATTGTCCCGTTTTCACACACACTTGATGTCTGATCTCCGATGCATACGATACCTACCTTTGTTGAGGGCGCCAACGTCTCACAAGCAAACATGCAAGCCAAGCAACGAGAGCAAGCGCGAGAAGGGGAGTTGTACGGTTGGTCATGACATTGGTTGGCCAAGGTGAAGAAGAGGAATATGCTGCACTTGTCTTCCATAACATGCTACTCCCAGATGTACACCTGCCAACAACAACCCGCAAGATACGCCGCGCCCATTCTCAACCTCACAAATGCTCAATGGGGACCTGATCAGGCATAAAGTGCAAGTGAAGTGATATCAATGCTTTGCGGCCAAGCTTCTAAACCGGAATCTATCCAGCAAAGTGGTATCCATGAAAACCAAAACGTCAGAGAAACCAAGGCAAAAATCAACAGAAAGCCACCGCTTTACCGTGAAATGCTTCCGCTGACAAAAAGAGAACAAGATCAACGCACATGCCCACGAAAAAAAAAAAAAAAAAAAAGAAAAAGCACTCCCCAAAACCGTCCGAAATGAAGCGTGGAGAAGAAAAGAGGAATGCGACCAAGAATCCGGCAAGCCAAGGCTGCATGCACCACCATCACCACCACCAACCCAAAACAAGAGAGCAAACGCCAGCCAACATCGCTCGCTACTCGGCCCCGGAAGCCCCATTTACCAAAGGCTTCTTCACCTCGAGTGAGGTGTCAACGGGAGCCGCCGCCGCCGCTGCCGCCGCCGAGGCAGCAGCATCGGACTCCTTCCCCGCCCTCCCGGCACGCATCCTCAGCTCAAAGGGGACCATCTCGTCAAAGCTGCCCCTGCGCCCCCAGTTCTTGGGCTGCCTCTTGAGGAAGGCCCCCACGGCGCCTAGGTAGCCCTCGTGGCGCAGGAAGTAGGCCTGCTTGGCGCCCTTGGACCAGAACTTGATGGCGTAGCTGAGCGTGTTCATGGTGCGCGGGTGGCCGCGGATGAAGGAGCCGCCAAAGTAGATGTGCGAGAGGTTGTGGATCTGGCTCTGCAGGAAGGCGATCTGACCAATGTTGTTGGAAATGGCGTACAGGAGGGAGACGGAGATGTCGGCGGCGGTGAAGGGGCGGGGTTCCTCGTGGGGGAACGCATCGTCGCAGTGGCTGTCGCCCACCGAGGACGCGGCGGGGGAGGGCAGCGGGCCGTCCTCCAGCTGGCCCGAGCGACGGCGGTGGTCCAGGGGATCGTACTGGTGGTCCTTGTGCCGCTGTCCGCCCGTGTCTTCGGCCTCCTGCTCGGCCTTGCGCATGGTCCGAAACACCTTGCCGAAAGAGCTGGCGATGGTGGTGCTCTTGAGGCCGATCTTGTTGTAGTCGGTGCCGTAGATGTCGCCGACGAGCATGTCCACCTTGGCGTTGTCGCCGTGCGACGCCAGCTCCAGCATCTCGTCGTAGGTGCGCGCGCCCGTGAGCAGCGTGAGCAGGCCCCAGAGGGTGCCGCCGCCCAGGGAGGTGCCGCCAACGCGCTCGTACTGCCGCGGCCCAGAGACCTTGAGGAAGGAGACGCCAGAGCCGATGTTGACGAGAAGATAGGGGTAGGCGTTTTCCGAGGGTTCGACAAAGTGCATGGGGTCCGTCTCGGAGTAGGTAAAGACCTCGCGAGGAATCTCGGTGATGAAGAAATCGATGCCGATGATGAGGCACTCCATCTCGTCTTCCTTGATCACGTCGACGCCGAGGGCGTCGCGGATCTTGTCGTAGAACCTGTACGCTCCTCCGCCCGTCGCCATGACGCACAGGTCGCTGCTCGACCGGGCGGACGAGCCGCGGCCGTTGGGGGACCCGGTGAGCTCTTCGTGCTTGTGCTTGAGACGGCGCATAAACTCGAGGCATTCCTCGATGCGTTCCGTCTCAAACGTGACAAAGTTGAGCCGGCCGCCCGGTTCTGTTGAGTGCGCTTCCCGGGAGAAGTAGACAAGCTTGGCAAGGGAACCACCAATCTGCAGGGTGAGGTCAGCACGCAGCGCCGCAACGGGTAACGGCACGATGACATCATCGGCCGAGCGAGCACAGAGCCGCGGCAAGGGGAAATGGGGACTGCATACGTCAATCGCGATGTGGCTGACCACGGCCGTGTGGTATGGCAGGCGAATATCCGTCGTTTCGTGGCGTCCGGGCGAGCTGCTGCGCTCGTCGGGGGTGCTGGGTGTCGAGGCATCCTGGTCGACGATGAAGGCACCCTTGACGTTGATGCGGACCGCGCCCGGATGGCTCAAGGCCTCGTCAATCTCGGCCGTGTCGGCGCCGGCGCGCAGGCGGCCATTGACGGGCTGGGGCCGGGAGGAACCCAACTCCGAAGGCCGGCGGCCCCGAGGGTGGTGCTCCCGAGCCTCCTCCGGCAGAGGCCGGTGCGTAGGCTCGGCGGTGGGCATGTCACTCGGCATGGGGTCGGGGAATCCGGGGTCTGGGGTAGGGGTTATGGGGGAGGCAAATCAAAGCAATCCGGGGCAGGTGAGCTCGCTGATGCTTGGCTCATGGAGGTCTCGTAGAAATGTCCATTAGGGGTGGAGACTCGGCCTTTCGTCAGCCGAGTGCACGTCGACCCTTATAAAAACTGGGAATGCTCAGATTTACATTGTAGAACTCATCCCGAGTCAGGATGCGGTTTCCTCAAGCGGCGGAAATGGGGCGAAACCAGGGCCCCAAAGA
Source organism: Remersonia thermophila (assembly GCF_042764415.1). NCBI lineage: Eukaryota > Fungi > Ascomycota > Sordariomycetes > Sordariales > Chaetomiaceae > Remersonia > Remersonia thermophila. Next base: position 3,730,638 of record NC_092219.1, read on the forward strand.
GAGCCAAGTGCAGCGCCAGCCGGTTATCGATAAGTAGCCGTGGTCCGAGGTTGGACGTATTGTGTGACCCACCGCAGCCCTCCGACAGCCATCGGCTGACTCAGTCTTGACATCCGCTGACAAAGTCGGGCTCTTTCCACTGCGTCGTCGGGGGGCTTGTGAGGGCACGACACTTTGTTAGACGAGGCATGCATCGAGCAGGAGACAACAAATACTCGAAAAAAAAGACATGTCACGTTAAGGTCGGGTCTTTTTTTCATGAGAACATCATCCGGTCTCCTTTGACTCGTGGAGGCTGCGCTTGTTGCCGTACAGCCGATGCTGCTCCGGTCGAGGCTCCGGCGCAGCAAAGCCGAGGAAGGCCTCCGGCAGATGCGGCCAATTGCGGACTTTTTCTCAATGCAGCCGGGCAAGCGCATTTATTAGACGAGACACGGCCTGCCTCTAACACGTTGGCCTGGGTTGAGCAAGCAAGCGGCCCTCAGCACTCTGCGAAAGGTCTGATGGAATATCCTGTTCTAATCCGGCAGACCCGGGCATCCTCCCGGACGGGTGTTTTTATTGCCTCGCCGGGGCTCCGCGTCCGTCCCCGGATCGGCGCTGAGCCCCACCGGTTGATGGCCGGCCAAGGTCAGGATGGGTATCTGCTGGCCGCCGTCCACGGGTGTCTTGTCTCCAGCAGTTCTCCACCCAGTGTTTCTAAAGTTACCTCCCGAATGGCCTGCTGAATAAGCTTTCTGACTTGGTCAATGTCAGCGAAGGGCGCGCTCTCCGCGTCATTCGAGCGGAGCCGGTCCGAGTCACCGCTTTCTGCGTCTTGATGATTGTGCTGCCTCAATTGATATATCCCATCTCCGTACACCTTGTGTTTTTTCGGGGGTTCAAGAGTAGCTTGCACCAGAGGAACCATGACGACGGAATCAAAGCCCCCCTTTCCCCCCTTCACGTGGGAGACGGCCCTATCCAAGGTCAAGACCGCACAGGCTGCCTGGAACTCCAAGTCAGTATCTAGACGATTCTTTGTGGCATCGCCGAGTGCTTTGGTCTGGGTTGCTCTTGGGTTCTGACGATGCGCCAGGGATCCTGAGCTTGTCAAGTTCGCTTACACTCCAGATTCGATCTGGAGGAACCGCGACACCTTCCTCCAGGGCCGCGACGAGATTGTCCAGTTCCTCCGGCAAAAATGGGCCAAAGAGAATGACTACCGCTTGCGAAAAGAACTTTTTGCATTCACGGATAACAAGGTCGGTCTACCAAGCACTGATCCAAAAACAAGAATGAGACGCACGGTCGGGGGGAGGGCGAAGAGCCGGCCTCCTGGGGTTGTGGAAAGCGTCCGCTTGGACGGCAACCCCACAACAAACGGCCTAGGTCGCTTATGGTCCCCGTATCTTTCCAATCGCAGTTGCACGTTTCCAAGAACATCAACCGCTCAACCAACCCTCCCCCCAAGTCCACCCATCATTGGATCTGCCCCCGCTTTCGAAGGCGTTGCCTTTGGTTCCCAAAGCGACCGTCTGATAGAAAGGAGAGAGAGGCTGACAATCCGACACAGATCGCGGTGCAATTCTGGTACGAATGGCGTGACGAGACGGGCCAGTGGTGGCGGACGTACGGGCTTGAAGACTGGACGTTTGCGGAAAACGGATTGATGAAGAAGCGGCAGATGAGCGCCAACGATGTCAAGATTGAGGAAGGCGAGCGGTGGTTCAAGGACGGGGTGGATGTTGACTCGGTGGACATCAGCGAGAGACATTGGTAGTCCCGGGCAGGAGGAGAAGAAACCAATGCGGTCCGCCAATCCTCGGGTCTCCGACTCCCTAGGGCCGCGCCCGGAGCCGGCCGGGGGGTTCGGAAGCCGTGGTGGGCGGTGGGTGGGGGCCAGCTCCGGGCCACCCTCGTGGCTCGGAGGCCGGAGGACACGGAACCTTCCTCCCCACCCATCACATCGCAGCCAGCCACAATAGCCACGAGAGATCGAAGCAGCACACAGAACAGATAGACCGAAACGGCCTCTCGCGATGACAAATCGCAGGCTGAGCAATGGAAAGAGTTACATTCTCAAGACAAGAGACCAAGGATGAAGCGATTCGAGCCAGCTTGCTCGGAGTTACTCATCTTGGCGATGGATGGCGCAATGCACAATTTACACTCAACACCGAGCTTTATCTCCGGGTTCGCGCTGAGCTTGGCCTGTCTAGATGGTGTCGCTCAGCCTCTCATATGACTGACCCGACCCTGGAGGGTTCTAGTTTGTCAATGCGTGTACCTTCGTGCAGCAACGCGCAAATGGTGCTCCGCTGCGAGGCGAGAGGCTGGATTCCATGTCCAGTCGACCAGTCCGAGCGAGAGCGGACGGGGATCCACCTGAAGCAACCCCTCAACGGGGGGCGAGCACACACCCCGCGCTATAAACAGCTCGTTCCCCGAGCATCACGACATTGGTTGGAAGAGCTGATCCAACGTGCCATATCCATATCGCTCTGGTCAAAACAAACCCACACCACCACCAAACCCCTCCCCAAACAATGGCCCCTCTCACCCCCGGCTCCGACTTCCCCCAGGGAGTCACCTTCACTTACATCGCCCCGACGGGCTCCCTCGACCTGACGGCCTGCGGCCTGCCCATCCAGTACGACGCCAGCAAGGGTATGTCATTAGCTCCCCCCTCCCGCCCCCTTTTCGCTCCAACCGATACCCTCAAGCTCCTGGATCCCTTCTCGCTGACATTGGCTCGCCTCGCCTTGCCTCGCCCGACCCAAGAGTTCCAAACCGGCAAGACCGTCCTGGTCGCCGTGCCGGGCGCCTTCACGCCGACCTGCCAGGAGAAGCACATCACCTCGTACCTGGCCAGCCTGGAGCAGCTGCGCGCCAAGGGCGTCGCTCGCGTCATCTTCATCGCGTCCAACGACGCCTTTGTCATGTCGGCCTGGGGCAAGGCCAACGGCGTCAAGGATGAGTCGATTGTGCGTTGTCACCCCCCGGGAGCTAGCGAGGAGGAGGAAGGAGACGGAGGAGGGGAACCCCCACCCTTGCTAACGGACCTACAGCTCTTCATGTCTGATCCCAAGGCCCAATTCAGCCACAGCATTGGCTGGGCCAACGATGACAGGACGGGCAGGTATGCCATTGTCGTCGACAACGGCAAGGTCGTCTACGCCGCGGCCGACACGGTGCGCGGCAGCATCGACAACTCGGGGGCCGCGGGGGTTCTGGCCAAGCTCTAAAAGCACCATCTTTTGCATTGGACGGGGAGAGAGAGAGAAAGAGAGAAAGCAAGGAACGACATCCACGTGGAGGGGGTATGGGGTTCAGGGAAGAAAGTCATTGGAATTGGTTGTAGTACCGCTGGAGTTGGGTGGTGGTAGACGAGGAGGGCTGCTCTTCCATCATCAACCAGGCAGACGAAAAAAAAAAGACGTCAGTCAGGTCGTTTGACGGTCCGCACCGGTTTCCCCAGTTCTCGCCCTGTGGTGTGCTCTCTGGCATGCTGCTCTGCATTCCCATGAGCTACCTACCTACCCATGCAAACCGTCCCATCATGCCCGCGTCGTAGTTGTGTCACCCAGGATTCCACGCACCACCGGTTCCCCTCAGACGACAAGTGTTTTTTTTGGTCTTGTCCACTTGTTTTCGAGAGTCAGAACTCCCTCTCCTATCAAGAGAGTTGAGCAGGCGAGAAAAAGAGAAACCGAGTTACCGACCGACCGACTCCAGCGATGTTCCCTTCCGGCCAACAGGCGAGACCCCGAAAAGATAAAACCCATTTCATCTATGGCGTTCCTCTCATGTGTGAGATCTCGAGCCTCCCGCTGCCTCCGAAAGAAGAATGTGCGAATCCCCGACTTGCATCCCTTTGCACTCCCAACCCGCGCGACCGCCGAACCCAAAAAGACACGGAATTTAACGGCTCTTGGCAGCCACCTTGACCGGCGCGCCCTTCGCCCCCTGCTTGCCAACGATGCGTCCCTGGGCCTGGCCCTTGGCCGCGGCGGCGGCGCTCTTAGCCTTCTCGGCCTTCTTGGCCGCCTGGGCGGCAGCCTTCTTCTCCTTGCTCTCCTTGATGGCGGCGAGGCGGGCGGCGCTCCGGGCCTCAGGGCGCATCGAGCGGCGCTCCTTGATCACCTCGAGGGACGCACCGACGATGGCACGCTGCGACTTGACGGTGCGGCGGGTGCGCTTCTTGGCGACTTCCTGTGAGGGGAGTCAGCAACGCCGTTTCCTGGCTCGAGTGTGTGTGCGCATGTGCGTGCCCCGTTCCAAATGCCATCCTCTCTCCTCCTCTCCTCCGGAGTGTCGTCATCTTCCCCAATCCCCTTCTCTTCTCCGTCCCTTCCTCCCCGTCCTCGTCCTCCTCCTCTTGTCCTCGTTTCCGGCTCCCCAGGGTGCGCGGCAAGAAAGCGGAGAATATCGTACCTCGGAGATACCCTTGCGGTGTTGCCTCCGGTAGAGGACAGTCCAGGCGATGCGGCGGGGGTTCTTGCGCTGGAGGAAGAGCGACTCGGACTTGCCGTTCTGGAAGCGGAAGAACTTGCTGTCGCCGCGGACGAACAGCTTACCCTGTGATGGAAGACTCGGTCAGAATCGTTTGTCTTCCGGTCGAATCAAACTCCCGCATTGTCCAGTCTATCGTCCCATCGACGAATCCCCCACCCCGGTCCTCGTCGGCGGTCGTTCAACTCGGAGAGCCGCTGTCGCGTCGTCGGTTTCGGGGACTCGGGAGGTGGGGAATTCGTCGTCGGTTCGTTCTCGCAAAAAGGGTTCAGGTGCGTACCTTGCCGGGGTAAATCCGCTGGCCGGAGAAGGAATCGTCGTAGGTCCTCATTTTGGCGGTGGTTGTCGATTGTCGTTGTCGGGGGTTGGTTTCCGCTGAGGTTCGAGGTTGGTTCCCGGCTCGATTTTGGCCAAATTCTTTGGTGCAGTTGTGGGATAGGGCTGCAATGTGATAGGCTGCGGGAGAGAGGTGGGGCGTCTTTTTCCAGATGTGGCGGTGCTGAATCGCGTCACAGCCGTGGCGCGTTCGTTGCACAAGCCACATTCCAGGACTTCGGGGCTCTCAGCGCGGTGGGAGCTTTCCCTTTCAACCTGGGAAAGACGCCGAAATTTGGTCCGAGAGAAGAGACACATTCGTAGGTCACCTGAGAGCATGGACGTATAAGCCATACATCATCCGTTGTAGGTACCGTAAACAGACGCCCTTGCTCGCCCACGGCGAGCATGTATGTAGATGTCACGGACATGGTCAACCCTAACCCTAGCTATCGGACCAACATCCCCTCTCTCATTCTCCTCTCCCTGAGACCGTTGTTCCTCAGGTCTGGCGCGTGAAAGTCGGCGAGAGATTGAGGGAGAGCTGTACCATGGCGAGCGAAGCAGACGACATAGCCCAGGCCGTCCTGGATCAGTTCCGAAAGCTCCCGGCCAAGCGCAAGCCGGCGGTTCGGGACAATGGCCTCCGGGAGTGGGTGCCCCTGAGCGGCATCGTGGTCAGAGGTACACGCAGCGGCCCAAGTTCCGTTCCATTCTGTTGTCCTCAAGACCATCCTGACCGCGTGATCCGACTTTAGGCCCGAACTTTTTCAAATGCGTAGCCCTGGCGTGAGTGGTGAGCCTTACGCTCTTTACGGACACCCCTCGCTGACGCCCGTCGTACGTAGAACTGGCATGAAATGCCTCCCGGCCGCGAAGCTCTCCCAGGCCAACGGCGTCGCGATTCACGACTGGCATGCCGAGGTGCTCGTGATTCGCGCCTTCAACCGTTTTCTGCTCGACGAGTGCCGCCGCCTGGCCCAGGATCCGGCCGCCGAGTCTGAGTTCCTCCGCCGCCGGGTCGCGGCCGAGCTTTCTCCAACAATCTCGGCTGCTGAGCCGTGGCACGGCCAGCCCTTTGCGTGGCGCGACGAGCTTACCTTGCACATGTACTGCTCTGAGGCTCCATGTACGTTCGCCCCCCATTTTGATGACAACATCGACTTTTCCTGGAGTAAGTTCCCGCGGGAGCACTAACACATGATCCAGGCGGCGACGCCTCCATGGAGCTGATCATGTCCTCCCAAGAGGATGCCACGCCGTGGGAAAATCCTCCCACTTTTTCATCACCGTCACCTTCTCCCCACCACCACCACCATCAACAACAACAACAACCACTACAGCAGCAGCAGCAGCAGCAGCAGCAGCAGGGACAACGACCATCTCAAGAGGAAGAGGCCCACCTCCTTCTCGGCCGGGGTTACTTTTCCCACCTGGGCATCGTCCGGCGCAAGCCCGCCCGCGCCGACGCCCCTCCAACCCTCTCCAAGTCCTGCAGCGACAAGCTTGCCCTACGGCAGTGCGTCTCGCTGCTTTCGAGCCCCACCGCGCTGCTCGTCTCGCCCCGCGGCGTCTACTTGTCGACGCTGGTGCTGCCTGCGTCGCAGCATGTGGAGGGGGCTTGCGTGAGGTGCTTCTCCGGGAACGATGGCGGCGGTGGCGAAAGCAGTGGCGGGAGCGGGAGCGGCAGCGACGGGAGGATAGCGGGACGGATGGCCCCCCTCCGGGGCAAGACGTGGCAAGGCACAGGCTACGAGTTTCGCGAGATGAGCATCTCGGCCACCGAGAGGGAGTTTGAGTACTCCCGGCGGAGGATCCTCGCGGCGGCGGCGGCCGCCGCCGCCGCCACCGGCGGAGAAGAAGAAGAGGCCGTAGCCAAGGTCAAGCTAGCGGCGAGCAACCTCGCGGTGGCCTGGACCAAGGACGGGGAGGTCGACGAAGGGCTGGTCGGCGGGGTTCTGCAGGGCCGCAAGGCGTTTGACCTGCGGGGGGCGAGCGCAGCGTCGCGAAGGCGGCTGTGGAGCAGGGCGGCCGAGGTGGCGGCGCTGTTGGGGCCGGAGCACGCCGAGATACGCGGCGCGCTGGCCAAGGCAACGTATGGCGAGGTGAAGGAGAGCGAAGCGCTGGAGGGGAGGAGGAGGGTGAAGGAGGAGGTGAGACGGGAGGCCCTGAAGGGGTGGGTGAGAAACACGGGGGATGAGGGGTTCTCTTTGGTCAATCAGGCAGCATCTGCCGTGTGTGGCAGGCATTCCCTGACAGCCCGGCATCGGCACGACCGTGAGTCTCAGCAAGCGGCGTAACGTCTTGGGATTCCATGTGTTTCCTCTCGTCACTCTCCGCGGGCGGTCGGTCTGGATTGCGGCCGTATGACAAGAACATGAATAATAGAAAGACCTCTCTGTTTTGTTCCGTTCGTCCCGATAACGAACAGCCCGTTTTATGTCTCCGTCCTCACGTTGACCCCTTACAACACACCAAAGGGAAACCACAATGACGGTTATGATGATGATGAGGAGGAGGAGGAGGAGGACAACGACTGACAACAAAAATCAAGAGCCTGGTTTGCGGCACAAGTTGTATTTTCCAGAGGTTCAAGCTGTTTACTCGGCCTTCTCCTCGGCCTTCTCCTCAGCCTTCTCCTCAGCCTTCTCCTCGGTCTTCTTCTCCTCGGCCTTCTCGGCCTTCTCCTCGAAGTTCTCGCCGGCAACGAGGTCAGGGATATCATCATCGTCCGCCTCCTTCTCACCCTTCTGCATGTTCTGGTAGCTCTCGGCCAGCTTGCGGAGCGAGGCAAGCGAGTCGGGGCCGAGCTGGTTCAGGATGCCGGGGACGAGCTCGGTCAGCTCCTTCTCCTCGCCGTTGCCGTAGATGGCAAAGGTGTTGGCCGGGACGGCGGCGTGGACTAGAGGGTTTCGTTCCGTCAGCAAGCCTGTCACTCCCTTTCTTTTCACCGTCTTTCACCCCTTCCTTTTCTTCCTCCTCTTCCTCCTTCTTCCTTCTCCATAAAAGCCGCGCGGGAAAAAAAAAGGACATGATACGCACCCTTGGGGGCGGCGAAGTGGATGACATTGCCATCGCTCTTGAACATGTTGACCTCCTCGATGGCCTGGATGGGCTGGACATTGAGCTTCTTCAGGGTCTGCTGAAGCTTCTTGTCATCGCCGGCGGACCGCGCCGGGGCGCGCTTGACCTTCCTCCGGGGAGTACCCTTGCCGCTGTTGGTCGACACCCAGTTAGACACGGAAACGCAAAGGCCGGTCGGCCTGGGAGAAGGTTGTCGTCGTCGTGCATCGTCTCGAGGTCAACGAATCACAAACGTACCCTGTAGGCACAAGGTGGGTTAGTCTTTGGGCGGGTTCTCAGGTGCGGGGAAGCGACCGCGACCAAGGGGGGGAAACGGCGGCGACGTACCAATGCGAGCAGAAGCGCCGAGCTTCTTGAGCCTTTCCTGAACGTCCGCCATGGTGGGCTGTGTTGGAGGTTGTTGTAAGAAGATTGTTCGGCGGAGAGGGGGGGGGGGGGGGGTCTAGAGGCTTGAGGTCGGGGAGGCGACTTCGGTGAGGTCTCGAGCTTCGGTTGGTTCGATGCGTCAGCCTAGGGCAGCTTCGGTGGATTGCACACACGCACACACGCACAACACGCAATAAACACCCTGAACAGAGAGACGGTTGAGACACTGCAGCCCCCTGCTTGCGACTGCAAACACGGCCACTGCGGACAGAAAACAACAGAGAGAAACGTACTCTATCAATTGACGATTATTTCGGTCGCGAAATCACCTGGAGGATCGGGATAAGCCCGCGATGTCGGATCCGTAACGTTCAATGGTGGGAGAAATTGTGTGCGCCTAGGCCCTGATTTTTTTCGCGGGTTTACCCCACTTTCACAGAGCCACACCGAGACTCACCGAGGGTTTACCGTGATCAGCGATTTCCCCCCCCCCCTCCCCCGCCCCTCTTTGGACGGGACGCCGGGTTCAGCGGGCTGACCGACGGATTCCCGTCCCGTCCGCCCAACGTCAGCCAAGACGGAGCCACAAACCATCCATGGAGATGAAGAAGAGCCAGTTGACACACTTACAAAAAAATGATACAGCATGAGCCTAACAGTTGACACTTTTTTTTCCCTCCAGATCCCACCTGGTTTGTGTTTGTGCCGGCCTGTGCTGGCCCTGAACCATTGCAATGACATCAATGAACCCATGACCATGAATCCTCCGTCCCCTCGGATGGCACTCCTTCTCTCGTCGAGACCGCTGTAGTTTTCGTACATGCACATATATATCCTACAACCACGCAGGATGGCCGCCGAGAGCTTTGCGCGTCTTGTTGGCTTCCCCGCTACCGGCTCCCCTCCGAGTCGACCGGCAGCCCGGCCTCCTTCCGGAGAGCATCCCTCCTGGCCTTGACCTCCTCGGCCAGCTTGAGCGCCTCCTCTGCCTTTTTTTTCCTGGCCTTTTCCTTTTCGGCCTCTTCCATCACGATCCATACTGTTCAGAGCAAAGGATTTGGCGTCAGCATGTCCCCTCTTGCAATTTCCTGCCCCCTTGTCTAGCACAAGCCGTGACGGACTCCTCCTCCTCCTCGACGCCCCCCCGGAGACGACGGGTACTACATACTTGGCTTGTCCGATTTGGAGTACTCCTTCAGCTTCGTCACAAAGTCGTCAAACTCTTGCGCCCGCTGCGCGCGGCCCTCGAGGCTCCGCTTCTGCAGCTCCGGGTTGTAGCGCTGGAAGAGCTCCTCCTCGGTGGGCATGACGTAGCGGACGAGGGCCGGTCCGCCCCAAATGATGCCGCCGCCACTAGCGTTGGTTGGGCACGAGCGTCAGCGAGGGGATTCGTCGGTCGTGTGGGTTTGGGAACGGAGGCATCGGCTCTTTCTTACACGGCGAGCATCTTGGTCCACAACCACCAGTTGAAGGGTTTTTTGGGCATGGTGAGAACTGCTTAGGAGGCAATGGGGTACCGCAGATACACGGTAAGGGTATCTTCCGGACGATTCAGCGTCGGTATGAGGCCGGCTTTTTGAGACTGAAGCCGAGTTGCTCTTTTTTTTTTTTTTCCTTTATTTCTCTCGAGCGTTCTCATACATGATCCTGACCTTTCTTTCCACACGTTTTGCTGGCGAGCCGAGTGCGATGAGGTCAGTCTGTTTGGAGCGGACGGAAGAGCGCTGACAAACGGGGGCCGGCTGGCCACAGCTGTCATGGCCCGTTTCACCTCGGGCGCGAGGTAACGTACCTGTGGTACTGTACTTGGGTAATGTTACGCGCGCCGGTTGCCGAGGATCCATTCATGCAGCCCTGGGGGGCTGGCTCCACCGGACCGTTGACCACTCCAGGTCTTCAACGGCTCAGACCTAGCTTCTACCTCTCGACCTGACTGGGTACCTACCTACCTCCAGGTATGGAGAGCAAATGCCTGGGGCGACCGGGAATCCGAGTTTCGCTTTGTTGCGCTTTCTTTGGGTGCCCTTTTCGGACCAAGGTCCAATGGATTTGAGTTTACCCACGCTCTTGGAGTGGCTGACGCGACGCTCAGCCTGGTGGCGCTCAGCGCCCCAACCAAGCACTGCCTGGACACTTTGGGGGTGATCAACACAACGTGGCCCTCAAAGTCATATTTTTGCTCGTCAGAGTTTGCGGACTTGATCCGCCCAGGTCTTTCTTCGTCTGAAAAAGCCCGGCATCGAGTCAAGCCAAGCTTCGGCGCACAGTCATGCCGAGTTCCCCGATGTGCTGATGACGTGCTTACGCGGTGATGCGTTCTCGCTCGACCAAGGCAGGATCGGAGGAGCGGCTGTTTCCGCCGAGGCTGCAGCTGAAGGGGATGCATGTCACGGGAGGGCATTTCTCCGAGCGTTTTTCCCCTGGATGGGATGGGTGGTGCGTGGGCTGTCAATTGCTGCGGTGCAACACTGCGACCATGTTTCTGGCGCCCGCCAACAACAACAGCAACAACAGCAACAACAACAGCAACAGCACAAGCAGCACCGGCATCGCTGGCACGGCCTGGGAGCCGGCCAAAGCCAATGGGTTGGAGGCCGAGCCTGTCTTCTGATACATGCACCCCATGACCAGAGGACAACACCGAGGGCCCCGCCTGACCGGGGCTGGGAACTGAAGACATGCTCTGCGACTCGAAAGAAGCCTGGGTGTTCCTGTTCCGGAAGCCTTCCATAGGCGCATCGTTCCAAACAGACGCCGGGCAGAAAGCAGCCGAGGTTCATAGACGGGACAAGGTCTGCCTGAGGTGCCTTGCAGTGGCGGATCATGGAATAGTACAGTACGCAGTATGCACTGGGGTGGTGCAAGTACCTGACATGGACAGACATCAGGGGGTGTGTAACGTGTGATGGATTTCCTTTTGGCATGGAATTATAGCCTAGTTGGCGTGTATGTACGCAGCACAGCAACTATTACCTGCACAGTATGTAGAGAGCTTCCAGGAAGACATGTATCCATCCAGCCCTTCATCCGCTAAGGCCTCCCATTCGCATCCCATGGCATCCCTCCCATAAGTGCCACCTGATCGCATGCCAGGCTCCCAGGCTCCCAGGCTCCCTGAGAGATGCCGTCATTGTTACGTTACAGGCCCAAGCCGCCCAAAGGCCCTGTGTCCGGGCTCCATGGTGTGTGTCAGCCAAGGCTTGGCATTTCACGCTGGGTGGTAAACCGGTGCCGCCCCCCCCTGCGCTGTGTAACGCCCCTAAAAAGGATTCCTTGGACCCCTGACCACCTAGGCTCACCCCTCGCCCACTCCCCCCCCAACCAAACCAAATCCGAACCCAAACCCAAACCTAAACCCACCCATTGACGATTGACGGCCGGCGTCCCCCCCCCTTCTCCCCGTCAAATTCGAGCATAGCATCGGCTGCATCGGCCGCAGAAGCACCCGCAAAAAAAAAAAGACACAATGCTCCCCTAGGCCCCGGCGGCTTGTCCTTTTTTTGTTTTTTTTTGTTTATTTTATATTTTCTTCTACTTTTCCTCCTTATCCTCTCAGCCCCTGCACGGCTTCGTCGTCGAAATCTAAATTCCCACTATTACCCGCGCTCTTTTTTGCGACCACGGGGCACGCCCAATAACTAGGTACCTCGCCTGTAATTCTTCTCTGCAACCCCTCTTTCTTTTCACCCAGCGAGCAAGGAGCAAGCCTGCGCCAGCGCCACCCCGAGGCAACCGCCCGAAACCCTGCCTACGCGCCCGAGACCCCGACCCGCGACCCCGACCCGCGACCCTGCATTCTCGGCCAAGGCTGCGAACTCGAACTCGACTCCGGCACGCAGATAGGCCATGCAGCAAACCTAAGCTCTCCGCCTTGATATCATCACCTCCACGAGGCCAACAGAGAGCGCTTGGTGAGGGAGTGGGAACCGACGGTGGAAAAAACAAAATCGCCGTTTGTTCACAGGGATAGAAGAGGAAGAAACCCGGCGAGAAGCGACATCGACGATACAGGAACCCATCGTCCCTCGGGGACCTCGGCAGGAAGGACCTGGCATCATGGCATACAACGGGCAGTACGATGCCGGCCCCGGCCCGCGCCCCTACGGCGGAGGACCCGGTCCCGGACCCGGCCCCCAGCGCCCGCCTCCCCAACGAGTGTACACGCCTGGCCCCGGAGGTCCTCCGCGCTCGTACAACAGCCCCCCTCCGCCCCAGCAGTACAACCAGGGGTACGGCGGCTATGACGGTTACGACAACGGCTACGGCAACGGCTACGATCAAGGCTACGATCAAGGCTACGGCGCACCCGCGCCCGGACCTGGACCCTACGACGACAGGGGCTACGGCCGAGGCGGCCCGCCGCAGGACTACTACGACCCGGGCCCAAACGGCCCTCCTGGCAGAGGTGGAGGAGGGCCCATGCCCATGAGACCGCCCCCCGGCGATGCCGGCCGCGGAGGTCCGTACCCTCCGCGCGGCGGAGGCTATCCGCAAGGCCCCGGCGGCGGTCGGGGTTACCCGCCTGCAGGCCGCGGCGGGAGACCGGGTCCTCCCGAACGCACGGCGACCATGGATCCAGGCAGTGAGTCGGTCAGCGTTTGTGAGGCTCTCTCCGTGCATGCTAAGACTTTCCAGTGAATCGGCCTCCCATGGCGCAAGGTCCCGGCCAAGGCTACGGCGGCCCGTTCCCCGCGTTCCCCGGCGCCCACCACAGGTCGGATCTAGAACAGGAGCACGAGATTACGGCGCAGATGGCGGGCATGGACATTGGAGGCCAGAGGCCTGGTCCGCCAAGGGGCCCGCCCAACGGTCCGCCCAACGGTCCGCTGCCGCAGCGCGGCCCGCCGATGCGCCCTCCTCCGAACGGCTACGGCGGACCGGGAGGACCGGGAGGACCTGGAGGCCCCGGCCCCATGGGTCCTCCGCGCGGCCCGCCCCAGCCTTACTTCGATCCGAGACGCGGCCCTCCTCCTCCTCCGCCTCCCGACCAACAAGGGTACGACCCGCATGGCGGATATCCCGAGGAGAACTTCGGCCCTCCCTCGAGAAGCATGACGATGCCGGCGAGAGACCAACCGGACATGGCCCCTCCTCCTCTTCCCGGCGCTCTCCAGCGCAGCGATAGCGCTCCCTACAACGGCCCCATCGGCCGCGCGATGCCCCCGAGACCGGCCACGGCGCAGGGCATGCGTCAGCCCCCGCCGAGGATCCAACCTCCGAACAACGGCAACAACGGGCCCCCTCCCCCGGTCGAGGAATACCAGCCACCTCCGCAGAGCAACGAATCCGACCCGGCCAACCCGCAGGATCGTCGGTCGTCCATTGACAACTTCTACGACTACTACAGCACGAACGACAGCTATCCGGCCGAGAATCCCCCGTCGGCCGCATCCGAGCTCCCCGACTTCGACGCCGTGGCGTCCAGGCGGCCGCGAGACTCGTTCGACGCTCACATGCAGGCCGGCCCGCCGGCGGAGCAGGCTCATCGCGGCCCCGGCCGCTACCCCGAGGTCAGCAAGGCCAAGTCGCAGCCGAACCTGCGCAACTCGGAGACGGCCGTCTTCGAAATGGCAGGCGACATCCCCCCGATGCCAACGCAGCAGCCCGGCCAGCCAACCTACGGCAACGGCCCACCGCAACCCTACCCAGGCCAGGGCCCACCGGACGGGCCCCCTCGGGGGCCTGGATTGCCTGCCGGGCCCGCGCCGTACCGGCCTGGCATGCAATCCCCGCCCCACGCCGGTCCTGGCCCCGGCCCGGGACCCAACTCCGACAACCTCCCTTCTCACCCTGCGCCGGTGCGTCCCGGCCTCATGCCTGGCTCGCTCGTCAACCTCAACGACCGCCCGCCGCCCGTGCGGAACTACAGCGGCGGCCCGCCCATGGCCGGAGGACCTGGCGGCTACGGACAGCAAGGCCCTCCTCCGCCGGGCCCTCAGCAGCCAATGGGCGGCGCCCCTGGCGGTCCGCAACAGCAGCCGCCCCCGCCCGAGGCCCCCGTCACCGTCGAAGAGCTCGAGCAGCTGCGCGCCATCATCAAAAACGACCCCAACGACCAAGCCAGCGCCCTCCAGCTCGCCAAGCGCCTCGTCGAAGCCTCCGACGTGCTCGTCCCCAACGTCCCCGACCCCAAGGCGCGCGCGAGATCCCGCGAACGCTACCTCGTCGACGCCCACAAGATCCTGCGCAAGCTCGAGAAGGCGGCGAACCCGGATGCCATGTTCTTCCTGGCCGACTGCCTCGGGAGGGGCCTGTTCGGGTCGGAGCCGGATCACGCCCACGCCTTTTCGCTGTACCAGTCCGCGGCCAAGCTGGGCCACGCCGCCGCCGCGTACAGAACGGCCGTGTGCTGCGAGATTGGCAACGACGAGGGCGGCGGGACGAGGAAGGACCCGCTCAAGGCGATGCAGTGGTACAAGCGCGCCGCCACGCTGGGGGACACGCCGGCCATGTACAAGGTCGGCATGATACTGCTCAAGGGCCTGCTGGGCCAGCCGAGGAACCCCCGCGAGGCCATCAGCTGGCTCAAGCGCGCCGCCGAGCGGGCCACGGCGGAGAACCCGCACGCCCTGCACGAGCTGGCGCTGCTCTACGAGTCGGCCGAGCCCAACGACGTCATCATCCGCGACGAGGCGTACGCGTTCCAGCTGTTCAAGCAGGCGGCGGAGCTGGGCTACAAGTTCAGCCAGTTCCGCCTCGGGTGCTGCTACGAGTACGGCCTGCTCGGGTGCCCCATCGATCCGCGGCTGTCCATCATGTGGTACAGCCGCGCCGCCATGCAGGAGGAGCACCAGAGCGAGCTGGCGCTCTCGGGCTGGTATCTGACGGGCAGCGAGGGCGTCCTGCAGCAGAGCGACACCGAGGCGTACCTCTGGGCGAGGAAGGCGGCCATGGCGGGGCTGAGCAAGGCCGAGTATGCCATGGGCTACTTCACCGAGGTAGGAATCGGCGTGCCGGCCGATTTGGAGGCGGCCAAGAGGTGGTATTGGAGAGCTGCCGGTAAGCCGTCTTTTTTTTTTTTTTTTGTGGTCTTTGGTCATGTTTTTCTTTTTCCACGCCTGGATGACGGACAGCGTTCTAACCCATCTCCATCAACAGCCCAGGACTTCCCCAAGGCGAGAGAACGCCTCGAAGAGCTCAAGCGCTCCGGCAAGAGCGGGCCGCGCACCCGCGAGAGGATATCCCGCAGCAAGGTCGGGAAGCAGCAGGAGGGCGAGTGCTTGGTCATGTAAGCGGAAATGTCATGGACGATCTCTCTATGATGGGCATGGGATGGGAGAAGGCTTTTTGGGCAACGTGTGGAAACAAATAAGGACCTGGCGCCAAAATAGAAGCATCTTGGCACGGAGCTCGAGGGCCTGGAGGCGAAGCAACTCAGCTACGCCCGGTCATAATGATGTCTTTATTTATTTTATTTTTTTCTTTTTTTGCGTTGCGCAGCTCGGGCAGGACACCGGCTGGACGGGAGACGACAAGATGATGGTCATGGATAATGGGGTCCAAGGGAGCGAATACGGAGGGGGAAATCCAGGACTGTTTCATGGGGCAGGATACTTGTTTTGCGCGTGCTATTGGTGTGTTGGTATATATACTGTTGACGCTTCGGTTGTCCGTAGAACCATCTGTCGAAGGAGGGAGGGAGGGAGACCGGTGAGGCAGACAACGAACAGACCGCGGTAGAATCAGTCCTTCACCTGCGTGACCTCTGGCTGAGGGAGATCGACGATGCACAAAGCACCTCGACAGAGTGAACCCTCCGAGGAGAAGGAACGCGAAGAAGGCTGCGACGAAGAGAGACCTCCGGCCTGGTTCTTGGTTATCCCATCTCAAACACCGGGCCACGACAGCTAGGATAATGTGCTCTGAGGCGTCCGAGCGCGGTGATGAGAGCGATAACGACTGTGCGGCAACCATGGCGGGCAAAGCTTCTGAATTGATCCTGTCCTTACTCTGCTTCTGATTCTGCTTCTGCTTCTGCTGGTTCTTACTGTTCTTGCAAGCCTAGCTCTGCTCCTCTTGGGGCTGCTTCTGCCCGGCCTGCGCTACCAGAACATGCCAGCCACGCCATTACCATCCAACGCTCCTTGCCCCTGCTCTCCCCTCTCTCAGTCCCTTCCTCCCTACAAGAAGCAGCAGTTACATTATCACCACATCGTATCTCAGCATCAGATCATCAGATCCAACCTCCGCCCCGGGCCGTGACCCTCCCCCCGTTCAATTCTCCCCTCTTCCCAACCCAAACTCATCAAGGCCCTACTCCTGCGCCCTGTTCTGGCCCACGTCTCGCCTTGTTTGCGTGTCTGCCAGCACCACCCCCAATCGCCGGCGTAAGCTCCAGCACGTCCTTCACCTCCCGCCATCACGTCCGATCCCAAACACATCCCGCACGTCAGGCCTCGGCTGCCGGACGCCAATCACAAAACCAGGGCCACCGCCCCCGGCACCGCCGCCTCGACGGCGGTTGCGAGGGATGCGGAGCGACCCACCCGCGTTGGCGCGGTAGCCGGTGCTGCGGGTATTGTTGGGCACGGGGCGGGCGGCGGCGGTGGCTGTGTCGAAGCGGTTGCCGTCCGCATTGTCGGCATTGCGACAAGCCCCGGCGCCGCCGGGGCATGGCAGGACCGGCCGCGGGCGCGGCGGCGGCGGCGGTATTCCTGCCTGCCTTGTCCCCGGCGGGCGCAGCGGCAGCCGACTCCGAAGCCGGAGAGGGGTCGAGGCTGCTCTCGGCGCCGATGCCGTTCGCGTTTCTCTCTTCGCCGCCGCCAACGCTGCGGATCTTGCTGTTGCGCTTGCGTCCGTCGCAGCCGCGAGCTTTCTAAGTCACAGCGCGGTCGGAAGACGCCGAGGCGGACACGGGCGCGGGCGCCGTTTCGTACGGAGGTGCGCTCTTCGGAGCCGGCGCAGTCGGCGCGTGCTCCGGCGCTTTGCCCTTCTTGTGTTTTTTGTTGCCCCTGCGGTGCTTGGGATGAGCATCCTGACCCAGGCCATCCTTGCCGTCGTCTTGCTCCTGGCGACGGTCATGGCTCCCTGTTTTACCATCGAGCACAACACCAGCAGGACGCCCGCGATGCCGAGGCTCCGCGGCCGCCTGCTTCAGGGTCTCGTCGCGGTCCTTCCGGTTCCTCGGTGGGCTTGAATTGTAGAGATCGTCCCAGCTCATCGATTCGCGGCCGATCGTGACAGATGACGTGGTCGCCGGGGTCCCGGGAGCAGCAGTTACTCCATCGTCTGCGGGCGCAGCCAGCTGGGGAGCAGCAGCCTCCGGGCGCGGGTCGGAATTGTAGCCAGCGCCGTTATTGACGATAATCGGCTCGGCCTGTGCAATAGACGTCGCAGGCCGGGATCCTCCCTTGTTCCCGTTCCTGCCCTTGTCAGCCTTTCTCATCCTGCACCGCTCCCCACCGGACGGTGGCTGAACGGTTCCTCCGGGCAGGCCATGCCCAGGAGGAAACTCGGGCGGTGAAACCCTGTGGCCCGGGAAGGGTCCCATAGGGACCGAGACCCTATAGCCGTTCCATCCATGGGCCGGTAAGAACCGGTCCCATGGCTGCTGTTGAGAGGTGGGCAGGCCGTGAGGTGGGAACCACTGTCCCGGCCCCTCGGCGCCCTTCCCGTGCTGTCCCTGCGACGGGAAGGAGAACCAGCCGCCCCTGGCCGGCTGCCACGCGCCCGAACCCAAGTTTGAGGCCGAAGCCCCATTGCTGCTGCGGCTGCCGTGGCTGCCGTGGCTGTCGTTGCTGTCCCGACGCTCACCGCCGGCCCAGGGGACACGGCCATGCTGGGGCCGGGGACGGCGACGGATGACGGTGCCATGAAACTCGGGCTCCAGCCGGACGTCCCCAGAGATCCGACGACTTGCGATCTGGTCGAGCTGCCAGCTAAAGGCGTCCTGCTCCGGCGGCGTCCTGCTTTCGTCCGAATCGACATGAGCCGCCGTTCCCGCGTCAGGCGCGTAGCCGTCCGATGCGTTCTGCGGCGGAGTCGCGCGCTGCTCTCCGCCGTTGGCGGCGGCATCGGATGAAGCATGCCCCGGTGAGACTGCAGGCTTCACAATCACCGGAGGGTGCGCGACGATGTTGGCGGGCTTCTTGTCGATGGGCTGAACGACGGGGGTGGCGGCCGGGGATTCGTGCTCCTGGGCAACAAAGTCCCCAAACGTGATGCGGCGGACGGGGCTGTGTATGGGAATGCTGCTGTGCACGGGGAGCTGGACCTGGGCCGCCAGTGTCACGGTCGGCAAACGAACGCGGATGGTTGCGCCGGCCTCGGGGCTGCCTGTGATGGACGACGACACCTTGCAGGCACCGTTGAAAATGGACTCATCGGCAGGCGGCTTGGTCTGGGCTGGCGACTCGAGCGGGCGGGCGTCATTCCCAGTCGCGCTATCATTGCGAACGCCATCGTGAACGGCTGCCGGGGCCGCCGCAGCAGACTCTGTGAATGCTGGAGCTGCCTGAGGCCCCTGAGCCGGCGTCGGAACGGGCGGCGGCACACCAGGGCAAGCCGAGAAAGCGTGGCGATTCACGGTCGGAGGATTCACGGCGGGAGGGAGGAAGTACCGGGCACCTTGGTGCGGTGCGTTGATGCTCGGATGGAAATGCCCAGGCGCGGGAATCCGTGCTGGAAGAAACGGGGGCGGCGGCATCATGGGGAAGTTCATCGCGGGGCAGCCGCCCATTGGGAATCGGGCACCCCAGTGCATGGGACCAGGAGGCGGACCCATAGGCTTGTTCCGAGAGGGTGACGCATGATTCCAAGGCATGGGGTGAGCCATGCTCTGAGCCATGCTCTGAGCCCGGGGGTGCGGAGGGGCTGAGGTGTAAAGCCGTTGCGAGCGTGCCGAGCCTGGGCGAGGTTGCTTGCTCGGAGACATGCGAGGAGGGCCACGGGGCGTGAAAGGAGGCTGTCTAACCTCCGCCGCCCGGCCATCGCGACTTGCACAACTGCTGGAGGTCTGGCCCGAGCTCCCACTTCCCGATGACGGGCGGCTGATGTCACTCCCACGGCGAGCAGTGGGCGGTTTCTGAGCCATGTGCCTCGAGAAGGAGGCGTGGCAGACGCTCGCACCGACCAAGAGGGGATGCTGAGCCCTCTTGGAGTTCCTGATAACACCCCTGATCGCCGCTGGGGGGGCCTCGGTGCTTGCAAAGCGGATCAGAGCGTTGTGGTAACGGTTGTTGGACCTCTTGACTTCACAGCTCTGGACATAGCCCCACTGGGAAAAGTAGTCGACCAGGATCTTCTCTGCCTCGGTCGTAGAAACAAACAAGGTGATGCGGGAAATGTGGACGGAGCGGGTCTGCCGCTCGCAGCGGTCGCAGTAGCAAAGCTCATAAGGCCCGCGTGGAATGCCGGGGTTGATGTGGCTGTTCCGGCACGGATAACGAGGGCGGTGGTTCTGGTACGTCCAGGCCTGATCCGCAGCCCGCCTGGATGGTGTGTTAGGCTTGAAAGGAGGCCCGGCCGGGGCGGTATGGAGCATGTTCTGCCGGTGCGCCGCATGAGGACGGAACGGCATGGCTGTAGCAGACATGCCTGACGTCTGGTAAGGGAGGGGGGGAAGACGAGAGGGACCTGGCCCGTAGACACCAGGGGCACCGGGAACAAAGGACCTGCTGATGGGAATCACGTGGGCAGGGCCGGGCCTGGGAGGCTGGTGCTTTTTCCACGCCGTGTTGTTGTCGGCTTGTTGCCTCTTTCCACCCGCCCGCTTTTCCGCCATGTACTGTTCAAGCGAGAACTTGAACCGGCTGTTCGCGTTGTAGTTGGTGCCGTTGACGATGATGATGGCAGGGTTGGCTTTGTACACGAAGGGCTCCTCGGCGGCTTCGGCCTTGGTTACGAGCGAGGGATCCGTCGGCAGCGACGTGGAATGGCGTCGTCGGGCACAGCCATGAAGGCCCTGAAGGGGAAGGCCAGCTAGAGCGAAAACGGGCTCTAGGTTGTCCGGGATACCATGGTCTGCCAGACAAGTCAACCAATGCACTGCACACGAGCAGGGGCAGAAAAGTAAACGAGTCAAAAACGCTTACCATCCAAGGTACGAATGGGTGGCGGAAGCTGGACGTCTGGGCCGATGTACCCTTCATCGTTGCCGGTGTCCTTGCCAAGGAAGTCAACGGGCGATGAATCCTTTTCCTTGACTTCGTCGTACCGCTTGGACAGCTCGAATCGAAGAATGGCCAGGGCTTGAACGGGCGACCCGGCCAGATTCTCCCGGTCCTTGGCCGACATGAGCGTCAAGATGTCCGATTTCCGGTTCCAGGCGCGGAGCTTGCTACGGTTCTCGGGATCCGTGCACCAGGCGTAGGCCCAGCTCATGACCTCGTAGGTGTAATCGGGGTCCAAGTGAAAGGGAGGGGGGCTGGCCGCGTTCTCATCGCACATGAGGTGGATGAGACGCCAGAGGTTCCATGCGCCACGGGTCCACAGATCCACGGCGTCGAAGTACCGGTAGAGGTCCTCCCAGATCCGCGGGCGAACCATGGACCTGGTCTTGTCGCCGTGGAGGCGGCGAAGGATGGTGCTGGTAGCACGGAGGTGGTCGTCATGCCACGCAAAGTGACGGCGCGGCGGCACATCCAATCGGCTATACGTACGAGGCGCCGTGACGCTGCCGTGAAGGGACAAGACGCACGGCGCATCGGCCGGCATTCTCCAGTAGAAGACCATGTTGGGCTGGGGCATCCTTTTCCGGTTGGCAGCCATGCCAAACTGCCAGGCGATGGCCGACTTGGCTGGCAGAGGTGCCTCCTTGATGGGCTCCTTGGCAGCCTCCATCGTGACCTCTTGCACCATTTGGCTATACTAAGTCACGGTTCGCTTGTCAGCTTTCCAAGAAACTTCAGCTTGTGTCATGTTGCGGACGGTACCGCTGACCGGCTCGTCCTTGAGGGTCAGAGGTTGACTCACCTTGGGAGGCAAACAATGAGACTATAGCTGGGGTGTTGACAATGAGGTGCCAATGTCTGAATAATGCCTGGAGGGATTTCACAAAGTAAGAGATCGGCCTCTGCGACAGAGAACGAAATCGGTCTCAACAACGTGACGGGGAATCGGTCGTGGCGACCAGATGAGAGATGAGGGCGGGAGATCGATCTGAACACCGCGTTAAGAGAGCGGTCTCAACGAGTTTCCGAGGAATCGATTTGAGTAACACCGCAATTGGGGTGAGAAATTGTTCTTGGTGGCGCAGTGAGAAAGCGGTCTCAACGACGTGGAGAGAAGTCGAGGTGAGAAATCGATCTCGGCTGTGCTAGAGAGCCTTGATCGAAAAAGAAAGTCCTCGCTCAGAGAGCGAGCAATGACAAAATACGCCAGCAGCGAAACCTGGCGGAAGTAGAAAGGAAGTGTTTTGCAGAATATGACGCGTGAAGAAGGTGTTTGAAGGGGAAGTCGGTAGGTTTCTGTTTACCAAAGGGAAGAAGAGTATGTGGGTTTTGACGGAGAAGGGAAAAAGAGCTTTGTGTGCATACGTGCAACCGAATGTTTGTTTTGGTTGAAAGAGTGTATGGGAGTGAGGGTTCGGAAAGAAAAGAATGTGGGCGAGAAAAAGAACAGCCCTGTGGGAGGATTTAATGTTTGTGTCGTGATGGGAGTGAATGGGACAAGGGCGACGAGGTCAGATGAAAGCCCTTATTGACGGTACACTAGAAGAAAGGGGACCAGTCAACGGTATTCTCAACCCGCGACGAAACAAGAATCAGGAAGAAAAGAAACCTGAAAAGAAAAAGGACAATGGGATGGAGGGGTCGAAAAGACCCGAGGAAGAAAACAACAGCCCACCGATGCGTACCAGTCTTCGTTGAGCTGACCAAAGGAACATGTAAACAAGCCTTGCTTCATGCCCTATACCGAATTCCCAAGAGAAAGAGGGAGAATACAGTGAGTACGAAGGCATCAAGAGGCCTCAGAAAGCGTAGGGGAGGAGTCATGTTGACGATTGCCAGGGGAGAGTCGAGTGTTTCCCTGCCATACAGCCGACGCGAAGACAATGCCGATGGCAATGCTAGACTTCAGCTCCCAGATTTCCTTGACAAAACCCTCTTGTGGCGCTTCTAAGACCCCTATTCACGGCTCGTTTCATCCCAGTCATCTCCGTAATCCCACAAGCTCGTTGATCCGATCGATGGAAATCCTTGAATACAGGGTGACAAGAGGGTATTTACAAAATGTGCTTCCCGGCCAGGTCATGACAGCGGTGGAAACAAGCATAGATAATACGCACAAAAGAAATCAGAATCATCTACAAAAGAAGAAACATGGTCGTAGGTAATGTAGGTAATAGTACAGAGAGTGGTGATGCTGCAGTGGCAAAGGTAGCCCCATGTTGTTGTTTTTATTGTCTTTTTTCCGCTTTCGGGAAAGAAACATTCAGGAGGACTGCAGAACGATTATTTCGGCAGGGCATTGAGCATCTTGAGAATCTCAGACTCATTCTCCCCAGCGACCGCCTTGCCGTTGTTCCAGTCGACGACCTGGGCCAGCAGTTAGTAAATGGGCACGGGGTAAAATCGTGAGTCAGAGACCGACGGATGACAGATCCGAGCAAGCGCGCAATTGAACCCTCAAAAAAACAAGGCAAGCCAGCCAAAGCACCGCAACAGAGAACAGCTCCAACGACAAAAGCAACCAAGAAAAAGGAAAGCCTAGGCAAAACATACCACCGGCCGCTGGAAGTTCTCCACATTCTCCTTAAACTTCTTCATGGCTTCGGCCTCGTCGCTGGCACCCTTGACGACCGACGGAATCTTTTGGCGGCCGATGTAGCCCAGGATGATCTGCAGCTGGTCTGGGGTGGGGGGTTCCTCGGTGATGTCGAGCTTGAACTCGGCCGCGCTGCCCTTGTTGGCGGCGGCGGCTTCTGCGGCGGCGGTCGACGCCTTTTGCAGCGCGGCGGCCACCCTCACCGAGGCGGGCGAGCTGGCCTTGTGGAAGAGGGTGATGATGTCGAGAGACTTGTTCTGTGGGTAAGAAGGGAGGGGTTAGGAGGTTGACGTCGTAAGGTTGCTGTGAACAAAGGTTTGGTGATGAAGGGGAGAGAGGTGTAGTTAAGTGCTAAGTTTGGGGTGCTGGATGGCGTACAAAACGGAACATCTTGATCGCTTGGTATCCTTGCGAGAAGAACAACAGTTTCTTGAGGCTTGGGGCTTCTTGAAAAGCTGGTGGTGATCTTTTGGATCTTTTGTTTTCCTGTCAAGGTAGTTGTGAGTTTCTAATGAAAAGTGACAGCATTCTCGGCCGAATGATGGGCCCAGGGTTAAGCGCCAAGATGAGTGAGGACAGTGAGGACGACCCAGTGAAGTTGCTGTTTGGCGGGAATTTCCGAAGCTCGTTGCAGGGAGCGTACATGATTGGCTGACGGGGAACTGGAGAGGAGAGCAGAGAACGAGGCCCGAGGGAGCTTGGGCCAACAACGGTGCTGTCCCAACATGCCTACCTAATGCGAGTTACTTCGTACTGCCAGCAAGCAGCTCCAGCTACAAAACCCCCACCTTAACCCGCCCTTCCCCTACCAATCCACCTCACCCTGTTCTCTGACACACTGTAATTCTCATATGACGGGATTCTCAGTGAGTTGGCTCCAATGAACTGTATGCTGCCTCTTGTATCGGTGATATAGCTACTTGCCTATGTGCCTGCTCTTGCTTTCTCTTCCCCGTCCAGATCTTGCCATGTGACACGGCAGAACCCGCAGCCTACGAGGCTCAACGCAACTCGACGGCTTCTTGGATACGCTCACCGCTTGACGCGTTTCACTTCTTTATATTGGCCAACACGGGACCCGAGCCGTAGCCGCAAGGATCATTCAGGCATGATTTCTTGGGTGCCACGAATCGGCCGCGGCACTGGCCATCAAGGTGCATGCCGAGACCACAGCATCCAGACCCGCCAAACATAACAACACAGCCTGATTTTCTCTGATGAAGCAGTCCGGACCCAAAGCTGCCATGCCCTGATTCGCTATTTTGAGACATTGATCTGCAAGAGAGACTCTCAACGTCATTCCATACCTACCTGACCTTGGACGCCCGGTTGCTGCTAGATCCGATGACGGCCAAACGACTACGCCTGCTTCAAGACCACCAACAACAAGAACAAAAACAACCAGGGCTGCCGATGAATATCCCACGGGCATCGGCGGAGCTTGTTGCTGATGGCAAAGAAGATTCCGACTCCTCGCCAGACTCCCAGGATACACCCCGATCCCTTACCCCCTCCATCGACGACGGAAACCCAGCCATGACCTTCTTCGTGCACACCTCCCTCCTGTTCGACCCCAAGGGAAAGGTCTTTCTGAGCAACGTTTCTATCGAGGTCAACCCCCAGACCGGCGCCATCGTTCGTCTGCACCCCCGCAAGAGCCCCGAGCTCGACGGGCCCTCGCGGCCAGGCGACATCGACCTCCGCGGAAAGGTGGTTCTCCCAGGCCTGGTGGATGCCCACACCCACATCTTTCTGCACTCAGACAGGTCTGTCATCATGGCCCGGCCCCTCTCCGAGAAGGCCTGCTCATCCCGAGACACAGAGAGCGTTTCCACTCCCACCAGATGCGCGATGAGTCGCACGTCGAGCGTATCGTCCGCGCCACCAACCACGCCCGCGCCGCCTTGCTGGCCGGCTACACGACGTACCGCGACCTGGGCACCGAGGCCCTCGGCTGCGCCGACGCCAGCCTGCGCGACTGCATCAACCGCGGCCTGACCCCCGGCCCGCGCCTCTTCGTCGCCACCGAGGCCCTCGCTTCCACGGGCGGCTACGAGCTGCGCTCCGAGAACCGCCTGGCCCGCGCCGGCGCCCCGGCCCTGAACCCCACCCTCCCCCGCGCCTCCGACGCGGCCGACGGCGTCGTCGGCGTCACGGCCGCCGTGCGCAGGCGCGTCGCCGACGGCGCGGACGTCATCAAAATCTACGCCGACTACCGCCGCCGCGCCCTGCGTTTCCCCACCGACGTGCCCGGGCCCGGCGGCACCATGCTGTTCCCGCCCGACCGGCGGCCGCGGAACCAGGTGACGCTGCTCTTCTCGCCGGCCGAGCTGGAGGCCATCGTTGCGGAGGCGAAGAGGGCCGGCATGCCCGTGGCGGCGCACGCGGGGGAGGCGAGCACGGCGCTCCTGGCGGCGCGCGCCGGGGTCACCACCGTGGAGCACGTGTTTGAGGACTCGGCAGGCGTCATGCAGGACCTGGTGGACGAGATGGGCCGCCGCGGGACGATCTGGGTGCCAACCCTGGCGACGGCCGAAGAGTATTTTGACGAGGAAAAGTACGCGCGGTGCAAGGCGGCCGTCAAGGCGGCGTTCGACCGGGGCGTGCGCATCGCGGCCGGCGGCGATACCGGCGTGTTCAACCACGGCGGCAATGCCAGGGAGGTGGAGATTCTGATCGAAGCAGGCATCCCCGTCGTTGATGCCCTGGTTTCGGCCACCTTGTTCGGGTGGATGGCCTGCGGAGGCGATGATTGCGGATACCGGTTCGGCTGGTGGGACGAGGGGAACCGGGCAGATATTACCGCGCTGGATGCGGATCCTCGCGTCGACCCGAAGGCGCTACGCAAGGTGAATTTCGTAATGAAGGACGGGCGCGTGTGGAAGCGCGACGGTCAGCCTGTGGGCATGGTCCACGTGGAAGGCTGGTCGGGAGCAGCGGGACAGAGTCAATAACAACATGTCAACACGGCTATTCTATTCGCTCTTCAGCGTGTCCCTGAGAGGCCCAAGCGTGTCATCCAGGACGGCACAGCAAGCTCAATGGACCGTCTGGAAGACTGATGACGTCAATATATTGTGCTGAATTGGGAGCTGCCTGCCTAGCCATATATGAGTTTACCTAGGTAGCCTGCCTTTGAGAAAGTTGATCAAGATGTTGTCAGGCCGTCGTTGCTGCTGAGAAATGCTCTGTATCCTTGGACCATGTACATGCACTCGGTGCAGGACCAGAAAAAAAGACTGAGAGAAACACAAAAACATACAGCACCCGGCATTCGCTGGTCGTCACCGACCCAACTACTACTCGGGCCCTCACAAGCTTAACTAGGGGAGAGCGGACGGGATCCCGTGCTTTCTTGTGGGTATGGCCGTATGTACTAGGCATCTCGGACGCAGAGTCCTCTTGAATGCAAAAACTCTGATCCCAGAGGGCGGTGCTTGCGCCATCTAGCTCGGGCTCTCTTCTAGACCCGGCTTCTGGTCTGGCCAGGTCGGCCCCCCTTTTCACTTCTCTGACCAGTCCCCTAAGTTATCTTCTCCCCGCAAAACCGTCGCTCGCTATGGAGCTCGTTTCTCAACATATCCAAAGGGCCCGCTTTCTTGGGATCTAATTTTGGTCCTCCCCACCACCCTCATCGGCCTCGGAGTAACATTTTCCTCCTTTCGACCTTTGTCCCCTTGCTGCTAGCCAACCACACGCCAGCACAGATCCACAACATCACCGACCCTACCTATAATCGCCGTCTTCTAAAAATGACCCCTGGAGTTTCTCAAGCCCACCGACATACCCCCCCCCCCTCCCTCAACAAAACCCACATCGCCTGGGGCAACTGCTCCATCTTCTTCCGACCGAGCGCTCCATACTCTTCAGCGTAGAGGCCCACATTCTGCGTTGGGTGGCGCGCTTGAGAAGATGCGCTCGGCGGGGCTGAGCGCTGTATCCTTGAAGACCGCGCAAAGAAGATTTGCCTGAGGGTGCGCTGGACGCGTTTCTGTTTGAGAAAGAAGCTGAAAGATCATGTTCTTGCATCATCACATGCTAGGCGCCTGAACGAGTTTTTCTTGTATCTATGCGTTCTTGCTTTTCTTTGTCTATTGCGCACAATGAAAGCCATAGAGGTTTTGTCTAGGTTCTATAGTTATACGGCGGTACTCCGTTTCTTGTGTGAATGAATGGCTGGCATACTAGTGGCTGTATCCCGCCTCCTATGTATAGTAGGTGTAGTTCCACCCAATGTCTCAGGCTACGCTGCCACAACAATCTCATACGATACCCAAGAGAAATTGCATGATGGGAGTGCATCGGGGCGTTTTTGGCTCCCCGCAAACCGTGGCTGCATCTGCAGCACGACCGCCGCCGCCATCACCAGCCCCGAAAAGCAAACGGAGACGACAAATGTCCGGCTCGGGCCCGACCGGAGCAAGCCACAAGGCTCTCGGCTTCCCAGTTTCATCGGCCGCATTAGGCCCACACACGTCGTTTCCGGTGCCCGAAAGCATCCTCCACTGCCGCGGCGCAACGCCATCGCCGCCGCTCTCTGGCCAACATTGTAGCTCGATGGAGCACGCCTCCTGCGGCTGTCTCCCTCATTCAGTACCAGCACATCCGTTCTGGCCAGCCGGTGCCCGGTAGGTACGACGAACCAAAGTCGATGTGCTGGCGAAGGCCGAGATGAAGGTGGGGTATGCGTATCCGCATTGGTCAGGTCGCTCGGAGCTCCTCTTGGCCGGGTTTTCATCGTTTGTTGACCTTCACGTTGCCGGTGTTACGTTAACGCTTCTAGGCTAGCGCTGGTGGATGACTTTGCTGCTTGCTCCGGCTACAAGCCCCCACACCCGTGCCTGAGCCAGCGCTCAGCGTGGTGAGGGGATTTTCATCCATCCCGTGCCCTAAGAGAGGAACAGGGCTAGCTGCCGCCTCTGTCACCCTCCGCAGCCGGTCTTTTGCGGTCACTTGACCCTCCTCACGTCTCATAGCCTGGGCTCGTCACTTTTTTTCGACGTCATCACGACCCCCCCCTCGCCCCTGGGTACCGGTCCTTCGGAACTCGTGTTTCGGCACGCCTCGTCAATGGGTCGTAGTGGGTGGCTTGTCTGTACGCCTGACCTTGTGTGATGATGAGTCGAAACGTTCCATGGTCTTTTTGTTCCATGGGGTGGTCAGCTGCAGCGTGGCATTTGTCATCTTCCTCTCAGCAAATGCCGAAGCCGCCGGGGTAACGCGTGGTCTAGTGTAGACAGGGGGGGGGGGTGGGTGTTCAGCCTGCCTGGCCAGGCTCGGAGAGACTCGGTGACAAGTTTGGGTGAACAAACGCCACGCGAGCTATGATTGACCGCCCTCTGCAGGTGCGGGATCAACAAAAAGCGTCCCGCAACAACAAGATGAGATGATTACTTTTGATGGTTGTCTCGGGGCGTTCAGCGAAGAAAGAAGCTTTGGGGGCTGAGGCTGATGAACAAAATTAGATGATGAACCGAATCGCTGGGTTGTGTGGCTCCGAACCGGTTCGCCCTGTGTTCCTGTTTCACTCCTCGGTCTCACCGCCAAACCTATTGTTAGCTGAACCCAAAGGGCTGGATGCAACCCTGGCCCAGAGTTGGATGGGGCTGCAGGACTCCAACAGGGTTTGAGATTTTGACAGTGTGATGCACGCGTTTGGCTGAAGATTCCTCAGCTTCTAGCATATCAACCGAAGCCTCTTCTTTAGGCATGCTATCGAAGTATGTAAAACAAACACCTCATCGGGGAAGGAGTTGGCCAAGAGGATGGACTGCAAATGCTTCCGGCGCTGGCGCTGGCGATGACAATAACGAGCAGCAATCCTTCTCTCAGCAAGGCTGGGTGCGCCACGACTCATGCTTGTTCGTAATTTCGCAAACGTGTCGCTCGTGACCATGCTCCCCAGGTTTCTCTGGAAAATGCAACGTGATGACGAAAGGATTACCAGAGGAGAGCAAGGGCACCGCAAGGGATGGGAATGCGGACCTGAATGCCACGTGGGTGTGGGTCCGATCGGCTTGGCTAGATTGGGAAATTCCGATTTCCGGGCCTTTCCTCTCCGGGGTTTCTGGTCGTGAGAAAAGAGGCGCCGTATCCAGAGCTGGACCGAATTCGGAAACAGGAACACCATGTTAGGCACGGATGCAAGCAGCTCAGGCAGTGTCCCAAGGTCAACTGGGACACCAAGCCTCCCCTGTCTGGAAGGGGCATGGATTGGCGATCACTGCAGAGAGTCAGGCGCAGAGGGGAAAAACGGCCTGAAATGCGGGGAGAAAAATGAGGGGCGGGAGTAGACGGCCCGGTGAAAATGTCAAGGCTGGATGGAGCCCAAAGTACAGTCCACCCTAGACGAGAGTTATCGAGTCATCTGAATGACATACGGGTTAACATCGCACGGTGAAGGAATGATGCGGGTGGGCTTCCAAGGCTATGAATATTCACACTTCATCACCAACCATAAGTTATTTAAATGCACTTCAAGTGAGCTCCAAATCCATGGCTTGATTTTCTTGCTGCGGATACTATATGAAAGCTCTTCATCGCCGGACCGTGTTGGCCCAGGCTAGTCCATTGAGGGTATTTCCATCTCCATCCCGAGTGTTTCCCAAGACAACCAGAACTCCATCGATATGCTGATCCCATGACAAAAGAAATATGTGTCTGTCTGTGTCTGTGTGTGTGTGTGTGCATGTTGCACAGTTGCGCCCATTTTGCCCGTGTTTTTTCCTGCCCATTCCCACCCAGCCCAGCCGCGAAAATGAAAACGCCGTGACCATGATGATGATGTTCCAACGCCGGCTATGCAAATGCCGTGCAACCGCACCAGCATCCCCATGAGGGTCCGTCCCTCCCTTGCCCGATTGAATGATTAAAAAAGAACCCATAAGAAGAAATACGAGTCAAGAAGGGAAAGTAAAGAGCGATGGTAACTCAAAACTCAAACGTCTCTTCCTCGTCCGCGAGCTTGTACTCGGCGGGGGTAACAAAGACGATCCCGCGCCTCTTCCACGCGCCGCGGCGGAGGAAGTACTCAGCATCATCCTCCTTGAGGCCGGCAGCCGACGGGCGAGGCCGAGGCCGGGGCCGGGGGGTTGGGGCGGGAGCAAGCCCGACCGGCTCCTGATCATCGGCGTACTCATCGATCAAGGACGAGTCATACGACAACCCGC
Source organism: Remersonia thermophila (assembly GCF_042764415.1). Classification (NCBI taxonomy): domain Eukaryota; kingdom Fungi; phylum Ascomycota; class Sordariomycetes; order Sordariales; family Chaetomiaceae; genus Remersonia; species Remersonia thermophila. The sequence goes on from NC_092219.1 coordinate 3,760,772, forward strand.
TGAGCGCGAGGCTGCATTCGCTGCTGGCGTCGCTCGGGGCCGGCGATGGTGCCCGGTAGGCGGAGGTAGCCGACGCGGCGGGGGCGAGGTGGGCGGTAGGCGTGGCCGTGCGGCTGAGAACTGGTGTTGGGGTGTGGCTGTGACTGAAGCCAAAGTCGAAGCCGCCGTAGATGATGGTGTTGGTCGGGGCTTTTTGCCGCGGTGGGTGAGTGGGGAAGGATGCCGACATTGGGGTTGGTGGCATGCTGTAAAGGGTGATGCCGGAGGGCGACTGCGGGGGCGTCGGGAAGTGCTCTGAGAGCCTCTCGGTCATGGCGGGGTCCGGGAGAGGAGGTGCCGGTCCTTGGGTGTTGGATGGGTGAAGACGTAGAGGGTCCCAGTCGATTGACATGGTGGACTTGATGCTGCTGGTCGAGGGTCGGCGGCCCGAGTCCACCTGCACCGGCTCGGAGCTCTTGCTGGGGCGCTTGCGGCACATGGCGTCTTGGTTGCTGTCGGCGAGGTTCTTGTGATTCCAGAGGCGAGGAATGCCACAAAGCATGTTCTGTAAAATGCTGATCAAGCTTAGGTACGCGCGTCCGAGGTTGAGTCGGAAGATAGTGGAGAGGAGAGCATGGGCCTGACGGGAATGCTCCGTGATCGATGATGTCCAAGTTGGATATGGCGAGACCCAGACAGCAGGGAGGGGGGAAGGAGGGGAATTATAAGCATCACAAGCCCCCAAAACGCACAGGGTCCCGGGGGCTGGATGGATCTCCATCGCCAAGCCAGGACACCTCGGACATGTTAGCGAACCTGTGGGGTACCCGTTCATGTTGATAAATCGACTAGGTAGCGGGACAAACCAGCCACCCAAGCTCCAGAGCTTGGCGTCAAACCACGTCGCTTATATACTCAGGTCTCTCGATGCGCAGAGAAGGGAGAAACAAAAAGTTGAACAAAAAGGAACCGGAAAAAAAAGAGAGAAAATTAGAACCGATGAGACAAGGGAAGGGAAGAGGAGAAGCAAAACGAAAAGAGGTCGAACAGGAAGAAGGGAGGGTTCCCAAAAAAAAAAAAAAAAAAGGTAAAATCGATGGAGGCAAGACAGAGGTGAGGTGGGACTCAAGACAGTAGTTACTGTGTAGACTTGTCAAGATGCATAGTCCATTTATTAACGTTAGTGCCCGGACTTGCGCGAGGCAAAGGATCCCTGACCAGCTGGTCGCCTCTGAGGGCTTCCGGCTGTCTTTGCTCGTTCAGGCAAAGCGCAGATCGGAAAGCGAGCGACCTAGCCGACGGCTCATCACGATCAGCGTGAACCAGTGAACAGATCCCTCTACACAGTGAACGCTGAAAAACTTAGCAGAGGAAAAACACACCCCACCCCCGTGGATCGCCGGGTGCTCAGATTCAACGGGCGCCGGTCGAGATCTCAGGAGAGCACTGCACTACGTAGGGCGCCAGCCAGCGCCCGCCCGGACCTGTCCGATTACCGAGTGTTCGCAAGCGTGCCTCTCAAAAGGACCGCTTCCGTCGGTCCCGATACCGTTCAGTTCCCGTAGGCTCCCGTCGTGTATGTACATGCTCCGTACGTACCGAGTTCATCGGTGCACACCCCTCACCGCTGCCAGTCACCGCCAGTCTCAAACCCAAGTTGATAACAACCTAGTGAACAGTCTGCCTGCATCAGGAGCGTTTGCACCATCTTCCTAGACTCCCGCAAAGGGGCAAAACACACCACCAACGGTGCAAAAGTTGCGTGGCATCTGCTCATGGGATCCCACGTCCAAGCTAAGCCCCCCCTTCTCTGCCCCGATATGCACAACATGAGCCATCTTGTAGCCATGATTGGGCCAAAGTTTGGCTGACCCAAAGTTTGGCGGTCAGCCGAATGCAGCCCTTCGCAACGCTAACGTTACGTAGTTGATCAACGCATACTATACACCTACCACCCCTACCCCCCCCTGCTGGTACCAGCTGCGCGGGTGCGGTTGATCAACAAGACGATTTGCCCTGGTGCCCGCCCTCCACCCCGCCCAGGCAAAACCTGCTTGGGAGTTCGCTTGGCAGGGCCGATTTTTTGGGGTTTGTGGAGCCATGTCAAAGTTGAGCTCCGCGGCACACCGAGAGCCAAGCCGCCGTCAGGCGCAGCTCATCGCGCTGCTCTCAGCAGGGCGCAGGGCACGGCCCTCCTAGACACAATAGTGCTCAGCATCGCCGTCGCCGTCGCTGTCGCCGTCGCCGTCACCGTCGGGCACCGGGATTCGTGTTGCCCGAAATCCGGTGCCTGAGCTGCGTGCGGCTGGAAAAATACGGGAGACTGGCATGCGAGTTTCGGAGCACAGCTCCATGGAAAAACAAACCCTTCATCACCACCGCAGCAGACGGTACCTCTCCCGTTGCCTCCCAGCGGTCGCCCGCCGTCGTGGGGTCTCTGGGGCCTTTGACAACCCTATGCGATGCTGTGTGACACACATTTATCTGCAACGCATCGGCTCTCCGCCCACTGTCAGCAGCAGTTTCGGGAGCCCAACTATGTGCAGCGGAGCCGCAGATGGAGAAGCTCGGTCTCAGATTGATACGGACACACCCATCACAACACAACCCCTCCACTCCCATCAGAACTAGGCCTTGATGCCGTGGTAGGTATTGTGGGAGATCGGAATCATAGCAATGGCATGGGCTTCGGAGAGAAAAAAGCCTGGACCGACATTAAACCGGGTCTTTCGGGATGCTCGCCACTCGGGCGAGAGAACGGCTAGGATCCAAGTTTCAGCGCCGCCAATCACCGCGCTCGGACGGCCGGTCACTTGGATGTAAATCCTCTCAGGGAAAAGGCATCAACGCTGTGAACCGACGCGGAGCACATTGACGCTTGCCACAGCGTCAAATGCTAGGCCGTTTGGAGACGTCGGTAACCCGAGGATCGGGATCACATCCACGGGCAAAAAAAGACATCTCTGGAGGGCCCCCGGAGGGCCCCTGGACATGTGCTTAAACACTTTGAGTCAGTTCACACGTTTCCAAGCTCTAGCGCTGACATTGATATGCTCATCTTTTCGTCTCTTGTTCTGCATCGTCTGATCTACCATCTCATCATGTAACATGGGTAATGAAAGCATTAGTTAGTGAATGAGTCGAACATTGTGTCAAGATGCCACCATGGCCCGAGAAATGAGGTGTCTTGTCCTCGGATCGCCCCGATACCGACCGTTGTAAGCCCGAGCCAAGATTGAAGGAGATGTCCCAAAGGTTGTGTGTGACATCTCGCTGATAGCAACGTCGTCGAGGCCGTTGAAGCCGTTGAGACGTTGTACATGAGCTCTCCACATCCGCCCCCCCCCCCCCCTCTATCTAGCGGAACCATCCCGCATCCCAGAAGTTGCCTCGCTGCACCCACCAGCCGGTTCATAGCTTCGTGTCCACTGCGGCGACTAATCTCATCCCCACGCAGCGTTGACGACGTCGCGCAGGGAAGAGGGGTAGGGTGAAAGGCGATTGCCATCACCCATTTGATTGGGCTACGCAGCGCGTGAGTTGCGTCGATCTTGCATCGGTAGACATCGAGTCATCCAAGGAGCTGGGAAGCTGCTCTAAGGGGTCCCCTTGGGGCTCACAGCCTTGATCCTTGGAGGAGGCGTAGAGACCGAGCGGTCTCCGTAGGGACCAGGACGACACGGAACCGGACGGACGGCACCTGCACACAAATGGCGGGGTAGTAGGGCGGCAAATATGATCTGGAATGCGGTACTTCGCCAGCTCATGATATTTGCCTTCGAGCATCGGAATCTTAGAGAATCCCATCGGACTCGCCCTTGAGGCGCTTGACTCGCTTCTGCTCCCAGTTGTCGAGATCTTTGGCGGCCAGTCTCTGTTGGATATCCACAGGTTAGCGGCCCGAAAAGGATGGGGAAGGAAAAAAAAAATTCATTACATGGCCCACGCCGATGGGGTAGCCCAGGGTGAAAGCATCTGCCAAAGGGGGGAGGGGAGGGAGGGGGGACAGGAACGAGTTGTCACAAAACGGAACAGATACTTGACAGGCAAAGAGGCAAAACAGCAAGCCAAGCAGGGGGGAAACGCACGTAGTACTCCTCCCGGATATCAACTTTTCTCCCAGACTTGCCCACGCCCAGCTCCTCGTCGCGCGTCATCTGGCGCACCTTCCGGTCATGCCGCTCGTACCGGATCGCCGTGGCCGGCGTCAACACGAATGACGCGCCCACGATGACGCTCATGAACGGCAAGCCGAAGAGCAGAAATGGGCGTTTGGCCAGGAGTGCACGGTACCGCGCCCCGAACGTGTTGGCCGCCGCCGCGGACCGGTACTTCTTGCTTTGGAAGACAGCCATGATGGCGGTTCTCGGGGGGGGGGGCTGCCTGTCTGTCCCTCTGCGCGTTTAGACGGCTGCGATGCAGTGGACAAGTTGATTGACCGTATTGGCTGAGGTAATCGTGGGGCAGCCGAGAGAGCTTCTCTGCGGGCTTATGGTGTTGTAAGGTGCGCTGGTAAAGTGAGGTAAGGTGAGGTTTACCATGAGGTGATGCATTCATCAATGTTTGCCGGTGACGAGAAGTTCCGGAGTGAGCTGAGTCAGGGTTAGGGTTGAAGTCATTTGAATCCAGGGGTTAGGGTTCTACTGTGTATAACCCAACCTCAGGGGCAGCGAGCAAATCATCCAGTCTCCCATGATAACAAGTTGTACTGCCAGCCGTTTTATGCCAAGAGCATGACTTTTGGGGCTTTACGGAATTCTTAATTGATCTCTGATGGATTGAGGAATGGAAGAGATTGACAGAGTGACGCAGTGAGAGAAGGGGAGCACAGGATTTGTGGTTGCCGTACTTGAGATCCAGATCTGGAAGAGAGATTGAGCTGGGCAGCTAGGGAAACCGTTGAAGCTGAAATGTAGCATGTAACAATTCATAGCATGCTGTTATTTGTCCCATGAAACGCAATGCTGGCTTTCGCGCCATGGTGCCCATGGCCAGGTGCGGTGTGATGTCGGACCTAATGGTCTCAGAAGACTTTGGCTGGCTCCCTATTTCGATATCTGGTATCCATATTGATGTGGTTACGGACAAGTCTTGAAGCCTCTATGCTCTCAAACGCAGCTTCTGATGAGATGTCGCAAGTACCTGGCATTTACAGAAACCCATTGCCCTCTGCAACATCGTGACCATGGCTACTTCTTGAACGATTAAGCATGTATGCTGCTCCTAGTGCTAGGGAATGGTGGCCAACGAGCCTGGCAACCGAGCATAGCGGATGTTATGCTTAGAATATTTCTGCGAATCACCACAGATGCTGAAGACTTGCGTTTATCGAACAAACTACGAGCGAATTGCAGATGGCTCCCACACCAGGACAACCTGAGATACCATGACAGCAACCCCCCTTGTTTTTCTCGGCCAGATATCTCACAACGACCTGAACTTGGCAACCTTCACCTCCGTACGAGAATCCGAAGGTACCAAACATCAACAAGAGGGCCATGGAGATTTGTTTGCCTGAAACGGCACATCGGGCAGCCGGCCTCCCCCACCCAGCCGAGGCACTGTACAGACCAACTGGGGTGTGGCAAGGCTTTGTTGGTGCCTCTGGGATCCTCTGAAAAAGGTCGTTGGCCATCCATCGAGCGCGGGACCAACGGCTTGAACCAAACTGGTGCTGAAGAGCGCACACAAGAGCGACAATACCGCGAGAAACTTATCTCCATGAAGTGGTGAATCCGGCTAGGCGACACTTCAGTCCTCATGACAGCCTCAGAACATCAAGATCACGCTGGTAGTCTAGAATTGATCCTCTCCATGAAACAAGGCGACGGAAAAGATATTCAGGTTTCTGAACAACGAGCAGGATGAGACACCCATTATCGTGCTGCTTACGCACCCTATTCCCTGTATGCGAACAGGTGCACAACTCCCGAACACAAAATACTACCGGCCTCAACAAGAGAAAGGTAGAAAGCCACCAAGGTTCACAAGAAATGTACCGAGGAGTTCTCTTGCCCCATGCCCACCAACCTTGCGGAAGTTACTCGAGAGCGAGCGGACATGGGGCCTTCTATCTCGGACAAAGTCCCAAAGGACAAAGTTGATCTTCCAACGTTCCGTTAAGAGACATTCCCTGGGCTGGGTCAATGCTCCTGCTGTCGTAAGTGACAGCATCGTTGGGTGGGTGAGCGGCAGTGTAAAAAGCACCGCGCCAGATACGAACCCACGAGGCCAAAGGAAGTGAATGGGCCACGGGAAGGTTCCGGGGCAGCCTCTTCGGCATGCCGCACGAAACGGCGGGAAAACGCCGATGAGGCAGAAGTCGCAGACCCAACGGGATGCCAGAACCGACGACTGATTGAGACCGATTGGTATTCTCCCCAGCTGCGAAGGACCGCCCCCCGCCTTTTTAGCGCTCGGGCTATCTACAATGCTAGAGTACAGGAAGGAAAACCGGGTAGCCCGTGGCAGCGTAAGAAATCGTTTATAGCACCGAGAGATCGCCGAACCTCTCCTGTAAGCCACATTGTCAGCAAGAACCGCCCAGCCATGGCAAAAACGGCTCCGAGTGGGGGCCACGAGACGACGCACCTTGTACCCCGGCACGGACCAGCGGCCCTTGGAAACGAGCTTGGAGGTCTTCTCGTCGATGCTCGGCTCGGCAGCGGCGACGTCGTCGACGGTGAGCTCGTCGAAGGGGCGAGCCTCCTCGATGTTGCGCAGGGTCTTCTCGAGGTCCTTGAGCTCGAGGTCGACCTTCTCCTTGGTGGCCTCGGCGTTCTTGACGGCCTCAACCTCGAAGGCCTCGATGGCCTTGAGCTGGCGGTTCAGGTCGTAGGTGGCGGGCTGGAAGGCGTTGAAGCGCTTCTCGATCTCGTCGACGATGGCCTGGTTCTTGAGCACCGAGCGGTAGTGGGCGAAGTCGACCGTCGTCGGCTGCTCCGACAGCAGCTGCAGCTTGCGGCGCACGTTGTCGTTGCGCTGCTTGAAGGCCTGAAGGCTGGCCGCCGTCTGGCCGCGCAGGCCGAGCGACGTGGTGATCTTGGCCCAGTCGATCTTAAGAGCTGCGCTTCGCTGTTGATTTTTGCGGACGAGGGCGGACGCGCGGGCATGAAATTAGCTCAGCTGTTCTCAACCCCAAACCATTCCTGCGGCATCGGCGCTTCGCGCCGCGCCCCAATCCCACCAGAAATCATCCCCTAGCCAGCAAAGACATCCATTCCAAGAGGGGAAACTTACTGCGGCCATTTTTGCTGTGGTTGTGAGGTGGTCGGGGGAGTGGGGAGTTCAATGATTGCCGGGGCTCGAGTTTGCCGGCTCCAAGCAATACCGGCGTGGACCTCAGTCACGTGACTCACGGAATGAACCGGCCCTGAAATGGCTTGCTGGCCCCGGTCTTGGCCCCGGGAATGCTTTACAGCGTCAACATCACAGCTCTTCGCGCGTTCCAACAAATTGAACCTCTCAGATGGGGATGTCGCTGCTTGCTTTGATCAGGATATCGGTGCCCTACAATAGAAGCGTTCTAACGAGGGCTCCCGATTCCTCCCGATGTCCTCTTCACATGGAGAGACGACAAGACGACAAACGGTCACAAGCAAGCCACGACAGAAGCGTCATGGATTACAATTTCAGCCACGCGTTTGCAACGGAGGATGCCATTCAACCAGCAACGGCGGACGACGCCTGAATTCTGGTGGTCTTTGTTTTGCAGGGACTGTGCTTCTCTGTGCACTGTGTACTCGAAAAAACCATAACCTCCCCCTTCACAGCCTAGCGCTCAACCCGCGGCGAAAGCTAGACACTCAATGCCATGATTGAGTTGACTATGTCGTTGTCGTTCTCTTTGAGCGCCTTGATCGCCTTCTTCCGGGAGACGTTGGCCTGGGTCATGACAAGCTCGATATCCTTGTCCTCGATGCCGGTAGCATCGACCTCCTCGCCGTCGTCCTCCTCTTCCTCCTCCTTGGCCGCCTCGTGCTTGTGGTCGTGGGCGTGGCCGGCGTGGTCGTGCTCAGCCTGCTGGCTGGCGAGCTGCTGAGCAGCGGCAGCCTGGGCGGTGGCGTTGAGGTCCTCAATCTTGGCCTCGCCGAACACGCTGTGGAGGAGGGGTTAGCTTCCGGGACCGCTCTGGAGCGTCGGGACCAAGCCGCAGCAGAATGGCACCTACATGTACGTGTTGCTGTTGGGGGACTTGTAGACCTCGGGGTTGTTGATGACGAAGAGGATCTGTGCGGCCGGTCAGCATGCTGGTCCCTCCCGAGGAAACCCCGTGCCCCGATAACCCCTCCATGCCCCGCACCGCCGCCGGTCCTCCCCCGGCCCCTCCGTTCCCCTTCCCTTCCCCTTCCTTTCCTTTGGTGGTCGCACTCACGTTCTTGGGACGGCGCAGCGTGACGCGGGTAATGCCCTGCACGCGGGTGAGGTGCAGCTTCTCGAGAGCCTTGCGGGCCTTCTTCTCGTTGCGCGAGTGGATCACGGCAGTCGAGCCAACGGGGACGCTGGTCTCGCCGGCCTCAGCCTCGGACTCGGAGCTGGAGGAATCATCGAGATCCTCGACGGTCGGCTTCTGGTTCTCCTGAGGAGCGTCTTCAACACGGGTCTCGGCCATCTTGACAAAAGCTGCGACGCAAAACGTGACATGGGTCAGCGCCCCGCCACCACACACACACACGCACACAAGATGCAATTGCTTGGTCCATTGCTGGTGCTGCAACCGCAACGAGGGGGGTTCCCCCGGCGAAAAACACAGCGGTCAGGATGACAAAATGGACAATGCTTGGGCAATACTCACATTGAGGTTAGAACTGCCACGAAGATCGATATGCGGGGATTCGAAGGAGCTCGGATGGACCGTGGTGGGAGAAATGTTCGGGGTCCAAATTTCAGGTAGGGCTTGTTCCACCACCACAAAGGTTCATGCGCTAAACCCAATTAGGCAATCACCGGCTCTCACCTCACCCATCGCCATCCATCGCAGCGTCTCTCAGGAACGGCCAAGGGAGGGGGGGCCTTTCTGAAGGTACTAAACGATCCAGAGGACAAGTCTCAACTCATTCACCAGTGGCCCATGCGTGTTCTTTCAGAGAGACGTAGATTAGAGCGGAAGGATTTGCCGTCACGGCGCTTCCAGAGGTTGGTAGGGTATTTCTGACGCTCATGCATCCAGTGCCTGCGCTCCATGGCGCTGAGCCGGCGGCATGGGCAACAGCCCGTCGGGTATTGACTGTTTTTTTTGGCTCAATTTCGCATTTTCCTTATGACGCCGGTCACCTTGATGATGTGACATACAGGCCTTCCGAAAGCGACGCAAATAGAAACCCCAGCATCCCGATTGCTGTGTTCATGCAAACCCTTCCAGAATACCCTTCCTTCGCCCCTCCGGTGAAAGCCATGCCCAACCCAGCACTCCCCCCGTTCTAAAGCAGCAACTCTCCCCCTTCTCCGTTCTCTTTACGCCGAAGCCTTGATCTTGGCCAGAGCCTTGCGCTCCTCAAAACGCCTCTGCTTCTTCAGGCGCATAACCTTGAACCGGTCGAAGTCGGTAAGGGAAGCGCGGCGCTCCTGGATGAGCTGCTTCTTGGCCCAGTTGGTCTCGGCCCACTTGGCATCGACGCCGGCGGCCTCCCACGCCTTCTTGACGGCGGGTGTCCGCGCGCCGCGGGGGAGCTTGGGGATGACGATCGAGGTGAGGAGCGACCGGGACAGCTGGGCGATGCCGCGGGGGGTGGCGAGCTTCGGGTCGGAGGACGGGCCGTCGACGAGAACCTGATCCCAACGGTTTAGTTTCTGCCTTCAGACATTTTTGTCTCGCGATCTCCAGAGCGGTCTCGGCAGGCTTCAGGTCGCACGTACACGCTTGTGGTCAATGATCTCGACGATGGCGGCCAGGGAACCGCTCTCGAGGCGGATCACACGGCCGACCTCGACGCGCCGCCACTTTGTCGCACCGATATCGATCGAAGCCATCTTTGATCGAGGTTCTGGAGGTTCGGCGTGTTAGTGATGGGGTCAAGCGGGGCGTCGAGGACGTCGAGGTCGTCAAGCAAGGCGGATGGCGGAAAGAAAGGCGTCTTCGTCGTTTGGGGATTGCAGGAGGGAGAGTGGGAAACCCGGGGATGGGTCGGCGTACCTTTGATGCTGTTTGATGCCGTCAAAGAATCCGTGTCACTGCCGTTCACCGAAATCGAGATCGATTTTGTGCGCGTCTTGGTAATTGGCAGGGCACGGCCAAAATTTGCGGAATGGCTGGCCCCGGTTCCGGGTTTGGCGCGGCCCAGCCACGTGCGAGGCTGGAAAAGCGGGGCTTTTTGTGGCTGGTGACGGCTCGAAGGAAAGGCCCCGCAGAGGACTTCGAAACCTAACTGGATCCGGCTCCATTTCTCCAGATCACCCAAGGACCTAACCCCCGGGCCGTCAAACTCCACCTCAAGCCGTGCCTCGTTTCAAACTGCTCGCGCCCCATTTAGTATGCAAGGTAGCTGGAGTCTTTGATCCAGCAGGCATCACAACATCACCACCGCCAGCTTCCGTTCCCAGTGGCTTCGTGGAGCCCTCCCTCTATCGGACGCTCGCCAGCATCCTCCACACGGCCAAGGACCGACAAGATCACATGATACTGCGGTTTGATGAAGCCATTGGAGACCCGGGACCAGCTACACCCGTGGGGGGCGGCCTTGCAGGTTTCCCTACTTTACGCTACGTAATGCCCTGCCCTGGTATTGGTACGCTGTAGTGGGCTGAGCAGGAGCCGAAGCATGTAGGACCGAAATCAACACATTGGAATGCATCCAAAAGTCCTCCAGCCTCGTCTGCTGCCCAGCCAGCCTCAGAAGCCAGCATGGAGGCTCGGCCGGCCTTCGTAAATATGGCGCTATCCCATTCATCGTGAAAGCGAACGAACAACCAGCTCCAAATCATGCCACAGGCGGACCAACGCCCCAAGATCGTCTGACAATCAGTCTTGTTGCTTGCGTGGACCTAACTTTGCTGCCTCGATCGATCCATGGCTATTGCGTTCCCTGTCTTACCTGTCCACGGACCGAGTCTCTAGCGGGACCCGAGAAGGTGCTGGAATCTCCAAACAAAATAACCGGAAACCATCAACCAACTCTCCATCCCATCCACAATGCCCATGTATATTGTAGGAGGCCAAGGGGTTCTCTCAGGGTCCACTCGGTTTCTTACATCTGCACCCCCACCCCACATCTTGGGTTCCCCCTTTGAGAGCCCAACCTCAAACCAGCAAGGTGAAACTACTCCTCGACTGCTGAACGCGACAAACGTTCAGGGAGCGTCGACCGAAATGGCACAACCCCTAGGACTTACCGCTTCGGACGTGGTCTTTGACGAGGCCACGCCCGAGCAGCGGCTCCTGGCATGGGAGCTCTGCGCCCAGAGCTGGGCCAAGCCCATGTCGGTGGCCGACTACATCGAGCGAGAGCGCCGGCTGGCGGAGCACGACCTGAACCGAGACGGCGGCTGCCGGCACTGGGTGCTGTACCTGAAGGGCTACCCTAGGCTTCTCATCGCCAGCTGCGAGAGCACGCGGAGGCCGGTGCTCATCTCCGACGGCTCTGGGAAGCCGTGCCGCGAGGCCTACGGGTACGCCGTGACCAACGTGTACACGGCGCCGAGCTACCGCCGGCAGGGCTACGCCGCCTACCTTTTGCGCTGCATACAGAAGCGCATGGACGCCGAGGGCGAGTTCAGCGTGCTCTACAGCGACAGCGGTAGGAGATATTACGCCGGGCTCGGCTGGATCCCCTTCGCCGCTCGCCAGGCCACCATCACGCTCCTCACGCCGCAATCCCCCCCGCAGCTGCAGGTCCCAGGACGCCTCTTTGCCCCCGTGAGAGTGAAAACCCGGCCGCTCCAAGCGGAGGAGCTACCCGCGCTCTGCGAAGCAGACTGCCGCCATCTCGCCGCCAAAGCCTTCTCCCCCCTCGGCGCAGCCGCCGGCAGCAATGACGATAGGATCCGCATCGCCTTCCTGCCCACCCACGCCCTCGTCTCCTGGCACCTCGCCAGCGCCGAGTTCGACGCAGCGAAAATGTTCCCCGCTCCCTCGCCCGCGTCCAAGCCCGTCCCGGGCGCCATCGTCACCCCGAGCCACCGGGCGTGGGCCTGCTGGGCGCACGACTGGCGAGGGAGACGGCTGCGGGTGCTGCGGATCGCGCACGCCGCTGCCGCCGCCGCCGACGATCCCGGGTCCGACGAAGGCGGTTCTCCGCCGCGGACAGCCGGAGGAGCGACCGCAACGGCCACGGCCGTGGCCGACGTGGCGGCGCTGCTGGAGGCGGCGGTCGACGAGGCGAGGCGATGCGGGCTGCGCAGCGTGACGGTGTGGAACCCCGACGACGTGGTGCGCGCGGGGTGTAAGGGTGTGGGCAATGCGCTTGAGGGCGAGGTCAAGGTGGTGTTTGAAGAACGGGTGGATGGAGGGATCCCCAGCTTAAGGTGGAAGGGTGGAGTGAGGGTGAGGGGAGTGGTGTGGGAGGAGCATTTTGGGTACTGCTGGTGTTAAGGGTAGAGGAGTTGGGGGTGTTTCTTTCTTTCTTTTTTTGGATGTGATTACGTCGTTTACTCGTCTCCATACCCATTTCTTGTTCCTATCTATCGTGCTTATAATGTTGGGGTATGCTGCGTGTGAGCTAAGGCCTGGGTGTGTGAGGTTGGTCTGGGAGCATTTCAAGGCATGTCAAGCTTGGGCAACCTGGAACGATATTCTATGTGGTGAGGGTGTAGCCAAAGTAAAGAAATTCGGGGCGAGATCATGTGCAACAATTGTATCTTTGATTGCTCTTCGCATCCTTGTTGCTGTGGCATTATGTTGGGTTTTGCTACATACATCAGTGTTGGGTGTATGTATATAATACTCTGTGACTTGTAACGAGATTTCTATCTTGGCAACAATTGTCCTCACTTTGATCGCCGATTCTCGCATTGGCTTGTCGGAAGAGCAGAGCCGACCCGGACCCACCAATCATATGCCGGCGACGCTGGGGCCGTTCCCGGGGTAGGTTGTTATCGCAGACCCCCCGTCGTCAATCAACGTCAGCGGCCTGACTCTGGCAATCCACCACCAACTCTCCCTGCCCTTCTCGCGGTCCGATCGTTCTTCTGAAATGGTGGACTAACAGTTCCACCACAAAGAGGCTTCGAGAACCCGTCGTCCACCCAACGAGCGGCCGGAAACGCCAAAAACATCATGCCTCCTCTCCAGCCGCTGACGATACACACGCCCGCCGGGGCCGGGGGTCGCCCAGATCCCTCCGCGCTCCTCTCGCCGGCCGAGTACGACGCCGATGCCATCTCGATTCGGAGCGACCAGGATACCGATAGCGAGGACGATGAGCGCCAGCTGCGCGCCCGCAACAGCCGCGAGCTCCGCGCCCACGACCGACTTGTGCTGATGGAAGAGGAGGAGCTCGAGGAGATGGTCGCCGAGGCCCGCCGGAAGCAGGAGCGCCAGCGTAGGGGATCCGGCCTGCCAATACCCAACCCTCTACGCCTATTGACGAGGCGCCTGAGCGATGCCTCGCCGCTGCCGTCGCCTTCGACATCGCGGAGTCCGTCGGCGCATCTTCGCTCGTCGGATGAGGATCTCGTGCTGGAAAAGAGGCGCGCGCGGCGAGAGAGGAGGCGGAGGAAGCGGGACCGGTTGCTGGCCGAAGCGCAGCATGGCGAGGACGGCGAGCTGATGTACGAGATGGAGGAGGGTGGCATGAAGTCCGGCAGTTCGACGGGCGAGAGCAGCGAGCGCGACGACAGCGACGAAGTTGACCGGAAACACCTGCTCCATGTCACGGCTCTCGAGGCCAAGAGGAAGCGCAGCTGTAGGCGGTGGACGCTGATCTACGGCGGCATTGCTATTGCGTTTGCGATCCTTGCAGGGGTGGCATGGAAGTTGTCACAGAACCGGGGAAGCTCGAGGCACGCCAACCAGGCGCTGGTCAGCAACGGCACTGCCTTGTTTGCTCCAACCACCATCATCATCAGCCTGGACGGTTTCCGCGCGGACTTCCTCAACATGGGTCTGACGCCGAGGCTCAGCGCCATGATCAAGGAAGGAGTGTCGCCGCTCTACATGCGGCCCTCGTTCCCTAGCGTCACGTTTCCCAATCACCACACGATCGCGACCGGGCTGTACCCAGAGTCTCATGGCATCGTGGGGAACGCATTTTTCGACCCGGCGCTGCAAGACTTGTTTACCTACGGCCAGCCGGCCAAGGCTATGGATCCCAAGTGGTGGCAAGGCGAGCCGTTTTGGGTTACGGCCCAGAAGCAAGGCCTCAAGACGGCCATTCATATGTGGCCCGGCAGCGAAGCCCACATTCTCGGCATAACCCCTACGTACATTGATAATTACAACGGCAAGGAGCTGTTGACCAACAAGGTTGACCGGATCCTTGGCTTCCTCGACATGCCCGACGACCATCGCCCGCAAATCATCGCCGCCTACGTGCCGAACGTCGACTCCGACGGGCACAACTACGGCCCGAACAGCACCGAAGTCCGATTCACGATCCAAAAGGTGGACAAGATGCTCGACCTCATGTTTACGGGCTTGGACAAGCGGAACCTCACGAATCTTGTCAACGTCATCGTGGTGTCAGATCACGGCATGGCTACCACCGATGTCACTCGGCTGATCCAGCTGGAGGATCTCGTGGACCTTGACAAGATCGAGCATACGGACGGTTGGCCGCTGATCGGGTTGCGGCCGAAGAACCCCAACGACCTCGAGGACATCTACCGGGGGGTGCTCGAAAAGACCAAGGGAAATGCGAACGTCGAGGTCTACCTCCGCGATGTGAACATGCCCGAGCGCTACCATTTCTCCAAGAACCCGCGCATCGCCCCGTTGTGGATCATCCCCAAGGCCGGCTGGGCCATCGTCAAGAAGGACGAGATGGATGTTAAGAAGGCGCAGGCGGAGGGTGCCGTCTACAGCCCGCGCGGCCTGCACGGTTACGATCATGAACATCCCTTGATGCGGGCGATCTTCATCGCCCGCGGCCCGGCCTTCCAGCATCCGCCCAATAGCCGACTTGAGGTCTTCCGTAAGTCGGCCAAGCTCAGCCCCAATCGCGGACCGAAATCGTGTGCTAACTAGACGGCGCCAGAAAACATCGAGGTGTACAACCTTCTCTGCGACTCCGTGGGCATCACGCCCGCCCCCAACAACGGCACCCTCCGGCTGCCGCTCAAAACGATCGGAATTCACAATGACCCGGCCGACACGCCGGCGGACCCTCCAGAAAGCCACGTGCTGTCCGCAACCTCCTCGAGCTCGAGCTCGCCAACGCCCAAGCCGACGCCAACAACGACGAAGCATGTCCAGGTCAACCCCGTCACGACGAGCAGCAGCAGCAGCAGCAGCGCGACGACAGCGCCGACGAATTCTATCGGCGTCGACGAGCCGGCACCGCCGCCGCCGCCGGGATCTGGCGATGGCGACGATGGCGATAGCGATGGTGATGGCGATGGCTCGACCCTCGACAAGATCGGGTCAGGAGTCAAGGACTTCTGGGACTGGTTCAGCGGCAAGGTGAATGAATGGTGGGGGAAGGTGACGGGACATGGTAAGGGGAAGGGCGAAGAGGGGAGTGAGGCTGGTGACGGCGAGGTGGGGAATTCTCCGGCGTAGGAATCGATACAGAGGAGGACCTAAGACTGGATACTGATTCGCCTGTCTTTGATGGGGGCTTGCACGGAACTTCTTTTTTTTTTTTTTTTTTCGTTTTTTTTTTTTTTTTTTGTTCTTGGTATTCTTTGTAACTTATTAGGCGGCGAGGCGTCTTGGGCTGTGTCAAAGGGTTTCGATTTCGAGCATTGGGTACAGAGTATCAGGAACAAGAATACTGCTTTTGCCTCCTTTTCCATGCAGCCAGGGATCTTCCATTGTTGGTGTTAAAGAGTTCCATCTCGCCCTTGGGTGGGGATGGATACCGCTTCAATGCGCGTTTGGTCCATCGGATGTTGAGGTTGTGGGGCGCTGACGACAGTCGGGCGTCATGCTACTGTGTAGACAGGGGCGACAAAAAAGGTGTTGTTGCACATTCCGGTCGGAGTAAAGCTTGTTTACCGGTGAACATCGTGAATGGTTTCACCGAGTACAAAAGCCAAACCTAGTATTTGTATCCGTTGCTGTAGGCCTCAATTCCCGGACCGTGCCTCTTACTCAGGCCCTGGAGTGACGTCCAGCAGGACACCAAAGCGAGACCTGAGCCGGTCGGTGTCGTTTCAGCGTTGACGGGAATCTGACCAATCTGAGCTGCAGCCTTGCCAAGAAGTCGCCCGCCCTGCTTCGGTACCGCGTGCCTGGACCGGGGTGGGGCTGAGGTTGCCCGATTGAGAAACAGCGTTTAGCTTTTGGGACCCAGGGATGACCCACTCTCATCTCCTTCCAGAGTCTCGACCTACGCGTTCCAACCAAACAAGCGCCAAAGGGCCAAAAGCCAGGGTTTGTATGGATATTATTCTATTTTTCTTCGGCAGCGGCATCTCGACACGGCCGGAGTACTCAATTCAATTTTCCCCCCTCCTCCGATGACAGCGGAGCTGTAAACTGGACCGATTGCGGTTGCGGTTGATGAGCGCGCAACCTAGGCTTTGTTTCACCCGTCGTCGGGCTCTGAAGCCAACGCAATGGAGTCACCCAGCTCAGCCTCGTCGGGCGGTCCTGCCAACAGGCTTTCCGCAGCCGACGTTGAACAGCTCGAGGACGAGCTAATCACCCAGCGCGCAATCCTGGCCTCCCTCCACGACCTACCCTACTCTGTCTCCCGAGACGAAGAGATCAAATCAGTGAGACTCGGCATCCTCAAGATCCATCGCCAGCTCGCCCAAGCGAAGAATAAAGGTGGGGCTCACCTTTGGCTGCCTACCTACTTAATCCCACTTCCGGATCGCCGTCGTCCTCGTCTATGATTCCTGCTGACACGACTTTCGCTTCCCCCCCTCCGATCAGGCCCCTCTATGAGTGCCAGTATGGACAGGAACCGGGATGATCGGCCCGGAGGCGCGTCATCGTTCGCCTCCTCCAGCAGCGGGACGTCTCGGCCCAACAGCTCAACAACAACTCCAGGTGGAGACCGGGGCTCGTTGGGTTCCTTGGGACAGCGGAAGCGGTACCTCGAGGATGCGCATCTGAACTCCAACGCATCGAGCCGCGGCACCAGCAAGTCACGGCGCGCCTCGCCGAGCTCGGGCATCGGGACTCCCGGTTCCGCCTCTCACAACACGTTCGACAACGCCATGGCCGTCGAGGTGATTGATCTGACCGGGTAGGAAGCCTTCCCCTCCTGGCCTTCCGTTTGCCAAAACCCCTGGGGCTGATGCCCTGTTTCCGGTGCTGACCATGCATGCAGTGATGATGACGAGGAATGGCAAGCTACGCTGAGGAGGCAGCACGAGGCCATGGCCGAAGCGGCCCGCCGCAAGGCTGCCCAAGACAGAGATGCGGCTTTGGCCAGGCAGCTGGAAGGCCGCGGCTCGCTGTCCCCTGACGGACCAGCTTCTCACTCATCTTCTCAGTCGGCTCCGAGCATTGACAGGACCTTGGGTCATTGGCGAAACCCCGTTGCCTCGAGGCCGCCGTCGACTTCGTCTCAGCCTGGTCCAACGTCGCTTTCGGGGGATCCTTCCCAGGCTAGAATTGTTGGACCGCCGTCCTCGCACAGACGTGTTGGATTGCCGTTGCCGGGCAGGGGTAGTAAACAACCGTTGTCGGTACCGTTGTCCTCATCAGCGTCGCCGTCGCCGTCGCCGTCGTCCTCGTCGTGGCAGCCCACCCTTCCCAGCTTTTCCCGCCTTTCGGGAATATCAGGCACCAAGTCGGAAGTCGAGCCAAAGGTAGAGAAGCCCTGGCCGCGTATACCAGGCCTCTTTGATAACCTTCTTGATCAGGTCGAACCGTTAGAGCCCGCTCCCCGCCAAACCTTGCCTTCTCCGGAGCCTTGGTGGGCCACTCCGTCTTCTTCGGATCCCTTGTTCCCTTCGCTTCCAACGACGAGCTCGCGACCCTTCCAACCAGCTCTACCGCTTCCGGTGCCCCACAACACGCCGCCGGCATCTGGTTGCATTGGCCCTCTCCCCCCGCCGAGATTCGGCGTCTCTAGCTGGCCCAACCCTCCCCCAGCACACAACCCTGGATATTCCGGCAGCTGGTCCAGCAGGATGTCGCAAGGACCAGGCCAGGTGTTGCAGGGCCCAAGCCAGCCAGGCTACGTGACAAACGGAAGCTACTATTCCCCACCTTCAAGGCCTGCTGGACTAGGCACATCAAGTCTCGCCGAGACCATTCGTCGTGTCAGCGGGTATAACTTTGACTTCATGCTGGACCAGAACGGGGATTCATTCAATCCGCGCCTCCGCAGCTTCCTCTCCGGCAACTTGGACGACGACCCCGTAGACACCAAGGAAGAAATCAAACAGCTCCTGTCGAACATCCGCCCCGACATGGATGTTCCCGAAATGGAGCGTGGCGAGACCCCCGAAGCCATCAAGTACCCGCTCTATCCCCACCAGCAGCTCGCCCTGAAGTGGATGACGGATATGGAGGAGGGTACCAACAAGGGCGGCATCCTAGCCGACGAGATGGGCCTTGGAAAGACCATTTCAACCCTTTCTCTCGTGGTATCCCGGCAGGCTCCGAGCGGCGTGAAGGTGCGTGACGCTTCTCGACTGCAATGGGTGGCAATCGATGCTGACAACCGACAGACCAACCTCATCATTGGCCCTGTTGCTCTCATCAAGCAGTGGGAGCTTGAAATCAAGGGCAAGATAAAACCTTCCCATAGCCTGAAAGTCCTCCTCCTGCACTCCAAGAAGAGAACCTACAGCGAGCTCAAGGAGTTCGATGTCGTGCTCACCACGTACGGGCAGCTTGCTTCGGAGTGGCGGCGCTACCAAAATCACGTCGAACAACGGAAGGAGTCGGCTTGGTACATGGAAGAAGAGGATGCAGAACTCGCCGACAAATGCCCTCTGATACACCCGCGCAGCAAGTTCCATCGCATCATCCTCGATGAGGCTCAGTGCATCAACAACAAGGACACCCAGGCTTCCAAGGCAGCGCACCAGATCAATGCTACCTACCGGTGGTGCCTCACCGGCACCCCAATGATGAACGGCGTGTCTGAACTCTTCTCCCTGATTCGATTTCTGAGGATTCGGCCGTACAACAACTTTACCAAGTTTCAACAGGTAGGTCTCCTTTCTCCGGGGCCGCTCCTCTGAGGCGCGCCACCGCTAAACAAGCCCCTTAGGACTTTCGGTGCTTGAGCCCGAGGAGCAACAAGAACGATTCGGTCCGCAGTACTGCCATGCGCAAGCTCCAGGCTGTCCTAAAGGCCATCATGCTGCGGCGGACAAAGACCTCGACGATTGACGGCCAACCCATTCTGCGGCTTCCTCCCAAGACGGAAGAGTCGACAAGCGTTGTCTTCTCCGACGATGAGCGGGCGTTTTACCGAGCCCTCGAGTCGCGGTACCAGGTCCTGTTCAACAAGTACGTTCGTGCGGGCACGGTCGGCAAGCATTACTCCAGCATCCTTGTCCTCTTGTTGCGCCTCCGGCAGACCTGCTGCCATCCCCACCTGACCGAGTTCGACGCGACGGCTGCAGATTCCATGTCGGACGACCACATGATCGACCTGGCCAAGTCTCTGGACCCCGGGGTGGTCGAACGCATCAAAGCCATCGAGGCGTTTGAGTGCCCCATCTGCTACGATGGAGTGCAGGATCCTGTCCTCGCCATTCCCTGCGGCCACGACACGTGCACAGAGTGTTTCGCCTCGCTCACGGAGACCAGCGCCCAGAGGAACTTTGGCGACGAGGGCCGCACCCTCGCCAAGTGTCCGGTGTGCCGCGGGCCCGTGGATCCTGCCAAGGTGATCACGCTGACGGCCTTCCGGAAGGCGCATGCCCCGGAATTGATCGAGAAAGCCGACGGTGGCGCGGCGGAGGGACCGGAGGATGACTCAGGCACTGATGGGTCCTCGACGTATGAAGAGACGGAAGGCGAGGAGTCTGACGCGGACAACGACGGGAATCTGGCCGGCTTCGTGGTGCCAGACGATGCGGGCGACAATAGCCTTGATGACGACGCTATCGACGCCGAAATCGCCGCGGCGCGTCGGGCCCTTGCCGCAAAGAAATCTCGGAACCCTGAAGGATCCAGCAAGCCCATCAAGCAGGACAAGAGGGAGAAGAAAGACGAAAAGAAGCGCGACAAAAAGGGCAAGTCCCGACAGAAGCTCAAGGCCACCACCCCGGCCAACCTCAAGGCCCTCCGTGCAGAGGCGGACAAAAGCAAGGACGCCCGTCGCGCCTACATGCGCTACCTCCGTGACAACTGGCAAGACTCGGCCAAGGTCACCGAGGCCATCAAGCTCCTCCGTGAGGTCCGCGACGACACGGACGAGAAGGTCATTGTGTTCTCTCAATGGACCGGCCTCCTTGACCTCATCGAGTGCCAGATCAAGGACAAGCTCCCCGGGCTCCACTACTGCCGCTACACGGGCAAGATGTCGCGCACCCAGCGCGACGAGGCGATCCAAGCCTTCACCACCGATGCGCGCGCCAGAGTCCTGCTCGTGTCGCTGCGGGCCGGGAACGCGGGCTTGAACCTGACGGCGGCGAGCCGGGTCATCATTTGCGACCCCTCGTGGAACCCCTTCATCGAGGCCCAGGCCGTGGATCGGGCGCACCGGATTGGGCAGCGTCGCGAGGTCAAGGTCCACCGGCTCCTGGTGGAGGATACCGTGGAGGACCGGATCCTGGCGCTGCAGGAGAGGAAGCGCGAGCTCGTGGAGGCGGCGCTGGACGAAGGCGGCAGCAAGAGCGTCGGCCGGCTTAGCGTGCGCGAGCTGGCGTACTTGTTTGGCGTTGAGCCCGAGCCGAACGGGTCGAGACCTGGCGGATCTGGGTCGAATGGGAGGTAAGTTTGGGGGGGGAGGTGGAGTGCTTGTGAGAGTTGTGGGTGGGCGTACAGTAGTACCCAAGGCGCTCTTTTGGTTGGTGTCGGGTGGTTTTGCTGTTCTGTTTCTGTTGCCTTTTTTTTTTTTTTTTTTTTTTTTTTTTTTTTTTTTTTTTTGTGGTTTGGTGGTTTCCGGGCCGGGAGATGTGATGATAATGATGATGATGGCGATGATGGTATACCTGATGGCATGAGGGATGGGGGATGCTATGGGACCTGGGATCTGAGTCTGTGTCATGGGTATGGGTTCTGCTCGCTGTCGTACTTCTCTTTCGAGGGGGCTTGGCTAGATCGGCGTCTGCTTTGCTGCTTGGGCTTGTTGTGGGTATGGCTGAGGAATCTTCAAAAAGCAGTTCCCCTGGCCGGCGGTGGGCATGGAGCAAGGGCGAAGGCATCGGCTGATGCACAAGAGAGATCGCAGCTGTTCGGTCTCCCGGCTTTCGCGATGGTCAGAATAGCCGCGGGCATCCGGGTGATCAGCGTGTTGGACCTGCTGAGAAGCTATAGCACGAGAATAGAACGAGAGCACCTCATCGAACAAAAACACTCGCATTCGGATGAATTGTGGAGGGGGTATATGACGATAATCCATTACGAGCATGACGCTCATTCTCCCGATCCCAACTCCCATCACACACACACACTCTCTCTCCCTTGCCTCGTGTCTTGTTCCTCTTCTCATGGCTTCCCCGGCGACTTCTCTTGCTCGGCCCTCTCCCCCCCGTGCCCTGGCTGCTGTGGCTGTCCCTGCTGCTTCGGGCCATCCGCCACCAGCTCATGCAAGCGCTCGTTCCCAGGCAGCTCGTAAATCGGCTTGGGGGTGCAGTCCAGCTCGGACCGCGGGTTCGAGTCGAGCTGGTGGCTGAGCGGTTCCGTCGGCAGCTGGCTCGGCTTGTCGTCGGGCGTCCAGCCCTGGGCGGACGCGCCGTACGCCTGGTACGGGGTGCCGGCTTCGAGGGTGGTGGATCCGTCGGCCGGGTACGGGTCGGAGGGGGGCTGGTGTTCTTGTTCGGCGAGGGCCTTCTCCTTCTTCTTGCGGTGGAGGAGGACGAGCACGGCGATGATGGCGCCGATGGAGATGGCGCCGAGGGAGACGCCGATGCCGATGCCCACCTTGGCGCCGGTGGAGAGGCCGCTGTCCTCGCCGGCGCCGTCGGGGGTCGGCGCGGTGGTGGCGATCGGGTCCGGGGCCTCGACGACCGAGTATGGCTTCCACTCGTCGTCCTGGTAACGGACCTCGGCGAGCTTGCCCTTGACGAAGTAGTAGATGCGAACCACGCTGCTGTCGATGAGGTGGGTGACGGCGAGGTCGGCGTTGGGCTTGTCGGCCTTGGGCCAGAATTCCTCGGTTTGGTTCTCGCGTATGCCCCACGTCCAGTTCATGTTGGTGACCAGGTGGAGGTTGCTGTCGTGGCCGATGTACCAGATGTGGCGCGTGTAGTCAGCATTGATGCTGGCACCGAGGGAGCGGGCCATGCCGTCCCAGGCGGGCAGGGTAAAGTTATAAGGGGCCGTGCTGTTCACGGTGATATTTTGCCTATCCACCTCCTTGGTCGTGTACCCGCCTTCGAGCGGGCGGGGCATGGAAGCTGTGGCGGACGTCAGCATCTCGAGAAACGAAGGGGTCGCCGTCGACGATGGGCATAGAAACGTACTGTGAAACCATGTCTCATCCTTGTTCCACCGCGTCACGCCGATGGTTTCTGCATCGCGGGCCGCGACGACGGTGATGTTTTCGGCGTTGCTGAAGGCGGCTCCGAGGGCGGGCGGGGAGCCGATGTCCTTGGAGATGGGGCCCCGGTACCTCCACAGGTTGTTGTAGTAGGCAAGCTCATTGACGGCGCCGTCCTCATCGTGGTAGTAGACGCGGTAACCGGCCTCTGCTCCGAGGTTCAACACGGCGAGCCCCGAGCTGTTATGGATGCTGGGAACGTCATCGCTCACGATCCAGTTGCCCTGCGGCAGGAAGAAGCCGGTGGTCATGTTGCAATGGAAGATGGCATTGGCGATCCTGTTGCTCTCGGTGATGTAGAAGACGGAAGCACTTGGGAGGTGGCTTGTTAGCGAAGCGCGATCTCGAAGCCTTGGGGGGGGGATGGGACGGCATACATGGTGGTGATCTCATTCCACCAGCCGGACCCGGCCAAGGGCGTCCCATTCTTGGGCTTGTAGGTGAGCGATAAAACGTTGGGATCGGTGTAGGAGTACCGGGCCTCATCGTATGTGTTGCAGGCGCTGTAGCGTAGATGGCCTGTTGTCTCATTCTGGAGGACGATCTGGGGCCCGTTCTCAGTCGACCAAGCAGCGATGGCAGCCCTCGCCGGGCCGACAACAGCTCCGAGGAGGACGAAACTTGACCAAGCTAAGCCGACCATGGTCGCGTCCTATGTAGACAGGTGCACACGTCGTCGCCCCAGAGTGAGTTCCGACACTTCCAGCTCCCTCGGCGACG
Source organism: Remersonia thermophila (assembly GCF_042764415.1). Taxonomy (NCBI): domain Eukaryota; kingdom Fungi; phylum Ascomycota; class Sordariomycetes; order Sordariales; family Chaetomiaceae; genus Remersonia; species Remersonia thermophila. Next base: position 3,784,189 of record NC_092219.1, read on the forward strand.
TCGCCTAGTAGCGGCAGCTGGACAGCTAGGCCCCGCGGTAGGTGGAGCGACTTGAGGGACGGGGGGACGGGGGGGAGGGTTCGGTATCCGTCTAAGACGGAGTCGGAGCGTGCTGTCCAGGCGTGTTATCCACCGTCGTTGACGTGGTGTAGTTACAGCCGATGGTTGAAAAAAAAAAGAGACAAGAAGAGGAACCAACAACAGCAGGGACCCCTACGGGTGCGTGCGCGAAGTGAATTACAAGCACGTGGGAGAGAGACAGACAAGGCCGGGGGAGAGGATGAAAAGAGGCCGATCGGCTTGGGCCGGGGAAAGCCGCGGGAAAGGTCTCATCTCCTCTTCGCCAACGCCATGGTGCTCACTCTTCTGGGCGCCGGCGAGGGTGGGTGTCCAGGGCATGCAGTGTGTCTCACGTAGGTACGTTGCCATATCCCACCATGACGCTGCATGGGGGGGGGAGGGTGCTGCGCTACCGGGATTGCGGCCACCCGGGGGGAGGGGGGTCCCCAATGGACGGTTGCAAGGTTTCATTGGGACAGGTCGCCAATTTTTTCTCTCCCGTCTGACGGACATCCAGACGCCCAACGAGGCAGAGGAAACAAAGATGGTGAACATAGACGACGCTCTCGACCCGCGACAAGAACGAGCAGGGGATGGGCCGTGGAAAGCTCCGTTGAAGGTGGCTTGGCGGGAGAAGAAAGCAGGGTTGCGGAAGAAAAAAAAAGCCACAATTGACGACCCCTCCTTCCCTCCCATGAACCGGCAGCCTGCCAGCTTTCTCCACCATTGCCCAATGTGGTGCAGCCCAAGGTTGCTCTCGCCAATTGGGAGCTTATGGCGGTCTGCAGGGAAGGAGGGCGTCCCGAACGCCATTCGTTAGCATACCGACTGACTTGCCTTGGTGCTGGGGGCATACTATGTACAGTATTGGTTGTATTACACAGTACATTACGCCACATGAACACCTCAGGTACCTTAGGCAGCACTTCTCATGCTTATGCGCTTCAGCCAGTCCAATCTCCGGTGTGGAAAAAGCGGCAGTTTCCATCTCATATGCCGTCAGGTTGTTGTCACCAAAGCCCCTCTCGTCCCATAAGCCTGAGCTCTCGAGGCCCTACACTACCGAACGTTTATTCGTTCGTTACCTGACGTTAGTTATACCAAACGTCACACAAAGCCCATAGCGTTGGTGCCTGGAACATGGGAGCGCCCCTGACAACTAGCGTAGCCACCAGCTTTCCCCAGCAGGTGAGCTAGTTAGCTCGCCAAGGCCACCCGCTGGCGGCTGATGCCCGATGCCCGACTTGGCTGAGGTCCCCTTGCTGTTCCTGGGCTTCCGAGATAAGTTACCCTTCGTTACAGAGTACGAGAATGCCTATCACAGAAAACCCCCAAACACAGAAGAATGTCCTTCCGTCATCTCGTCCGCGCCGCTTCGTGGGATCGGTCTCTCCCGCTGACAGCGTTTCATTGATCGGTATTTCCGTCATCCTCCTCTCCGGGATGCCACGCGGCTGCGTTTGAGGTTGGAACATCGTACCACGCGCGCCATAGGACATGGGCATGCCGCCGTACCGACAACAGGCAAGGCGTTGTTTCTTCGACCGCCCACCGACCTGGCCTGCATAAGATGCCAAGCCTGTCGCTTACTGAGCGCCGCCTGCCATTTTCAAAGAAAAAAAATAAAAACAAACACACATGGGAGAGTCAGAAGAGAGGTGAGAAAAAGGGCTCGTTGCGCTGACCGACTCCCAAATGAGAGAAGAACGCCCTGCCAATCATTCGCTAGTCAGCTTCCAGGAACAAGCCCGGAACGAATGGGCGAGGTCGTCGACGCCAGCCCTGTGGGTTGGATTGCAGGCTGGGCCGGAAGTGGAACAAAAAGGCCGCCGCTGTTGCATAGTACAGTACGCAGTAGGTACTGGGTAGTTGTGGTGGCCAGATAACCACCTGATTGCCCAGCGGCGATGGTTCATTGGCGTGGGAGTGTTCTACTATGATACTTGTAGTTCCACCAAACACTCATGGTGTACAAGCAGAACGAACCCCTTGGGGGGGTCTCCTCGTAAGGCTGACCAACGAAACATCCCCAACCAACATCCACAGTCCCGCAACATCGGCAGAGAACCGCGCCAGTGCCGCCGCACAGCATCGACTTTTTTTTTCCTCCTGTGATACAAGACGCGACGTGGGCGCAATGCAGTGGCAATGGATCGGGTGCGGAATAAGACAATGTGGGACATCGCCGAGGGCAACAAGGCTTGGTGCTACGCACCTTCTATCTAGCCTCACCCCCCCCCCCAAATCCCATCCCCATCCGCCGACCCCTTTGTCCTGGATGGTTCTGAGATCTCGGGACCTCGATCAAGGGCGATAGTGTGATGGGTATGGGGCTGTTAAGCTGTCAAGGAGGGCCCGTGAAAAAGGGGCCACGCAGGTCCCGTAAAGCGGTGTAGGTACACAAACGCACGGATCTACCCGTAGACGCTCTGAACCTTGAGGGGAGGGATCCCCATAGGGAGGACAGACGAGGCCGCAGATCTCTATCCCACGTCATCTTCGGAGGCCCCTCCGGGCAAATTGAAATGACTTGATGCTCTAGGAGAAAAAAAAAGAATCCGATTCGACGCAATCCGAGTTGCAAATCAGCAAAGAGAAAAAAAAATCTCCCTGATCCCTCTCGCCCTCTTCCATCTTGCTCTCATATCTCATATCCCGACCTGGGATGCTTCTACCGTTCTCGTTGACTCTGACACTTGCAATGTGCGGTACCGTGGCATCCACTTGAACAAAAAAAAAAAAAAAAAAAAAAAAAAAAAAAAAAAAAGACCAACATGCCCGTCCCTCTCATCCATGAGACGGCGCCCGCCTGGCAACGACACTGCGAGGGGAAGAAGAGTAGCAAAAACAGAGCATAGCGCAGAAAACGAAAAAGAACAAAAACCCACGCAAAGAACCGGGACCAAGGCAGCAAAACAGCATGATAACTCTACCAGGGACCCAGGACAAAAAGCCAATCAAAAAAGACAACAAAGTATGACATAGCCTCCCTGGACCAAGAGGAGGGAGGATTCACCCGCCATGCGTGTCCCGAAACACCATCTCCGTCGATCTAGAAAAAAGATCCCACACCTCACCCACACTCCCCGGGGAACCCCCCTTGCCTTTTTTTTTCTTTCTTAGGAAAAAGAAAAAGAAAGCCTCTCTTCTTTCCAGGACCCGGAGCCCGTTTAGTCGTAATCCTCAATTCCCCTCTTCACATCCTTCGCCTTCCTCCCCGTCAGCAACGGCTCCTGCGGCACGAACTTGGGCCTTGCGGACAAGATGTTCACAATGTCCTTCATGCCCACCCAGAAGGCCGACTTGGGCCTCCGGTTGGGCCAGTCCGTCTCCTCCTCTTCCACCTTCTGCACGGGCGAAAAGACCACGCTGGCGCCCTTGATGCCAATGACGGTCGCGCTCATGGGGTCGTTCTTGACGCGGTTGGGCACGCCGCGGCCGTACTGCTCCAGGTGCTGGATGCAACGGATCGCGAGCCGGACGGCGCGGCAGCGGTCCATGGGGGAGGGGACGCCGCCCTGCTGCATGTGGCCGGGGATGCCCTCGCGGCTCTCGAAGCGGCCGTGGGCCTCCTCGCGGAGGATCTCGGCGATCAGGCGCGCGTTGTACACCTTGCTGGCGCGCTCGTTGATGAGGATCAGCCTGCCGGCGCGGGACTGGCCCTTGTCCCGGGCGAAAACCTCCTTGAGGTGGCGCACGTCGGCCGCGAGCATGTCGAGCGTGACGCCCTCCTCCGGGGTGTAGACGGCCGAGGCGCCGACGCTGAGGCCGCCGAGCGTGGCCACGTAGCCCGAGCGGCCGCCCTGGGTCTCGACGACGAACACGCGGCGGCGCGTGGCCGAGGCGGATTGCTTGATCTTGTCGCAGTACTCAACCAGCTCGTTGAGGCACGTGTCGGAGCCCAGGGAGTACTCGGTTCCCGGCACGTTGTTGGAGATGGTGGCGGGCAAGAGGGTCATGGGGATGCAGAGCGACGGGTATTGGTCGCGGGCCTTGCGCAGCTGGCAGACGGCGTGGAAGGCCTCGAACCCGCCGACGAGGAAGAGGGCGTCGAACTTGTACGTTTCGATCAGGTTGGCGATGTGCTCCATGCCGGACTCGCTGGGCAGCTCGCGGTTCGTGCCTATCTCCGACCCGCCCTTGCTCGCCCACCCGTCCACCTCGAGCCAGTCGAAAGGCCGCACCGCGCCCAGCGGCGCGTCACCGTGGTGACGCGCGAAGCCGGCAAAGCCGTTGTAGATGGCGACGGGCTCGTGGCCGCGCGACAGGCAGTAAGCCACGCCCGCGCGGACCGCCGCGTTCATCCCGCCGGCCGGGGCACCGACGTTGATGAAGCCGATCCTCATGCGCTGGGAACGTTGTCAGCGCCCGTTTTTTTATGGAGCCGCCAGGGTTTCGCGGTCGTCAGCACGTACCTCTCTCTCGGGAAGCAGCATCTCGTGGTTGATCTGCACCGCCGTGGTCATGAGGAACGACTTGTACTGCTCCGAGAACTCGGTATCACGCAGCGCCATGGCCTCGTCCCAGTCCTGGCGTTTGATGGCCTGGGCCACCTTCTTGGTGGCCTGGACGGCCTCCATGAGCGGCTTCCGGACGATCTTGTTCTCGTTGATGGTGATGACCCAGGTGGGGGTGTCGGGAGTCGCCTCCAGCACGGCCTTGACGGCCTCGACGCCCTGCAGGGTCGCGAGCATGCGGTCGTAGGCAACGGCCGTGCCTCCGCGCTGGACGTGGCCGAGCGTGGTGATGCGCGTGTCGAGGCCGAGGCCCTTCGGGTCGGCGAGCAGGTCCTTGACCATCTCCGGGGAAATCCGGTTGCCCTGCCGGTCGATGGCGCCCTCGGCGAGAATGACGATGGTCTTGCGCTTTCCCAGCTTCCGGTGCTGTTGCGGGCGCGGTCAGCCAGCCGTACGCAGGAGCTCGGCATGCCGGAGAAGCAAGGCGTGCCACCTACATGTTCGACGACGCTGCACATCTCTTCCCTCCAGTTATCGGGCCTGGGCCTTTCGGGAATGAAGATGAAATCGGCGCCCGTGGCCACGCCGGCCATCAGAGCCAGCCAGCCGCAGTGCCTCCCCATGACCTCGACGACGAAGGCACGCGAGTGGGAGTAGGCGGTCGCCTCGATGAGATCGATGCACTGGCAGATGCGGGCGAGAGCCGAGTAGCAGCCAATGGTAGCATCCGTGCCCGAGAGGTCGTTGTCAATGGAGCCCACCAGGCCCACGATGTTGAGGTGGCGGTAGGGCTCGAGCTGGGCCGCGGTGAACTCGCCGTTCTCCTCGAGCTCCTTGAGCAGGGACGGCCATTCGGCGCGGAAGCGGTCGGCGCCCGTGAGCGAGCCATCGCCGCCGCAGATAATCACGGCGTCGATGCCCTGGGCGACCAGGTTCCGGGCGGCGGCCAGGCGACCGGAACGCTCGTAGAAGGCCATGCAGCGGGCGGTGCCGATGAGGGTGCCGCCCTCGGACAGCCAGCCGCGCACGTCCTGCCACTCCATCTTGCGTATCAGGTCCCCACCGCGGACCAGGCCCTCGTAGCCCTCGTAGATGCAGTAGGCGTCACAGCCCAGGTGGATGGCCATGCGAACGCAAGCGCGGACGACGCCGTTCATGCCGGGCGAGTCGCCGCCCGAGGTCATGATGGCAATCTTCTTTTTGGTCGCCATTTTGCCGGTTGCTTTGCGCGACTGGGGGGTCGAGGAGGCGTGCAAGGCGAGCAATCGGGAGGTGGTACGGTAGAGAAGAGTGGTGACGGGGATCGACAGCAGGACAAAGGCGACGAGGACCCGGAACGGAGAGGCGAGGGCGGAAGCAGGCCGTAGGGTGAAGTTGAGGCCGGCCAATGGCATACTCTGGCGAAAGCGGCCTCGGTGGAAGGAGGATCACGCCGAAGACCGATGCAGAGGAGGGGGAGAGGGGAGGGGAGGGGGGTTGTTGGTACCTAGGTAGCGAAGGGAAGTTGGAAGATCGGGGCCAGGAGAGTGTCCCCTCTACGAAGGAATTGGCTTTCACTTGACAAAAGCTGAAATAAAAGGAAAAACCGGAAGTCGAGTCGAGTCGAGCCGAGTGTGCAAGGGAAAGGGCCGCGCATCGGCCTCCCCACTGCCCGCGTCTCGAGGTGGGAGGGATGGAGCTCTTATCTTATCGAGCAGCGCGGGGCTCAAGGTCGACAGCCGGACGTTGGATGGCCGAAAATGAGCCCCAAGAAATGTGCAGTCGCCGTGTCGTTCGATACGCCGCGGGCTTGGTTCTGGCACGGCCAAGTCGGCCCAATTATGGTCAGACGGTGGGTTGCTTTCCCCCCATGAGCTTCTTGAGCCATTGCAGGTCTGGCGAACCCCAGAAAAAAAATAAAAAAAAAAAATTCTACTGAGCCGTCCGGATGCAGAACCAGGCCGGCAGCGGTGTTGACAGCAGTGGGGATTGGCGTTGGCGTTGAGGGGTTTTTTACGGAGCCAGCACGCCCGATAGAGCTCGCAGCCGGGTTGTGTACTGTAATGACATTCAGCGATGGATATGTCATCGTGGGGACTCGGGTGGACCGGGCGCATCGCGGCGTGTCATTCGCGAAGGCGGCTTCTGTCAGACGGTTGAGGCCGAGAAGGGTTTCCATCAGGCCATTGGTTGGATCATATGAGGCTTGATGGGTAGTTATAGGACCTATGCGTTGGCTGCCCCTTTCTTTCTTGAAGATGCATTCCTAGGTATATCGACCGAGTCTCTTTCTGAAGTGGGTAGGTGTGTTTACATGTTTTCTGAGGTCTCCCGTCAACCCCACCTTTCCCTCCTGCCTCCCACTTTCAATCACGTCGCTTGCCAGCCCCCCGCCCTTTCCCTCTTCTCTACCCGCCGACCTGCCCCCCACTGCAGCTTAAAAAGTGGAGCTCTCCGACCCGAGCAAGCTACTGTGTAGGTCCGGCCCCACTCCGATCCGCAACGTAAAAAGTGGAGACCTGGGACCTGCAGGCGGGGATACGTTGACTTCCATCCCGATCTCCAATTGGAATCTCTGGCTGCTCTTCATCCCACCCGACCGACCAACCGACCGACCAACCGACCGACCAACCAACCGACCGATCGCCCGCCTGCCACAACGCTCCCTCTTGTGCCTTGCTCGCGACAAGCCGCCATGGATGACCGGCCGTTTTCTCTCCAGCTGCAGTCGGCTAGGCGCCAGGGGCCGCAGTCCATCTCCGAGTTCATTCGACGCGTCAACGCCGAGCCGGGCGGTTTCCGCGGCCTCAACGCTGCCGACCTTCGCCGCCAAGTCGATGCCCAAGCCAACGGCGGCCAGGCCGACCCGAACGACCAAGATGTCGACATGACGGCCGATGCCTCCGACTCTGGCGTCGACGAGGCCGATGCCCAAGACATTGCTGCTGCTCGCGAGGGGCTTCTCCGCGCCATCTTCCAGACCCACCAGACGTCCATGTTCGCCCTCGACTTCGTGTCCCTGCTGCTGTCCAAGGAGAATCCGGCCCAGGCCGTCACCACCTTCAGCCCCGGTCTTCGCGACATGGTCGGCGTCGGCACCCTCGGCGCCACGATGCTCGACGCGCCCACCACGCTCGCCCGCAGCCGCATCCCCGACAACAGAATGGTCGCCATCGGGAAGCGTCTGATGGATCTCAACAAGGCCGCCGACGCCGCCCTCGCGGCATCGAAGCGGCTCAACAAGGAAATCGACTTTGAGACCCAGTACTGGTCCGAGGTGCTGGGCGTCGGCGAGGCCGGCTGGCAGACCTTCCGCCTGCCTCACGAGCCCCAGACCCTGGCCGTCCAGTTTGGCTTCTCCAACACCTCCCCCGCCTTTAAGAACAGCGGCATCGCCTCCTTGCGTAGGGCCAAGGACGGCTCCGTCAACCTGGAGCACGGCGACATGAGCGGCGGCTCCAAGCGCCTGCAGGTTCGCATCGTCGAGAACGGAAAGGTCGTCGGCGCCTCGACGCTGCCCAAGCCTCTGCCCTCCGACGCCCCCCTGCAAGACCGCGTCAAGGAGGCCCGCGACACCGTGTTCTCCCGGGAGCTCTGGCACGAGATCAACCGCGAAGCCCGCACCGAGCTCGATCACGTCGTCCGCATCTCCGCCTCCGCCGTCGCCTACGACCTGGACGCTACGAGGAGCGTCTCGCTCCACCTCGTCACTCCTGGCAGCGAGGACTCCGTCGCGGCCGACCAGCCCGGCATCCTTGACGACATCGCCGACGAGGTGTGCGCGCTGATCAGCCTGCTGTTGATGAATGCCCACCGCGAGAATGCCGTCCGGCGCTCGGAGCCCACTACCGCCAAGAGCGCCCTCCCTCCGTACTCCCTGCTGCGACCCATGATCGCCTACACCACCTACCACGGCACCATCCAGCAGTGCGCCCGCTCGCTCGAGACGGTCGCGTCGGTCCTCCGCTCTGCCGGCCTGCCCTCGGCCGTGGTCATGAAGGAGCCCGTGCTCCCCACCACCCTGCCCGGCGCGCGCACCGCCCCCTCCAGCGCCATGGCCAACCTCTTCATCCACCCTCCCCCCGTCGAGTTCGACCTGACCATCACCCCGACCTCGCGTCTGCGCGTCCTGCTCAAACCAACCGCCCGCCTGCCCGGCGCCGCCTACTCGGTCACCTTCCTCCCGCCGTTGGAGAGCACCACCCCGCATCCGATCCCCCACATCTCGTACGTCCCCCCCGGCGCCGCCAACCCGCTCGTCGCCCTCTGCCCGCCGGCCGCCGACGGCTACGCCACCCTCGACGACCTGCTCGCCTACCTCTGCGGCGCCGTCCCCATCGCCGTGACGGCCGCGTTCGCCGACCTGGCGCGCACGTTCCCCCTCGCCGGACCGCCCGCGCAGATGGCGACGATGCCGCTGCCGAACGCCGGCAGCAAGGACGGCGAGCCCGACCAGGACGCCGACGGCAACGGCGCCGGCAACCCGTGGGCCGTCGCCGCCGACCTGCGCAGCCTCGTCGACCGCGACACGGGCGGCGAGTACGGCGCGCGGTTCGACCTCGTGCGCGACGCCGCGGCGGGCACGCTGGAGCTGGTGCTCACGGGCGACTACCTCGGGGGTGAGGAAGGGGGCGGCGCGAAGGAGGAGCACGACAGCGGCGACGAGGACGAGGACGAGGACGAGGAGATGGCGGACGGCGCCGGCGGCAACCACGGCCCTAAGGGGGCGGACGGCCAGAGGAAGAAGAAGGTCCATCGGGTCTGGAAGTGGCCTGGCGAGCAGGATGCCGATGTCGTCATGGCGGTGAGCTACATCCTCGGCCACGGACCCGGCTCCGTTTGAGCTACGTTTCCGCGAGGGGAGGGCGAGCTAGGACGTGGAAGCCGAACGGGGGTTTCCTTCATGTCATTGTGAATGGGAAGTGGGGGGAGGCACGAATTTGTCTGGTTGTCTGCATGGTTTTTTTTTTTTTTTTTTCTTCCTTTCCGAGCATACATGGGAAAAGTGCGGGTTACGGATGGCGTTCATGGGCCCTGGATCATGGCGGCGATGATGAGATACCCACACCCGATTTGTTTGCATTGGGACGTTGTTGGGCAGATCATGGGCATGGATGGATGAATGGATGGGTGGATGGATGGATGGTGGGAAGATGCATTGTTCTGGACCTGGGTCTTGTTCGACGGACATGGCGAGTCTTGTGTAGGGATAGGTCGTTTCTCGGCTTGGGGTTTTGCACACGAGCCTAGAGGGCTTGAG